>NC_091646.1:116492642-116803926 GCF_027580195.1 Bos mutus | reverse complement strand
TGGAAGCATGATTTAACATAGTCACAAGATGAAGTTTTGCACTCAGAGGAAGTAAGAGTATAATAAAAAACAGTATATATAAATTCTGCTGATCAAGAGTAACAGTACGATTAAAAGAGACTAGTTGAGGGGTTTTAGCATCGTGAGATGGCCAATGGCTTTTTTCCTTATGTTTTTCTTTTTTTTTTAATTGAAGTATAGTTTATGTACAATATTATATAAATTTCAGGGGTACAACATATTGATTCACAATTTCAAAGGCTATACTCCATTTACAGTTATAAAATATTGGCTATATTTTCTGTGCTATACAATATATCCTTGTAGTTTATTTATTTTACATACAGCAACTCTACCTCTGAATTCCATGCCCCTGTCTTGTCCTTCCCGCTTTCCTCTCCCCTTTGGTAGTCACTAGGTTGTTCTCCATATCTGAGTTTGTTTCTTTTTGTTATATTCACATTCACAAGTCTGCTTTATTTTCTGGATTCCACACAGAAGTGATAACACACAGTATGTGTCTGACTTAATTTCACTAAACATAATACCCTCCCAAGTACATCCACATTGTTGCAAATGGTAAAATTTCACTCTTTTTTCTGGTGGAGTAGTATTCCATTTGTGTGTGTGTGTGTGTTTGTGTGTGTATACACCATCTTCTATATCTGTTCATCTGTTGATGGGCACTTAGGTTGCTTCTGTAGCTTAGCTAATGTAAATAACATTTCTATGAACATTGGGATGTGTGTATCTTTTTGAATTAGCATGTTTTCTTTTTTCTGATAAATAACCAGGAATGGTCTGCTGGGTCATATGTTAATTCTATTTTTAGGGTGTTTTTTTTTAACTTTTTGAAAATAACATCTTTAAAGTTTTTGCAGAGGTAAAATATTAAGCTTAAAATAGGTCTTAGTACATCAAAATACTAAGTTCTCTAATTGTATTCCAAGATGGTCTTTAAAACATAATATCCCATAAATTACAGAAGAGCAACCTTGGTCTGCAATTGTACAGAATGAATTTTTACAAACATAATAAATATATTTATGCCCTTACACATATTTTTAGTTTTTTGAGGAAACTCCATACTGTTTTCCATAGTAGCTGCACCAATTTACATCCCCACCAATAGAGTACCAGGGTTCCCTTTTCTCCTTATATTTTTCCTTTTTGATTTTTTAGAAGGCAATCTTCTACTTTTTTATTTTAAAAAGGATATTAATATCATTTCAGAAAGAATGCTTCAGTTTAAAGGCATAAGATAAAAGCAAATATATCTTTTCTAAAAATCTATAAAATAAGAGTAGAGTTCACTTAGGGTATTTTTTTTTACCTTACAGCCCCTTCTTTTAATTTTTTGAATCATGTGAATATGTTACATATTTTAAAATACGTGTGTGTGTGTGTGAACACACAAATCCACATATTGTATGTTTATTTTGTTCCTCCAAATGTTACTCTTCTGTTTATTCCTTATATTCACAGCTCATGCATAATACATTGTGGCTTTGAGTAGGACCAATAAATAGAAACCGTCTTTGCTAGGTTTTTAACAGAAGACAAAAGAGTGAAGCAAACAGGAGACCAAAATAAAAGACTTCATTGGAGGATATAACTTTCATCAGCAGGTAAACTTCCTTCCGAATTGTAAAAAAATTCTCAAATGAGATAAATTCATCTCTAATGACCCAGGTAGAGCTCAACTGAAGCAGCTATCACCACATACTGGAGTAAGAGGCAAGATATTTAACACCTTAGGATCTGGTACCTACCAATCTAAACAGTCCATAGCTGTAGACAGCACAAACAGCCATGAGGGTGTGTGAGCCTGCCCAGGCAGGGCCTGATTCTGTATTTAGTGTGAGGAGCAGCACAGAAAAATGTGTGCTAAGAGTACGCCGCTTCCCCTTCCAGCCCATCAATCAGATCAGTCCAGTCATTTCACCTCTCAAGGGGAATAGTGAAGGAAGAGGGTAGAGAGAAACCAGGAGTGTTGCCCTAATCACAAATAGAGACGAAAAGAAACATCACAAATAGGGAAGATTCCTCCAGAAGAATAGACAAAAATGTAAAACTATCAAAACTGTACTAAAACTTTTAAGAAATAAACAAGATGCTATGACAGATACCAACAGTACGATGAACCTATACATATGTAAATTATTTTCAAAGTGAGTGCTATGGATTTATCCTCCTCCCCAAATTCATATGTTGAAGCTCTAACCCTAAATGTGAATGCATTTGGAGACAGGGCCTATAAGGAGATAATTAGAGTTAAATGAGATGTCATTTAACTGATAGAAAGGATTAGCACCCTCATCCAAAAAGACTCCAGAATGCTCATTCTCTCCCCTGCCAGTTCTCCTTCAACCAAAAAGAGATCATGTGAGCATACAAAGATTTGGTGGCACCTGCAAGCTGAAAGGAGAGGCCTCAGATCGAAATCTACCTTGTCAGCATCTTACTCTTCAACTCTCTCAGCCTCCGGAACAGTGAGAAATAAATTTCTGTTGTTTAAGTCACCCAGTCTACGGTATTTTGTTATGACAGCCAGAGCAGACCAATACAATGAGAATAGAACTCTTCTCTTTCCATCTATCTATCGTATCAACAAGAGAAATATACATAAAATAGAAATCTAGAAAGCTTATGACATATAACTACAAATTTTTATATTTATCTCTATAGTGCCTATTGAATGAAGACCATTATTTGAACATGATATAAACTATAAGCTGACCTAGATTATAAAGTTTTTTTAAATGTTAAGTTAAAATGTGGGTCCCTTAAAAATTATATTTAAATAAATTATTTTCAAGATTGAGTTTTGTATTAATTCTATCTCAAATAATATTGCAATCAATCAATTAAGACTTTTCACTGTTTACTTACTCAGTTGTTTCTCTGTTGGGAACTTTTCTCATGGAGAAAGCCACCATTGCTTTGAAGAGATACTCTTCATTTGCATCCCAAGCATACTGAAAGAGAAGTAACACAGAGAATGAAAAGTAGAGAGGCATGGAATACAAACTGGTCCACTGGGTTGTAACTGTGGCCACAGTGGTGTTGGTGTGTGTGTGTCTGTCTGTGTCTCCCTCTTTCATCTTACACAAAAAAAGACTGGGGACCATGATAAATCATGTCACCATAATGTTTAGGATAGAATCTCCTGGTTATTCTATCACTGCAAGTGTGCTGTATTTCCCACTGCACACTCTTCTTCAAAATCTGCAGTATTAGTAACCAGTCAACAAACAGGGCATTTGGACATCTCATCCTGTATGTAAACAGTTGATTCCTTTTCATCCTTTCTCTCTCCCCTCATAAACTGACTCCCCATCTCAGCTTCCTTTCCTGTATTCATACCAGTACAAGTTTTCATTTTCTTAGCTGAAAACTTGAGTGGATGTGCATGGGATGGGCTGAATTGTATTTCCCACAAAGAAAGTTGTATGTTAAAATCCTAACCCCCAGTACCTCAAAATGTAACCATATATGGAAGACAGTGTCTTTACCCAGGTGATTAGGTTAAAATCAGATCATTAGGGTGGGTCCTAATCCAATATGATGGGTGTCATTGTAAGAACAGGAAATTTGGACATAGACACAGAAGGAAAACATGTGAACACAGCCACCCAAAAGCCAAGGAGATGGTCTGGAACACATCCCTCTCTCACAGAACTCAAAAGGAAATCAACCCTGCTGACACCTTGATCTTGGACTTCCAGCCTCCAAAATGAGAGGGAACAAATTTCCATCATTTAAGCCACCGAGTCTGTGGTACTATTATAGCAGCCCTAATCCCAGGGACGGGGTAGCCTGGTGGGCTGCCGTCTGTGGGGTCGCACAGAGTCGGACACGACTGAAGCGACTTAGCAGCAGCAGCAGCAAACTAAGGTGGCTGACTCCACATTTTAGGTATGTAATCTAGCATAACTGGAGAAAATCACAAAGCAGTGTGCCTTAACTCAATTCATGGTGACCTACTCTCAAACCGCCTGGCATCCCCTTATTCCATTTGGCCCTTCTCTGGATCTAAACTATATCAGTTTCCTCTGTGCATTCAATGCTGACTGGAAGCTGTTCATTGACTTTGAACTATGCTTAAGTCTTTCCCATTAAAATAACAAAACCAAATCACTTTATTCAGTCCTCCTTCTTCTACCAACTGTCGTTTCTCTCCTGCCCTTCACAACCAAAATTCTTGATGGAGTTGTCCATCCTCCTGTCCGCAGCTGGTCACTGACCATGTATTCTGAACCTCCTCCACCTGCCTTCCCGTCCCTGCACTCCACAAAGCAGCTCTCTCATGTTACCAATGATCTTCACGTTGCTCAACACAATGAGCGGTTTTCAGTGTCCCCTCGCCTGGCCCCTCAACAGCACTCAACACTCTTGAACACTCCCTTCATCTGAAAGCACTCTCTTTCCTTTCCTGACACAGCATCCTCCTGGTCTTCCTGCTGTCCCTCTGCCTCCTTTGCAAGTTCTTTGAGAATCACAAAGCTCAAGGCCAGCCCCTCTCCTCTGGCCATCCTCCACGTTCCTCATCAGCACTGTCATCATCACTTCAGTGCAAGAGATGCGGGAATGGATATCTCAAGCCAGTTCAATAATGTCTCAAACTCAGTAAGTCCAAAATCCATGGTTTTCTTATCTATTCTCAGTTCCCTGAGTCATAAAGGCGCCACCATCCATCTAGTTGCTTATCCTTGACCTATCCTCTTCCCTCCCTTGTCATCCCATCCCATGGCTCTCAAATCCTTTCACTGCCCCTCTCTCCATCAACACACCGGACTCCAAATGGCCATCATCTCTCACCAGTACTGCTCCAATCGCCTCCCAACTGGTTCCTTCTGTCTACTGTAGTCTCTTTGAGTCTGTCCTCTACTCTGTGGCCAAAGTATCTTGCAAACACATTCTGTCATGACACCCCTTCCACGAAACCCCCACTTGCTTTAGAAATAATACCAAAACTCCTTAATACAATCCATATTCTTGGGCCTGACCCCTCCTTTCTCTCGAAATTTATTACATGCGATGCTCCTCTTCACTGCTCCAGTTCCAAACACCTTGGCCATCCTTCCACCCTTCTCTTCCCACGTTCCTCCCTTGTAATAAGCCTTTGCATGTGCTAGTCCCTTCACCCTCTTTCCTTGTATTCCCCAGGTTCACTCCTACTAGTGTTTTAGACCTCACAGTAAATGCCAGGTCCTGTGGCCTCTAATGAGGCCAAAGTCCCTGTGGACTTCTCTTTCCTGAAATGCTTGTCAAGATCGCACACTTGCATTTGGTTCATTGGATATGCAACCATTCCCACGACTATAAGCTCCCCAAGGGCAAGGATAAGTCTGGTTTTAGCTGTACCGTGTCCTGAGCATCCAGTGTGGTGCCTGCCCTCAGAGGATTCTGGGAAAAGCAACCCTACGCACTGGCAGAGATGGTGGATTCTGCCGTCAAACCTGACCCCCTGCCCCCTGCTGACTTGAGATCCTGAGTAGGTCACTTAATGTCTTTGCACCTCTGTTTTCTCATCCACCTAATGAGAATGGGAATACCCATGTCATCGTCCTCAAAAGGCTGTTGAGAGAGCTAAATGAGCTAATGTGGGCAAAGTGATTAGAAGGGTCCCAGGTACAAAGTAAGCTAAGTTCTGAAGGAATGCTGGTGTTAGAATGATTATTACTCACTGAGTGAACAAAATGGTGGATTGCCTTGCAAACCGAATATGTCCAAGTTTCTTCAGCATTTCTTTTTATCATCTCTAGCCTGAGGCATCTTACTCTCACCTTCTATTGGAGAAAATTTTCACAGACCACACTGGCAAACTGAAACTAGAATGACACAACTCCATCTCATTAATTGAGAGTCTTTACTGTTCCTACTGGAGAAGGCAATGGCACCCCACTCCAGTGTTCTTGCCTGGAGAATCCCAGGGACGGGGGAGCCTGGTGGGCTGCCGTCTATGGGGTCGCAGAGTCAGACACGACTGAAGCGACTTAGCAGCAGCAGCAGCTTTACTGTTCCTACAGCTACTGTAGCCCCATGAGTGTTTTTTTAACTTTAATTTCATAAACATATATTTCATGCTGTTATCTTGATATTTGAGAATTGAAGACAAGTGACCAGAGAAGTGGAACGTTTTGTGCCACGAAAGATCTTACATGGGTGAAACATGCCCTCTTTTCAATGATGAGAAAAGTGACTGACAAAATTCGAATGACCAGTACGGTCAGGAGCAGAGCCCAAACCAGGCCTGTTTGGGGTAGTACAGAACTTCGCATATTTTCCAGGATACGCCACAGATTAAATACTTCAGGCAAAATCACTTTATTAACAATTTCTGTTTTACTACAAATCGTTTTGCTTTAAGAAAATATCAGATTTGACATCTTTAGAAGTAGTTTGTGCAAGTTTAAGATAACTATGCACAGAGGCTCATTATCAGAGAAAGCAGTGTTATTAGCAAACAAAATTTTAAAGGAACATGCAGGATCTGCACTTACTGCCTTATCTCCCAGGGCTGTTCTGATACTAAGTCTCACTTTAAAAGCATTTTCTGCATCTGCCAGAGAGAAAAAAGAGAGCAGTACATGATGATAAAATCCATCAAAATGGAGCCTGATAAATCCTAATATTTAATGTAACTCAAATCAATAGACCCTGGTTCAATTCCTGGGTTAAGAAGATCCTCTGGAAAAGGAATAGGCTACCCACTCCAGTATTCTTGGGCTTCGCTGGTGGCTCAGCTGATAAACAATCCACCTGCAGTGTGGGAGACCTGGGTTTGATCCCTGGGTTGGGAAGATCCCCGGGAGAAGGGAAAGGCTACCCACTTCAGTATTTTGGCCTGGAAAATTCCACGGACTGTGCAGGCTATGGGGTCGCAAAGAGTCGGACACGATTGAGTAACTTTCACTTTCACTTTTTTTTAAAAAAATCAACAGAACACAGATTGCAATTAAACTGTCCCTAAAACTTCTGAAAGTTTAACTGCAATCATCTTAGATGGTTGAAAATTTTCTTTCAAACTCATAAAACATTCACAGGCTCAAGTTTCAAGCCACAACACATCAGCAGATTTAGAAAAATAAAGAAGTCTTTCAGTCAGAGACTTGTCAATCATTCAGAAAACTGTTAATCTATTTTGAAGTTTCAAGGCTTACGTACCTGGTCGACAGAGATCGGCACGAATAGCAGTTACTAGAAAAAAGAGCAGCCACAACATTCTTTCAGAGTGGAAAACACAAGGCAAACGGAGGAAAAAAAAAATTCACCCTTCACTTAAAGCTGCCTTAGCCATTCTGTGACCCGGATTAGAATATGAGACAAAGAAGCAAGCCACCACCTAAAAGGTTTAATGATTAACCCCCATCATTTGGGTTAATACTTTGATAGAAGCAGCCCATCTCCTGTCAGTTATTTATGAAAATCTGTTTGGAAAACAGATTAGCTGTCCTTCCCAAACTCTACCTCCAAAGAATGTTTTCTCTGCTGACTCAGAAGTTGGACTCCTCCCCAGCCCTTTCTTCTGCTGTCTGGTTAAATGCACAGTGGAAAGAATTAGTCCTTTCTGGAGGTTTACGATGTGAACTCTCTGCCTTTTCAGGACTGAAATATCTGGCTTATAGATAGACTATCTTAATTTAGGAAACAAACATCACTCCTTTCTATCTCTGGTGAACAAAGGACACCCTTCTAAGACTGGCTTTATCTGACTCTCACCTCCACAGGTAAACGTTCAGGAGAACTTCCCAATCAAAGAGAATGCTTTTGGTCAGCCCTAAGGCCTGGTAGTTGTATAAAATTAAAGTTAATGACATAGAGCAGTGCTATCCAATGGAACATTCTGTGATGATGGAAATGTTCTATATCTGCAATATATAGCATGTATACAGCATATACAATGTACTAGCCACTAGGCATAGGTGGCTGTTGAGCACCTAAAATGGGGCTACTGCTGCTGAGACACTGAATTTGTATTAATTTAATGTAAACATATTTGGCTAGTGACAATGGTCAGTGCAGTTATACAACAGTAATTAGGAACTACCTACCATGAACTGGGGCTTCCCTGATAGCTCAGTTGCTAAAGAATCCACCTGCAATGCAGGAGACCCTGGTTCGATTCCTGGGTGAGGAAGATCCCCTGGAGAAGGGAAAGGCTACCCACTCCAGTATTCTGGCCTGGAGAATTCCATGGACTGTATAGTCCATGGGGTCACAAAGAGTCGGACACGACTGAGCAACTTCCACTTTCACCATGAACTAGCTTCGCTGGACTATTCCTCTAATCCTCAAAACAGCACCCCACATTGCTGTGTTATAGTCAACTTACATACGAGAAAACTGAGGATTCAGTGTTTAAGGCATTGGTGGCAACAGGAGGAGTGGAATGGGTGTCGCTTTACCAGCCTGGATGACTTACACCTGAACCCTATCTCCACCATGCTGAACCGGACTGTGTTTGGGGTCATCACTGGTCAAAAGGGACATTGTAACAAAACCTCAGAGATGCTCTGTGGACTATGGCAGTGAGCAGAGAAGAACCATCCCCTCACGGGCATTCTACAGATGCCAATCAAGCCCCCAGCAGGCCAGTGTCAGGGCCTTCCTCTCTACCACACAGCCTCTGCATGAGTTCAGTCCCCAAATTCTACCTTGTTGCTTAAAAACCATGAATGGAAAAATTAGATTGGATGACCCCACTGTTAAATAGAAAATTTGGATTTTTAAAGAAACAACAAGAAAAATATCAACAACTACACTTCTCATTTCCCCTTCCTGGTTAGGGTGATAGTTTATTGTAGATGACCCATTGCTGTCAGCTAACTCCACTTAAGGAGCTTTTCTTCATCTCCTTCACCTTGGTTGCCAGGATACAGAGTCAGGAAAAGTTGTTCTAAAGAGAGACGTGGCCCAGTCTCCCTGGGTTCTGGAATGAACCCAGTCATTCCAGAAATTTTACTATTGGGGGAAATGGAAATTTCCTAGAAGGAAGGGCCTACATAGCTAACCCCTGAAAATAAAGTCAGGCTAGATGAACTTATCTTAGGAAATGTTAGACCAGATATCGGCATCCTGCGGGGAGGAGGGTGGCAGGGGATAGATAGAGATTGTAACAAAACTGATTAGTCGCATATAGTAAACCCCTGGAGAGATAGGAATCTGATTCAGACTTGCTTTAGCCTTAAGACTTCATAAAAATATCAAGTATCTCTTTTGCTTTTACTTAGGAGGACTGCAGACAGTAAAACAGTGAACTGTATTTAAGCCATTCATTTGAAAAGAGAAGAAACTCTCTTCTCTTTTGAATTACGATTTCTCAATGTTTGTTGCCTCATTTTAAAAATCAACAGAGAAAAGGGCAACAGAAGTTCTGTACAGAAAATACAGAGAACCAAAAAGCGAAAAGTACAAAATACCTATAATACCACCCGTACGGATGACCAGTGTGAATATATTTTAATAGTTGAAACACACGTTCCTTAGCCTTGGATCTTCCTGTGTGTTCCCTTGTGACATTATTGTCGTTTGGTCTCATTGTAGTGGCCCTGTGAGAACAGGGCAGCATCACAGTGAGAATCACATAGGCCCTTGTCTTCTTCCTTACCCTAATGGGAATGCTGCTCCCCACGGGATCTGGTTGAGTCATTTTACTTTTTTAAATATAATTATTTATTTATTTTGACTGTGCAGTGTGGCTTATGGGATCTTAGTTCCCTGACCAGGGATTGAACCCATGCCCTCGACAATGAAAGCACAGAGTCTTAACCACTGGACAGCCAGGGAATCCCCCAGTGTGTCACTTTAAATTTGATATATTGTAAGATAAAAGCACCTTTTATTCCTAACTTACTGAAAACTTCCTTTTGTCAAGTGACATTGAATTTTATCACCTGCCTTTTCAATATCTATTAATATGACCCTAGAATTTTTACCACTTGGCATGTTATATTAAAAAATTTCTTTAGGTTGATCAATCCTTAGATAAACTTAGTTTGATTACTTCTAACTTGCTTCTGGACTTTCTTGCTGTGTTTGTTTTCTTTAGCTTTTTAAATCCATTTTCATAGAAGAATACCATTTAGGTTCCTATTCAAGTGCTGATCCCTTTTTCCAGTCCTTACAGTACCACCTTGAAAAATGGTATAGAACGATTTGTAACATTATCTACATTTACAAATACTTGAAAATGCAGAAGAAATGAAATATTCAGAGTTGAAGAATCTAAGACTATATATATTTTGGAGGAAGAGTTCTTAATTTTAAAACTTTCTTATAATGTCATTAATTGCAGGTTTCTTATTTCTTTCCCTTTTCACTGTTTATGGTATCCAAGAGAAGCATTCATTTCATTAAGATTTTCCAGTCTTCTCATAGACTGCATACAATATATATCTCATAAAATACTCCATTCATTGTTATAGTCCCTTTATATTTCCCAGTTATATATTAATTTTTTTCTCATTTTTCCACTGTTCTTTCCAGAGATTTACCTACTCTTTTTATTGGTTAATCAAAGAAGATCTTGCATTTAATTTTTAATTCCTCTGCTTCCTAATTCATCCAGCTTTACAGTTATTCTTTAATCTCACCATCATACTGGTTTTCTTGTTCTTTTTATAACTCTTGAACTGGCTAATAGGCTTATTTATTTTTAATCTTTCTCAGTTAATATGAAAATACCTATGGCTACGAATTTTCCTTGGAATATTGTTCTGGCCACATGACATAACAAGTACAAATGTACAGTGATCTCATTCTATTTTCTCAATAGTCTACAGTTACAGTTTTAATTTTTCTATACCCCAGTATTTAGAAAAGCATTAGAAAATTAGAAAAGTATTTGTCATTAGCAAAAGAAACAGCAGCCAAAAATGAAATGGTTAAAAATATTGCCTTTTATAGGTCCTGTAAGATGAACAGAAAAAGAAAATGTTTAGTGATAAAATAAGATACTGTCAATAACTTGACTTAAAACATGAAGAGTCTTTCTTACAAGGTCTGGATCAGTTGGAATGTACCAAAAAAGATTTTAACAACTAAAGAGCTTGAGAGTTTAGTAAAAGTGGTGAACCCAAAACTAGAAGCTATCGTTCTTGACTCTCAACATAGCGGGGTTTTTTCTTTCACTTTTCAAAATCTTGCACATACTTAGTCTTTATTTTCATGCACAATTGTAAGTATTAAACCTCCAGAAAATTCATATCCAACTTGTTCCATACAATGCTCATTTCAGCAATTTTACAAATAGGAGCTTAATAATTTATCAGTAACAGTGGTAATGATGACAACTAAAGTGGTTTCAAACATTCACAATATGGCCCTATTACTGGCAATGTTTAGAGTTTCAAGAATGCAGATAAAAAGTTGAGACTACTATTGCCATGAGCGATACAAAAGGCACTGAGTCTCCTGAGACAGGAAAGAGAAACTGATTTCTCCGTGCTTTTTCCTACTCCACAACATTACTGAAAAGCAGTTTCTTGGCACGTAACTACTGATCTGGAGAATGAATTAAACATGAGATCACACGAAAAGGAAACACATGAGTTGGTCTTTGGACTCACATAAGATGCCTTTTAAAGTTCATCAGAGTTGTAAATACATGTGGGTGATATGTATGCTCCATTTACCTGCGATAAAACAAGATGTAGTATGGAGGACAAATGCAGCTTTGAAATTTTAACTGATTGCTTCATTGTCACAATCAGGTAATTTTCAAAACCTAGAATAACCTGAATACTGTGAGCTTTCATTTTTTATCTTTAAATATTTTAACCACCATTACAGGTCTATCTCAATGATCACCTCCTTTAAGAAATCTTTCTTTTCTTTTTGTTATAGATTCTTAGCTGTTGTTTGTTGTGGACTTGTCCACTCTACTAACTTTTCATTCTCTGTCCTGTGTTTCCACAGCATTTTGTTCACATTCGCACATGGATCTATTGCCAACATGATTTGTTTCTAGATCCTTCAAATTTTAAGTTCTTGGAGGGCAGGGATTATATTTGGTTCCATTTGCATTTCTCATGGCCCATGAATATTTGACAGTAAAACTGAACTATAAATTGGCAGTCTAAGGCATTTAAGACCATGGAAATTAAGTATCATGAAGTACACTGCAATTTTTTTGACTATCTCCACCAGAGAAAGACAATTTCCAGTACTCTGACAAATCAGGAACCCTGGGCTGTGGAAAACTTCAGTCTCCACTCCCAGACCTTATGCCCTTCTTAGATGAGAAAAAAAAATCCAAAGCTAGAATATTCGAAGGCTAGTCAAATTTTGTAGGTTAATCAACAACTGTAACTTTATGAACCTTACCTTTTCACCCCCACAAGGTAACAATTTTCAGCTTCAGAGAAAGTTAATCACTAATCTTTAGAAATAAAGATTAATTCAGACAAACTAAGTGAGTATAATTCTGCCAATTTTATATTCCTAAGGTAGCAATTTAAAGAACACTTTCATAAACAGAATGCATATGTGACTGACTGTCTCACCTTGTCCATGAAGACCAATACATTCAAATGAGTCCCACGTACAATGTAAATTGTTGCAGGTACTATAGAAAGCAGGATGCAGATTCCTTAAGAAAACTAAAAAAAAAGAAAAAAGAAAGATGAAAACTCTAATTTGAAAAGACACATGAACCCCAATGTTCACAGCAGCACTATTTACAATAGCCAAGACATGGAGGCAACCTGAATGCCCATCAACAGGCAACTGGCTTAAGACGATGTAGTATAGATACACAATGGTATATTAACCATAAAAAAGAATGAAATATTGCCATTTGCAGCAACATGGACGGACCTACAGACTATCATACTCTGTGAAGTGAGACAGAGAAAGACAAATATGATATGATATCACTTTTATGTACATTCTAAAATATATTACAAATGAATCTTTATATAAAACAAAAATACTCATAGACATAGAAAGCAAATTTATGGTTACCAAAGAAGAGAGGGGGTAGATAAGCAACAAGGATTTACTGCTATTACAGAGAACTATATTCAATATTTTATAATAACGTATAAAGGAAAATAATATGAAATATATATATATATAACTGAATCACTTTGCTGTACATCTGAAACTAACACACTATTGTAAACCAATTATACTTCAATGAAAATAAGTGAAATTTTTTAAAATAAAATTTTAAAAAAATGAGTCCTATGCAATAAAAACAAGATTTTACTGACATAGCCAACACTGCTTGGGTATTGTATTAAGAGTTTTCTCATGGTTTCAACAAGTCATGATACTTTTTTCTGGGTAAAAATTACTGTAACCATGCTCTATGGAGTACTATTTTCCATCCTTAAATCTTGTATCTGACTGCCAGTTAGTGTTACCTGATCACATTTAGCCCTGCCACCAGGTACCGCTGTTACCAACCTCCATAAAGAGGTAGAGGGCTTCCCAAGTGGCACAGAATCCACTTGCTAATGCAAGAGACGCAAGAGACGTGGGTTCCACCCCTGAGCTGGGACAATTCCCTGGAGCAGGAAATGGCAGCCCATTCCAGTATTCTTGCCTGGAAAATTCCATGGACAGAGGAGCCTGGTGGGCTACAGTCCATGGGGCTGCAAAGAGTTGGACACAACTAAGTGACCAAGTATACACACACAAAGAGGTAGAGAGGCCCTGTATCTTTTAGGTTCAGTTCAGTTCAGTCACTCAGTCGTGTCCGACTCTTTGCGACCCCATGAATTGCAGCACACCAGGCCTCCCTGTCCATCACCAACTCCCAGAGTTCATTCAAACTCATGTCCATCAAGTCGGTGATGCCTTCCAGCCATCTCATCTGTTGTCCCCTTCTCCTCCTGCCCCCAATCCCTCCCAGCATCAGAGTCTTTTCCAATGAGTCAACTCTTCACATCAGGTGGCCAAAGTATTGGAGTTTCAGCTTTAGCATCAGTCCTTCCAATGAACACCCAGGACTGATCTCCTTTAGAATGGACTGGTTAGATCTTGCAGTCCAAGGGACTCTCAAGAGTCTTCTCCAATACCACAGTTCAAAAGCATCAATTCTTTGGCACTCAGGTTTCTTCACAGTCCAACTGTCACATCCATACATGACTGCTGGAAAACCCACAGCCTTGACTAGATGGACCTTTGTTGGCAAAGTAATGTCTCTGCTTTTTAATATGCTATCTAGGTTGGTCATAACTTTCCTTCCAAAGAATAAGCGTCTTTTAATTTCATGGATGCTCTCATTTTCCTAACAGAAGCTTAAGCTACCCTCATTCTGGTTGATACACAAAGTACATGAAATAATCAAAAGATCAAAGTTTTTGCCCTTGTGGCCAGTGACAATGACCTTGATCTTTCTACTGTATGAAATCATCAAAAACTTACAGTAAGAAATGTTTCTGAAGACTGCCTAAAAGACATAGATGTAAGACCTCTATTACTACAAATCGGAGATGCCAGATAAGTTTTTGCAACCACTCATTCATCCTGAACCCACAAAAGACATTGTTAATCTATTATAGAACGTTTTACTTCTGAGCCCGGACTCAATCACAGAACTCCAATGCAGTTATTCAGTCAGTCAACATGTGAGTTGAAACTTACTTGCCATCATGGGGAATAATGATCTTAACGCTGCCCTGACTAAGCCATACCATTAAGGGTCTGTGATCTCAAATAAACAGGAAAGTGTGGGTGGTTCACAGAATTGATTTAATGAACTGTGCTTTGTTACTGTGGCAACAGTTTACATTGAGGGGATCTGTATGAAATTCTTTAAGACACTTGCTTCCTACTTAGTTCATAGCATCCTTATGATGAGCAATTAGGATTTCCGTTGGGACTGAACATCAAGAAAAACTGTGCATCTCAAAAACAAACAAATGAAGCTGCAGGGCATTATGCTAAATGAAATAAGCCAGACAGAGGAAACAAATACCTTATGATCTCACTTATACGTAGAATCTAAAAATACACACACACAAACCTGAACTCACAGATTCAGGGAACAGATTGGGGGTTACCAAAGGCAGGGGGTACGGGGGAGCCTGGTGGGCTGCCGTCTATGGGGTCGCACAGAGTCGGACACGACTGAAGCGACTTAGCAGCAGCAGCAGCAGCAAAGGCAGGGGGTAGAGGTGGGTAAAATGAGTGAAAGTACTCCAAGTTAGGCTTCAACAGTACATGAACTTTCAGATGTTCAAGTTTGATTTAGAAAAGGCAGAGGAACCAGAGATCAAATTGCCAACATCTGCTGGATCACAGAAAAAGCAAGAGAATTCCAGAAAAACATCTACTTCTACTTTATTGACTATACCAAAGCCTTTGACTGTGTAGATCACAACAAACTGTGGAAAATTCTTCAAGAGATGGGAATACCAGACCACCTCCCCTGCCTCCTGAGAAATCTGTATGCAGGTCAAGAAGCAACAGTTAGAACCAGACATGGAACAACAGACTGGTTCCAACAGACTGGTTGGAAAAGGAGTATGTCAAGGCTGTATGTTGTCCCCTTACTTTCTTAACTTATATGAAGAGTACATCATGCGAAATGCTGGGCTGGATGAAGCACAAGCTTGAATCAAGATTGCTGGGAGAAATATCAATAACCTCAGATATGCAGATGACACCACCCTTATGGCTGAAAGTGAAAAGGAACTAAAGAGCCTCTTGATAAAAGCGAAATAAGAAGGGGAAAAAGCTGGCTTAAAACTCAATATTCAAAAAACTAGATCATGGCATCTGATCCCACCACTTCATGGCAAACAGAGAAACAATGCAAACAGTGACAGACTTATTTTGGGGGGCTCCAAAATCACTGCAGATGGTGACTGCAGCCATGAAATCAAAAGATGCTTGCTCCTTGAAAGAAAAGCTATGACCAACCTAGACAGCATATTAAAAAGCAGAGACATTACAACAAAGGTCTGTCTAATAAAAGCTATGGTTTTTCCAGCAGTCATGTATGGATGTGACAGTTGGAGCATAAAAAATGCTGAGTGCCAAAGAATTGATGCTTTTGAACTGTGGTGTTGGAGAAGACTCTTGAGAGTCCCTTGGACTGCAAGGAGATCCAACCAGTCCATCCTAAAGGAAATCAGTCCTGAATATTCACTGGAAGGACTGTGCTGAAGCTGAAGCTCCAATACTTTGGCCACCTGATGCAGAATTGACTCACTGGAAAAGACCCTGATGCTGGGAAAGAGTGAAGGCAGAAGTGGATGACAGAGAATGAGATGGTTGGGCGGCATCACCGACTCGACGTGAGTTTGAGCAAGCTCCGAGAGTTGGTGATGAACAGGGAAGCCTGGCATGCTGCAGTCCATGGGGTCACAAAGAGTCAGACAGGATTGAGCGACTGAACTGAACTTAATGAAAAGCTACAAACTTATTTATAAAATAAATAAGTCATAGGGATGTAATGTACAGAAAGGTGACTACAATTAACAATATTGTGTTGTATATCTGCAAGTTGCAAAGAGAGTGAATCTTAAAGGTCTCATCACAAGAAAAAAATCTGTAACTATGTGTGGATGTTTATTAGATTTACTGTGGTGATCATTTCACAATTACATCAATACTGAATCATTATGTGTACCCCTGAAACCAATATATTGTAATATGTCAATTAAACCTCAATTTTAAAAAGAGAGGCATTTACCAAGTCCTTTTCCACCTATAACCCACCCCCTGACCACATCTTAGCTAATTTTCTCTTCAATTCTTATCCCATCCAAACCCAAGCTGGGAAACCTCAGGCTAAAAGCTCCTTGAAGTCTCTCTTGGCACTGGAACATAGTACTCCACAAATACGATTTCAGTGCATGAATAACTGAACGGCTAATGGAAAGTGCCCTTACCCTAGAAGTGCCCATTCTGGACAGGAAGGGGGAAAAAAAAAAGCTGGTAATAACCTCTTCAATCTTTTCTCTGTGGACCCAGAATTGTAAATCGAGACAGTAAAGACCTCTCGAAGAAGAGGTCCACAAGCAGAAATCTAAGTGTGGTGTTACCTTCACAGGCCCTACACAGCAGGAGGGCACTAGGTACCTTAAAAAGTCGTCGAAGGAGACATTAGGAAGTAGAGGAGTGTGCTTAATCCATGCAGCCCGCTATTTAAACTCGGTTGGTGAGCTGGTAGGAACATAGTTTCAGTTGGTCCTCAGTTACCTTTCCTACCCGGTTTCTGCTCTTGGAGTTGTGGTGTTTGGAACCCGGAGAAATATGAAGCAAACCTATCTTTAGGGGAGAAGCAGAAACCTCCAAGTTCGTTTCACCCTGTAAAAGGCGCCAACATCTAGCTCTGAGAGACCTGGACGATTTCCTCCAGAAATTCGTAAGCTCCGCCCGCTTCTCTGAGGCTTCTCAAGATCAGGTTCCGCCAAGAAGGGGAGAGCAGGGGGCGTGGATCTGCCAAGAGTGTAACCAGAACTAGATGTCCTGGGAATCCAGGGAGTGGCCAGGACGGAATACAGGGAAACGCGCGTGCGCGGAGTTAGTGTGATCAACGAGCACCTCAGGATCATATGGTGCGGCAAGGAACTGAGGGACGGGCCTGGACCCGTGGGAAGGAGCGTCAGCGACGGCCACGTCGGGAGGGGAGTGGCCTAGGAGTAACACAGAGGCGTGACCGGAAAATGTTGGACTGAATCGGCACGTGAAGGGCGTGGCATAGTCGCTCCTAAGCGCAAGACAGAGTTGGTCGAGCCTGCGGGGTGTGAGCTCAGGCAGAGGGCAGATAAACTATCAGAGTGGAGGTAGAGACAGAAGCACAAAGGGAGTTGCGTGGTGTCAGCTCAACAAACATGACCCGAAGGGTCAAAAGAATGTGAAAGGATTCTGATCAGTGTCGGTGGGGAGGAGTGGCGTACGACACGCATGTGACGTAACAGAAAGGCGGGCCCTGGTGTAGGCGGAGCGTAAGGACGTACCGTGAACGTGGCCGTGGATGGTCCGTAGGGGCGTGGCTTTGACGCTCTAAGGAGTGCGACAAACATGGTCCAGCTCCAAGGAAGGGTGGGTCCACGCGGAGGTCAGAGGCGGGACCAACTTACCGCGCAGGCTCCTTACCGCGGCTGGAAGCCCGGAGAAATGGCAGCAGCGGTACAGTCAGGGAGAAGAGCAGGTGAAGGGCTGAGCGGAGAAGACTTTCGGGCTCCAACACGGGGAGTGTGGCCGGGGGCGGGGGAGGACTTCCGGCTTCGTCGGGACGTGGGCGGAGCGCGCGGGGCCGTGACGTAGGATAAGCGAAATGACCTGTTGCGGCGTGAGGGGCGTACCTAGGCGACAGGGGGCGTAGACAAGATGGCCGCACGCATGACCCTCGCATCCTGGTGGCAAACAGGGGTTTCCGCTCTGGGAAATCTTCGGATAAGGTCGGGCGGTTAAGTGGAGCGTGGGCGCAGGGGAGCGTTACCTAGCAGAGAGAGCAGGAATCCTTTTCTACACATTACCATGCGCTGCAGTGGGCTCCGGACCCGGGATAGCTGTCGGCCCCTCTAGAGAAGGCCAGTCCCGGCGGGGCTTCTCTGTAGGATGGAGGAGAAAGCAGCAGGAAATCACTCCTTCCCTCATCTAATCCTGTTCCTCCGCTATGAGAGTCTCCAGAAAACCACACCCCTCTTTTGTGCATTTAAAAGAGTTTTGTGCATTTAAAAGTAGAACAGGTGTCCCAGAGAGTTTGGGAAGTGAGGGGCTTGCAGTTTCAGTGATCGAGTCCTACCAAACTGGGATTCAGTCATATCTGCATTGTTGATCTTCTCCCTGATTATGCCAAGGGCTATGGACAGATTCACAACCACTCTCAGAGCAGAGGATCAGCAGCTATGTCTTGTGGCCATATCTAAGCCTTCTCTACTCCTCAGTTCTATTGTTTTTCTTTTGTGTCCAGTCCTGGAGCTAGAGGGGAAGAGTCTACCAAATATAGATGTTGGTGGCTGTGATTCTTTGTGGCATGAGTTAAGAGCTACTGCTCTCAGACTTCTCTTGTGGTCCAGTTGCAGGGGGCACGGGTTCGATCCGTAGTCTGGAAACTAAGGTGCAGGGAGGCCAAAAAATAAAGTAAAAGCTACTGCTCTAAGGATGCTGGAAAGCCCTTGTTATTAATGTAATTTCCTCTTGTTTATTTTTGCTGAAAAGCTTGAAAAACATGGGGAGATAACAAAGATGTGTTCACGATATGTTGAGTAGGATTCATTCTCTGTCAGCCACTGTAAACCACATTGCTTTCTGCTTCCCCTTTTTCCTTTGCTGACAACATGGTCATCTCCACTGTGCTGTTAAAAATTCTTGATGGAATATGGAGGGAACTCGGGAATCTGGTGAAACCTTTCACCCTACCCATAAGCTGCCCCTGCACATCCCTCAGAACGGTCTCTATTCTCAGCCTGCATCGAAGTCCACAGCTTACTAAAGTTCATTCATCTGCTTTCCCCCCTCCCCGCTTAGTCTCCCTTCTGGGCCCTAATAAAGAGCTACACTGTTCCTGAGTATTTTGGAAATGAAAACCTTTCAACTTTCTAAGGCTTTCCTGATTTACTCAGAAATTTAAACTCAGTACCAGGTCTAAAATTCATCTAAAGGCCGCAAGAAGTTAAGAGCACCATTGCTGTGCTTGTGCACATCTGCCCTGATGTTCCTGGAGCTAGGCAAAAGGCTGCCACCACTTATACTTGGAGTACAATAAGAGTTGAGTTCCTTTTGACTAAATATGAATATTGAGGACATCTGATGGAAAGAGGGAAATTCCACTGGAGCAATTAGTTGCAGTGCGTTAAACAATTATAAACTTAACTTTTGATCCCATATTGGGATCATAATCTTTCTCAGTCAAGATAAGGAAACATATAATTAAAATTTCAGAGAATTGGAAAAGGCTATCTTCCTTTGTAAATCAGAAGGCAAAACGTCAACAGTCCATTTGATAAGAATCAAGAAATTTGTTTTCAACGTAATTAGAACCTTTAGTTGGGTTATTTTTTTCTGTTTTGCGAAGTATAAATGGTTTAATCAGGCAGAGTTTGAGAGCCAAGGCATTTAATAAATAATCTACAAATTATTTTAAAAGGCTTTTGGAATCTATTTTCATTCATGGATTTCTGTCTGCAAAACAGCAGATAAGGAAGGTGTAAGTAAAATCTAAGAACATATATAAATAATCAATGATAGCAAAGGGGATGTAGCACAGAAAGCTTACCTTCCCTGGGGTCCATCCACGTCATGGGCACATCTTTCCTGTGCCTGTATAACAAAATACAGCTTGAGATTACTGTACATTTATACATTTCAGGATTCACCCATGGCCTAGTTAATAATGAGTATCAGTTTACTTTTAATGCTAAATTTTGCAGTTTATACTCTAGGTGCAAATTCATAAACATTTTTCTGATAAGGATCTTTCTGAAGCATATATCTTGACATAAATAATCTCTTGTATTGTTACAGGTATTGTAGCCTGTGCTGTGCTTAGTCACTCAGTTGTGTCTGACTCATTACGACCCCATAGGGTGCAGCCCATCAGGCTTTTCTGTCCATGGGGATTCTCCAGGCAAGAATACTGGAGTGGATTGCCATTACTTCGTAGAGGGTATCTTCCCAACCCAGGGATCGAACCCAGGTCTCCTGCATTGCAGGCTGATTCTTTACTGTCTGAGCCACTAGGGACGCCCTAGCATTAGCTAAATTTTCTATTGGGATTTCCCTGGAACCCTCCTTGCCCCTGACCTTTCATGCTCCCTTCCTTCCTTGATTGCATTTGACTTCCCTTTCTCTAGGCCTCCCTAATCACTCCATTTTGTTAGTCTCCCTCTAGATACCTGTTACCCCTGGGGGAGGGGATTTTGCTTCTCTTTCTAGCCTCATGTCTCCTTAGCACCAGCGCTGCATTGCCAACTCTCCCTAGACCTCTGCTCTTGCCTGCCACCGCCCCAGTACCTCAAATCCAGTAGGGTTAGCAATAAGAGCACCATCTTTCCCTCGCCTACTGTGCCAGGTTCTGTTTCTCTGTTCAGGGATTCATCCTCGTTCTACCATGAGCTAGACTATTCTACCGTATTCTCTCACTTGAATTATTGGAATTTCATTTCAAACTCCACATACCCAAATCCAGTCTACAGATTTCCCACCCAAAACCTTTTCCACACACAGCCTTCCCGTCTCAGTTCATGGCAACTCCATCCTTGCAGTTGTTTAGGCCAAGAATCTTAGGCCAGTGTTCTTTGACTGCTTTCTTTCACATCTTACAGGCTGTGCCCCCAAGATACAGCCAGTGCCCAACCACTTCCCACCACGTCCACTGCAGCGTCCTTAGTTGTAGCCCCTGGATTATCCTGAATGGGGTCCCTGCTGCTTTCTTACATTCTGGTCATTTTCCAATAGGCCACCCTGAATTATATTTTTTAAATGTATATGAGATTAAATTCCTCCTCTACTCCAAAAACCTCATTGTGTTCCCATTTTGTATAGAGCAGTAGTTCCCAATCAGAGGTGACTCCTGTTCTCCTGGGGACATCTGCAATGCCTGAGGATATTTTGGGTTGTCACAGTTGGATGGAGGGTACCACTGGTATCTAGTAGGTAGAGACAAAGGATGCTTCTAAACATGCTACAGTGCAGAGACCAGTTCTTTACAACAGACTTATCTAGTCAAAAATGTCAACAATGCCTAAGCTGAGAAACCCTGAGAAAGAACCTTTACAATGGCCTAGATGTCTCCTTGATACGGCATCCGCTACCTCTGGACCTCATCTCCTACTACCCTCCTCCTGGTTTACTCCACTTCTACCATATTTACCTCCCCCTTCCCCATACAAACAATCTGAAGGATGTTTTCCACATGATCGGGACCTCTATTGTTTATGGCTTTCCTTCCTCTGTCCTTCTGCCTCTAGGTTATTAGATTTCTGCAAGCTGCTGGGGAGCTGATCAAGATTTTAAGCTAAAGATGGTGATGAGTCACCTGAGGGCCATTCTTCAAGCCTCTCCATGCAAGACACTGGAGAAGGTTCCAGATTCCGAGGTCCACGTCTGCAAGGCCTTGCAGCCTCTACACCTGCACTTACAAATCCTGGAACCGAGTCTGTGAGTACATGGCTTCCTGGACAGAGCGGAAGCCTGGTTGTTTCCTAAGAGTCATGTGTGTTGAGTGTGTGCAGCTCTGATGTCAGTGGCATTCCAGACTGGGATTAGATGCCTTGAGGAGAATACCCCATTATTTCTCTGTTAAAATATGGGAAGTTTTCCCCCTAACTTTATTGAGCTACAGCTGGCCTAAGTCTGAGGCACACATCATGATGATGTACTCTGGAACATTCCATCCCTCATTAGAAATTGCGGAAGAGTTACTTGTAGCTGACCAACTGGCCCGTGTGTGGGAGGTGGCAGATGGTCTTCCCTGACTCCATGGCACTGCTGCCATTGGGTGCTCATTCCATGCTGTTGGGGCTGGACTGTGCACACAGATGTTGCATGGCATCCCTAACTGTCCCAAGACCTCCCTAAAGGTCCCCTGGAGGCAAAGTCACACTGGCACAGAACCCCTGGGATGATAGGAGAGGATAATGTGTGTGATGGTGGAGACATGAGTTTAATGCGCTGGTTAAGTGTATCTGCCAAATAGTTATTTTCTATATTTTCCACCATTCACAGTGAATTCACACAGTTTTCCAATGTTGGCTTGCTTCCAGATTGTAGGTTTCTCGACTTTTCCTCCTTGGGCTTACTCTCTCTGACCTTATTTGCACATTAAAAAAAGAATTTATGAGCAATGCCAATCTAGCTAAATCCATTGCCTTGAAACTGCTTCATAAATATATTTTTATTGTAAGTTTATTTTGTTTCTTCCATCATTGACTGTGTTCTCATTAAACCAAACTGGCCTGAGTCATAATAAATTTCTGGTTGCTGGGTGTGGCTTCCTACCAGCAAGCCCACATCCTCCCCAGAATGGCTTCTTCTCAACACTGGCACTTTGCGGTCTAAGGCTAAAAATGGGGAAAAAGCAGTCATATTTATCTAGTTACTAAATCTTGTGTGTGAAGGTATTCCTTATTTTCTTGTTTATATTTACAGAAAGTATTTACTTTTTTGTATTTACACAATGATGAAAGTAAATCAAGTATGCTCATGTCTTTAGGATAGTTTGCTCCTTTTAGTGCTGACAAAACCCCAAAAGTAGTGGCTTAGGTAGGTGGGGGAATTCTGTTTTTTTAATAAACATTATTTATATTTATTTTTATTTGTTTATTTGGGTTTTAGTTGCAGCACTCTGAATCTTTGGTTGCAACACATGGGATCCTTTTTGAACAGCATGTGCGATCTAGTTGGAAATTGGAAATGCAGGATCTTAGCCACCGGACCACCAGGGAAGTCCCAGGGGGACTTCTTTTGGTTAATTTCCCACATCAGATGAAATGTTCTTATTTGTTACTTACTAGAAGAAACAGGTGAGACTCACTGTTTGATTGTGGTTTTCACATATTACACTGTGCCTCCTTGTTTCACCCAAGAGAATGTTGGTCTTTGCTGCCCTGGGCCACTGAGCATGTCCTGTTTGGATATCCTGGTCCCTCATCATTTGGTTAGGAAGACAATACTCATTGATTCTGGAGTCTTAGTACCCCAGAGGAAGGCCAATACACTTGTGATCCAAGACCACTAGGGGTTAGTTAATGTTCAGAGTCCTTAGCGAGCGCCTCCCACACAGCGAGAACTGGCAGCTACCTCCAGTACCACAGTTGTCATGTCATCACCACCATCATCATGTCATATGCTCAGCAGCTCCCTCAGATGTCTGACCATTTTCAGGATCTGGGGAGCACAGCGAGGACTGACAGGAGGAGGAGGGTATGGCAGGTTGAGAAGCAGCGTTTCACTGGGGCCTGTGCCCTGTGCTCTACCTTCACTCCCCATCAGGCCCAGGCAATCACTGGTGTGAACTCAAACTGCCATTTGCTGTGATCTCAAGTTACAGACAGTAAATGTTGACAGTCCTAACCCTGCGGATTGGTAATATGATAAAATAAAGATAAAAGCCTGCACCAGTTACCCAAAATGAAAAGAAAATCAATTACATTTCATGTATCACCTACCTTAATTGAGCCTAATTTTTTGTCTGATAAAAAACATTTAGGTATGAGATCTTAGACCATTGGGAAATAGGTTTAATAATACTAATTTTTAATTTAATGAAATATAAAGAATATCATCTAGAATGGAAATGGTACAGATTTGTTACTATTCTATTGATTTTTAACATTCGTGATCTCCCTTGTTTTAGACAGAAGAGGAACATTTATTTTTAAAACAAATTGGAATAGAATAGCAATGTATAAAATGTAGCTATTAGCCACATGTATGTATTTACATGTAAATAATGTATTCAGATCGTATGGCCACCTGTGGAAATTTTCATTAGCAGAGAAACTTCTATTTGACAGGACTGGTCTATATTATAACTGAACTATGTTAGAAAACTGTTCTATTATTTCTCTAATTAATTTTGAAGAACACTAATAAAGCCTGGAGAAAAGCTTGTTTTGCAGTGTCTTCACAAAGAATTCCATTATTCCCCTGATAATATGGGCTGGGATACCCAGACTATATTGTTTTCTATTAACTTTCAAATCATCTTGAGAAACAGTGGACACATTAAGAACCTTTTGGATTTTATTAACAGCCTCAGGGGTATCTGCAGCTACAGCGCCCTAGCAAATAGCCCTAAACCGACCACCAGGAAGCATGGGCCTTAGTCTGCTGTGGTGGTAACTACGTGTGATGATGTGGTTACCTGGGCTCAGCGTCAAAGTGCCTCTTACAGCCCTGATGCTCTAACAAGGCAGTCTGTGATTCTGTGACCATCCTCAACAAAGTCACATGGAGGGTCCCTGTGTACACCCTCACTGCAGTAGCCCTAGGCCCACTAGGATGGCATTCAATTTGATGAGGAAACAGCATATCTCAAGAAAAAGGACAGTACAGGGCAAGATACAGGAGAAAAGGTTAATGACAGTTTAAAGCAGTAATGTCCAGAAGATATATAATGCAAGCCACATGTACTCTTCTGATTTAATAGTCACACTAAGTGAAGGATAAAGAAACAGGTCAAATTCTGAGGTGGCACAGGGGTAGAGAATCTGCCTGCCAATGTAGGAGCCACAAGAGATGCAGGTTTGGTCCCAGGAAAGAACCCTCTGGGGTAGTAAATGGCAACCCACTCTAGTGTTCTTGCCTGGAAAATTCCATGGACAGAGGTGTATGGTGGGCTTCAGTCCATGGTGTCACAAAGAGACACAACTGAGCATGCACACATGTGCATAATATACTCAGTATATCCAAAATATTATCACTGTAACATGTAATCAATATAAAATTAGTGAGCTAGTTTACATGAGTAAGTCTTCAAAGCCCAGTGGGGTAGCCTATACCCTACATTTTCAGCACATCTCACTCACTGACCAATGGGAGTAACCTGGCAAGGTTCTGGAATAGCGTGGAAGACCAGAGTTTGGGAAGGATGAGAAATAAAATTAGATGGGCATGGTGGGTTCCTAATATGAAAACCTTGGTGCCTGGACACAGAAGTTTGAATTTCACATAGTCTTTAACATGGGAACAACATAATAAAGGTGGTAATTTAGGAAAATTGATGGATGGCAAAACATAGTAGAGGGTAGTAATGTTGCAGGAAAGGGGACCCCTTCCAGGGCCCGAAACTGGGCTCTTGTCTAACTCTCGGAAATGAATTGTTTGAGGAGACACACGTGCTGACAAAGCAAGAGATTTTATTGGGAAAGGGCACCCAGGTGGAGAGCAGTAGGGTAAGGGAACCCAGGAGAACTGCTCTGCCGTGTGGCTCGCAGTCTCGGGTTTTATGGTGATGGGATTAGTTTCCAGGTGGTCTTTGGCCAATCATTCTAATTCAGAGTCTTTCCTGGTGGCGCATGCATTGCTCAGCCAAGATGGATGCTAGCGATAGGGATTCTGGGAAGTGGACGGACACACGGTGTCTCCTTTCAACCTTTCCCGAACTCTTCTGGTTGGTGGTGGCTTATTAGTTCCGTATTCCTTATCAGGATCTCCTGTCATAAAACAACTCATGCAAATGGTTACTATGGTGCCTGGCCAGGGTGGGTGGTTTCAATCAGTGTGCTTCCCCTAACAGTAAGAGAGGAGGAAAAGTGAGCAAAAGGACTTTTCTTCGAGGAAAAGTGTATGGTGTAGGGTCCTAAACTAGGCTGGTGGTCATGGGCTGGGCAAAGAAGAGATAAACCTCAAAGATCCTTAAGGAAAAAACAATGTGCTCAGCAGAGTAAAAGGAAATAAAGGTAAAACAGGAATGAACCTAAAAGGTTGTTGCTGATCCTTGAAAGACGCCAGGATTCTTGGCCTCCAGAGGAGAGGAATTTAATCCAGGGCCAGTGACGAGGCTTGACTGCTCAGAGCTTTTGTGTAATTAAGTTTTATTAACGTATAAAAGAGATAGAGAAAGCTTCTGACAGAGACATCAGAAAGGGGCAGAAAGAGTGCCCCGCTGCTAGTCTTTAGCAGGAAGTTATATACTTACTAGCAGGCTGCTAATAGAGAAAGGAAATGTCTCAAAACTGAGTGGCATCAGGCACATCACCCACAACATCCATTTTGAGATAACATTGGTACAAGGTGAGTCATCCCGGGCCCTAAAGCGACTGATGTGAATCTTGAAGAAAGGCAGGTTTCCAAGTAAATACATAATCTCATTAACACAGCTTAAGAGAACATTTGCATGAGTAAAACATACTGGTTTGTCAAGTGGGTTCTGAGTCTTAAGCAGAATAGACCTGAAGAAAGAGGGAGTCTAAGGTAAATACATAGTTCATTAACATAGCTTAAGAAAAACATTTCCATAAGAAAAACACATTGGTTAGCTCAAGGTTTGAGAAAAGTTTAGTTTGAACCAGGTGTTGTCATGGCAACACAGAATTTTAAAGGAAACCACCTTTTAATTTCATATAGAGAAGGAAAAAAACATCTGACTCTTGTAGTTTGTTTCTTCCTGCTGCTTAAGAGAGAGAAAAAATGTCTGACACTTGCAGCCTATTTCCTCCGTTTGGGGGCCCCTAGCCTTCCTGCCTGTTATCCTCTCAAACCCGTCCCAGAATGGTCTTTATTTTGTACATTCAGTCCACAAGCAGTGGTTAAAAGCCAGCTAGGGGGGAACTAGAGGGGCAGCAGATAAGTATGCATACATGCATATAATTATCATTATACCTGTGGTAATAAACGTTTTGAAGGAAAAGATCAGAATGCAATGATTAATAAGAGGGGATTGTTTTAGAGGATAATCAGAGAGGTATGGAAATGACACTTGCTGAAGAGGCAAGAAGCCAAAAATAGGAGCCAAACCTGAACTGAATGAGGGGAAATTGATTTCTGAGGAGGAATAGGAATTAAGGGGCTAAGGCAGGCATGATGCTGAAAGACAGACACCTCAGAGGCAGGAGCTGAAGGTGGCACAAGCACAAAGTAAAGCACAGCCAGGACCAGTCAGGTACGTAAGGACTAAAGGCACGCACATCTTCACTATGGAGTCTAGACGGATTGTGTTGCTCTTAGCACATAAGTGAACTCTTCCTAATGACAGTGTGGTACCACCCCTTAAACCTTGGTTGACAGAATCACTAGCTCTGTTTATTTCATTTTCCCCACAGAAGAAGCTGGAAACACAGGCTCCATTAGAGCATATAATCACCTTCCTACTTGGAAGGAAAGTCTGAGCAATTAACCAAGAAATCATTTTAATTTCTACTTTGTTAGAATACAGGAAGAGAGAAGAGAACAAAAATGTTAATTTATCTTTAGTAAAACAAGCCCGGGCAAAAGCTGGCTTCACTAAGAGGATGGTCACCAAGGGTTCCCTGATAGTTGTAGGGGGTTGGGTTGTAGTTGTCTGGATTCCTAAAGGAGGAGGTGAGTGGGAGAAAGCCTGGAAGCTAAACTTGTGAACTGAAGGGCGTGAATTGATGAGTGTTATGACCATAAAAGAGCCACTGAAGGAACAGGCCTGGTTTCCTCAGGCTGCTGTTTGTGTGGGTGAGGGAGAAGATTCTAGGCATTTCCTGAACAAAGTGGGGGCCAATTAAAGGTGAAACAGGACATCGTCTTAGGGATCAGCTCATCATTCCCATCTTCCCTAGTCTCCATGGGAGACAGACCCTCACCAGCTGGTTTTGAAGGGTGTGAATGCTTAAAGCCTCAGCACCCCTCTGGGCATCTCAGGGGAAATGTCAGGTCTCTGCTGGCGGTCAGCTTTAAGACTGACTCAGGGCTGTTCTGAGGGTTTCTGGAAGCTTTAAAATACCAAACTAAAAACTAACCAAATACAGCTTTTTAACCCAACAATAGCATTTGGATAATCCATGCTCAGATGAAAGGGCATTTATCAAATTAGGAGCTACAGGGCACAATAAAGGGGGAAGAAGACACGGCTCCTGCCTGTAAGGAATCTGCATTCCAATCCAATAATAATATGATTATATGGTGCCAGTTCCCCCATTTTCACTTTAGATTTCTGAAACAGAAAGTTCTCCTGCTCTCAAGTAAGTTCTTGTTCTTCAGGAGTTACTTTATAGCGAGGGAGAAAACCCACAACGTTGGGTTCAGACCTCTCTAGAGAAGAGATGATCTGCAGTATGTGAAAAGCTGAGCAGAAAAAAGGGAATACCCTGAGTTTGCCTGTTGCTTTTGGCTCTAGACCAAGATTTCTCAACTTTGGCATTACTGATATTTGGGACCATATAATTCTTGTGAAAGCCCGTCCTGCTACTATGTAGGATGTTTAGCTGCATCTCTGGCCTCTAGCCACTAGATGTCAGTAGCACCCTCCTCCAGTTGGACAACTCAGTGTCTCCAGACATTGCCACATGTCCCCTGCGGTCCCCATAGCTCCCTCCCGTGAGAACCATTGGTCTAGAAACTGCCTTGGCATGCTCTGTGTCTCTACTGCGGACCACTTGTAGGATTCCGCTTGGGGCAGCTATCTCAGGAAGAGAACCATGTCCCCTGTAAGAGGAAACCAGAGGCAAGCCTGTTTTTTTCTGACAAGTGGAGTACCAGTGACCCTGCCATGCACAGAGGGGTTTGACTAGGCTGCAGCTGCCTTGTCACTTTCTCAAATCCTCAGGCTCGTTCTCAGCGGTGGGATGAGGTACAGAGGGGCACTGGTCATGATTTATCTCAATTCATATTTTGTCTGGTTTTCCTGCTGGTCTTGGTTCTGCCCATCCATGCTGCTTCTAAAGGGCAGAGACCTGGACGACCCGAATTACGCACGTGGAGTCTGTCCATCACATGTGCATAGCTCTCTTTATTATAAGGAATTTGTTGAGATTTCTCAGAGACTTGCCACAAAGACCTGGCGCTTGACTCTGGTAGAAAAATCAGCACCGGTGATGCCGTGTGAGACAGAGTGTGCGTGTACCCCTGAACTTACAGTGTCATAGCTACGCAAGTGACAGACAGAACTCCACGGACCTTAGCAATGCTAGCGTCTGGCCAGGCTTTGCAGGATGTCTGCCTAATCCTCACAGCTGGCTCCTATAAGACGTGAACTCAGAGGACACACCTCCGTGGGCCCATATGATCCCCGCGGTGAGGATTCCAGCTCATGGGCCTCTCCATGACAGCCCCGATGTGCTTTCTCCTAGTGCACCCGCTCTGGGAGAAAGTGGACCTGGCCCCGGCGGGTGAGCGCCAGTCGCCCATCAACATCCGGTGGAAGGACAGTGTCTACGATCCTGGCTTACAACCGCTCACCATCTCTTATGACCCGACCACCTGCCTCCACGTCTGGAATAACGGGTACTCTTTCCTCGTGGAATTTGAAGATTCTGCAGATAAATCAGGTGAGAGCCAGACCCGTGGTCTCATCCGGAGTTAAAAGGACAGCTTCATGTCAGCACAGGCCACATCGCACAGCCCCGGGAAGTCTCTTGGTAGCTGTGGTATGGGACTCATTGGACTTACTTCTTTTTTTCATTGTGAAATACACATGACATTTACCATCTTAGCTTTTTTTTAAGTGTACAGCTCAGTAGTATTAACTACATTCACACTGTTGTACAACCATCACCACCATCCATCCTTATAACTGTGTACCTATTAATAACTGCTTATTTTTCCCCTCCCTCCAGCCACTGGCAATGAACATTTTACTTCTGTTTCTATGAATTTTGACTATTGCGTGCCTCATTTAAGTGGAATCATACAGTATTTGTCTTGTAATGAGTGAATGAGTTCATTGAGCATAATGTTTCAAGGTTCATTCATATTGTAACATGTATAAGAATTTCACTCCTTTTAAAGAGAAATATTCCATTGTATGTACAGTTGATCCTTAGACAACATGGAGGAGCACCAACCCTCTACAAAATTGAGAGTCCAAGTAAACCTTAAAGCTAGCCCTCCGTATCTGCAGCACCTCTGTATCTGCAGAGTCACGCAGCTGCAGATTATGTAGTACTGGGATATTTACTTAAGGAAAAAAAATCCACGTATAAGTGGACCTGTGCAGTTCAAACCCATGGTGTTTAAGGGTCAGCTGTATATACCACATTTTGTTTATCTCTTCATTCGTGGCAGCTGCCTTTTGGCTATTGTAAATAATGCTGCTGTGAATATTGTGTTCACATGTGTACAAATATCTTTTCAGGATGCTGTTTTCAATTCTTTTGAGTATATACCCAGAAATAGGATTGCTGGATCCTCCTTGGACTTCTTTGAGCGTACTTTTTTCATTTTTATGAAAGTGTCTCTTTTCATTTTTATTCATGTTTCCATCTTCTAGAATAAGTAGTATTTTCTGTTAATACATATATCTCTGTGTATAGGTTGTATTACTGATGTAGAAGATAGGGCATGAAGTTTAAACTTTGCTAGAAATTTATTTCCTGTGTGTGTTGAATATGTGGTAATCCTCTGCTAACTGACTTGACAAATAACGTTTATATTAAATAGCAATATTACTTAGTCAGATTTATGCATGGGTTTTTTAAAAAAAAATACATACTACAGTACTATATCATGCGTTGTTGGTTGAATCTACAGACGTGGAACCAAGGATGAGGAAAACCAACTGTAAAATTAAATATGCTGATTTTCAACTGTGAGGTGGCTGGCACCCCTAACCTGTGCGTTATTCAAAGGTCAACTGTACAGAGCAAAAGGCTAGTCAGGCAAGAAAAAGATTTGGTCACCCAGCAACATGTATTTTGTCATTCATTGATTTATTTATTGATTCAACATTTACTAAGTGCCAGTCATGTGGCAGACATGGCACTAAGTGCTAGGAATAACAACTCCATTCTTGGCCTCCCAGAATTCAAAGACTAGTGAGAGAAACACACAGTAAATTAGAATTATACAGCAAATATGATTTGAAAAAGAGTTTCTAAAAATACTGTGGGACCACAGAGGAGGGTGTGATATAGACTGTTCAGAGGAGTGTATGGTGATTTCACTAAGGAGGGGACATTTGTGTTGGGTATTGAAGGATGAATAGGCGTTTGCCAAGAGGATTAGAAGGGCATTCCAGACTGAAGGAAAATCATGTGCAGAAACAGATGTTAGAAAGTGTCCAAAACCCAGTGTGGCCAACATGAGAGTGTATGGTGTGGGGATAAGCAGGAAGAATGGTGACCACTGAAGATTAAGAGGGTAGATGGAAGGCAGTCTTCTGACTGCCTAAAAATAACACTGGTTATTTTTAAACAAAAGAATGGTATAGTATGATATCATCTAAATAATTGGTCAGTTGCTTCATTTTTTTGACGTTAACCCAGGCAACAGTACAAGATTAATCTACATGGGAGATGATGGGAGCCTGTGGCAATCAAAGGAGAGAAAGCAAGTTTTAACAAGCATTTTAAAAATAAAAGCAACAAATAAAAATAAAAGAACTTGGAGTCTTCTTCAAATGAGAAGAAGGCAAAGTTAACCGTGATCTTGTGGTGTCTCACTTGGGAGTCTCTGGGGTGGCAATGCCAGAAAGTTCATGAATGATGGACAATGGATAATTTGTAGGGAAAAATAGGGAGCATGTAAGAAAATAAAATTTCTTCTTACAACTTTTCTGCTAATTTAATTTTAAATGTTACATTAAAAATAGAAACACATTTCAACGGTTATGCCTCAAAAAAGGAATGTGTCTTCAATTCCTGTCTAATTCCCATAGGAAGAATCTGTTTCTCTCAAGACAAGCATCTTCTCTCCTTTTGATGCAAATGAGTTTTGGATTTTAGTATTTCCTGCAGATCAAGATGAGAATGAATAAATACTGATCCCTCACTGAAATGTTACTCATTTTACTATAAAATTTTTAAAATGTTTCTCCCCAGATAAATCCTTTATTCAAAGTAATATTAATTGCTGCTCCATTAATTGCATAAGTTTCTTCCTATTCTTTGTTTCTATCTCATTTTGCATCATATTGTCATGTTTTTACCAGTGGCTTTATTTTAGGTAAGGAAACATGTTTAAATAGTATAGGCTGAATAAGGCTACCAACTTATTTTGGAGTGATCCTATATGATCAGGCACTAATTCGTTTAATGGTGTTTCAGCTGCACTTGGTACATCAGAATGCAATCCAATTTGAAAGGTTTGAGGGTGCAGCAACTGGAAGAAGATGGTTTGGCTATGGTAGGAATATTTTTAAAGGTAAAAAAATCTTACCAAGTTTAAATGATGTGTTGCATTCTAGAATGAAAAGATAAAACATTAGATATTGTTATTTACTTTAAGAATATGGGGATCAATACATTGGTATGATAAACAATGGTTAAAAGATTGTTAAGAATATATTTCAAATGGTATAAAACTAGGCTGTCCAATATGGTAGCCACAGGTCATGTATGGCTGTTGAGCACTTAAAATGTGGCTACTGTAAGTGAGGAAATGAATTTTAAATTTTATTTTAATCAATTGTCATTTAAATTTAGGAACTGACAATTCAGTTATTGGAAAAGTTTAGAATGTCTGGAACAGCTTGGGTATGTTATATACATTTTCAAGTGTAAAATATACAACTCAAGTGTAAAATATACAAATCAAATATTTCTGATAAAAGTTTAGCATACAAATTCACATGTGCTATATGTATTAAAATTAAGTTCACCTATGTTTTGTTTCTTTTTTAACTTTTTTAGTACGACTTCTAGAAACTTTAAAATTACCTCTGTGGTTTGCATTATATTTCTATTTTTAAGCACTGGTATAAAAGGATAAAAGGAGATAATAATAAATACCAGTTAAAAATGTGAAATTTGTTAAGAATATATTTTAAATGGAGTAAAAAGATAAAGGCAAACAACTATGAGAAATGATCAGGAAGGGAACTAACATTTACGACAGTTGCTGAGTGCTTCGTTTATCTCCCATAGAAGGCTCTCTGGCAGACCCTCATCTCCATGTTTTAGATGAAGAAAGTAAAGCTCAGTGAAGTTAAGTGCTTTCCTGCCAGGTCACTCAGCAACTGGAGAACTGGACTGGAGCTCTACAGACCATACTCTACACAGGATCTCTGAGCTCCTACAGGTTCCACAGGTGCAGGCCTCCTGCAAGCTCCCTGCCTTAGTCCACTGTGGATGCTGAGTGTTTAAAGGGTACCCAGGTTTTATTTTAATCAGGTGTGGTAAAACACACAGACATGGAAATGGCTATCATGGAGGAAGAATTTTATTGTACTCACAAATACCTGAAAAGAAGAGACATGGCATGCCATGTGGGGACACATGGGGAATCTCCAGGGGTGGTCAGGAGGCAGAGAGAGCAGGGGAATACATGGACAGAACCTCTGTTGTGGTTTCCATGGGAAGGAATGGGTAAGACAACATAAGCAGGCTTAGGATTGGCCACTTTGGATAATTTCAGCAGGCTCTGGGCATAGAGGCTTTCCCTAGTTGTCTGGTATGTGGCCCTGGGGTTATTAGGGCAAAGGAATAGTGACTTACAGTGTAAGAACCCCAAAAAGGAAGTAGTCCGGGTCTGATTGGCTGGTTTGCATATGAAAGGTGTGCTCCCTGTTGTTCTCTCTAGCAATTAACTAACTCTGGGAGAGGTGATCCCTCTAGCATTAGCAAGACCTCAGCTATCAAAGCATAAAATATAGAAACCGGAAAACATGGTTATTGCACTAAGGCTTCTCAGGACTCAGGGGCCTGAACTGAAAGCTGCGCCTTACTGTGCTCTGGTTTGCCCTGAGAGCTTCCGCCTCCAGAGCCCCTGTGTGCCAAGCACCAGTGAGACCCAGAGAAGGAAGCTGATGGAGTAAAAGGACACCTTTTCCTTTTCCCAGACGATGAGTTCCAGCCTATCAACAAACAGCCTGCTCATTTGTTTTGTCCACTTTCATTCAGTGATGTTTATAACATTCTGAATTGTATGGCTGAGTCCCTTTGATGTGCATCTGAAACTCTCACAACATTGTTAACTGGCTATACTCCAATACAAAATAAAAAGTTAAAAAAAATACACACAATATAAAATGTAAAAAAATAAAGAAATTATCAATTTAATTGCAGTTCCAGTACTGTGGATTGCTTTTAGGTAGTCACCAATCTGATTTTAATTTACATTCTGTTACAATTCTAGAGTGAGATGTCAGTTGTTTTTAATATTTTCTCATTCATTGTTCTTTAGTTAGGCAAACATCATAAAGAGCTACAGAAACTGAGTATTTTGCCATCAATTAAGCACAAGGTAATTTTTCCCCTCTAAATCACTTGAGATATACTTTATGTTTCAATCTCTGAGTGGAGACAATAACAGCGCACTTTGAATTGGGAAATGTAACTCACCACAGTGTAACTGAGGTTCTCTTTGAAAGTCGCCCCTTAAGACAACTTGCCATTTATGATGCTTCTGTTGAGAGAGCCCCTGGCCCTGGGACACTCTGCGGGGGACAGAAGTGATCCTGTTGGTGGGCACAGATGGCTCTGCTTTGGGTGCCATGCCACTGAGCACTCAGGAACTCAGAAGCATAACGAGTCCCCTTCTCGGCCCCAACCCCTGCTCCTTCTCAGTCCTTGTGCAAATCCTCAGGGCAGCCTTCTGGAGTCTAGCTACCCTCCCACAGGCGGGGAGCAGAGAAAAGTTTGATAGACACTTGGTTTGTCCAGCTTTACAGAACAATTGCCCACATCTTTCAGGGTGGATACCTCTGTCCACCCCAAAGATTAATTTACATTGCATTTTAGAAATGAGAATTCCATTAGTTTCTCTTGAAAAAGAGAGGCCTTCTTATTTATGCACCAGCTACCACCTAACACCTCCCACTGAGGACTATACAAGTGTCAGTTATGTCTCAATTTTTTTAAAAAAAGTCAGTTATATCTAAACTTTAAAAAGAGAGATACGTAGTTAATTACAGGAGCAAAGCATGGGCATGATGCTGTCCTAAGGTGTCCGGAGGTAACTGGAGCTCCTCTGGACCACTGCTGGTTCCCCAGATTCCCCTGGTACCATCACCTCATCATCCAGTTCCTGAGTGGTTTTCACCACAAAGAGATGCCCTTGTGGATTATTTGATTCTTCCTGCCTGATGCTCACCTGCCTGGATTACAGGACCTATTCAGGGTCCCTGACTAACCTGCCACTCTCAGAATCTGTCACCTGGAAGCAGCCCATAAGAGGTAGATCATGAACAGGTATGTTCTTCTTACATTTCTATATTAAGAAATTCTAGTCTGCCCCTTTAACACAAGGCTGGGCTCAAACTTTGACATCACTTTTTAATATCTTATAATGCTTCTTCTGCTGCTGCTGCTGCTCCTAAGTCACTTCAGTCATGTCCGACTCTGTGCAACCCCATAGACTGCAGCCCGCCAGGCTCCCCCATCCCTGGGATTCTCCAGGCAAGAACAATGGAGTGGGTTGCCATTTCCTTCTCCAATGCGTGAAAGTGAAGTCGCTCAGTCATGTCCGACTCTTAGCGACCCCATGGACTGCAGCCTACCAGGCTCCTCCGTCCATGGGATTTTCCAGGCAAGAGTACTGGAGTGGGGTGCCATAATGCTTCTACATTTTTAAAAAAAATATGCTAACACCTTGTCTCAGTTTGGACATATATTTGGAGAGTCCAAAAACACATTCAACAAAATCACCATCTATTGTTTTAAAAATAAAACGGAAATGAAAGAATTCCCTAACCTAATAAAGTAGATTAATATCAGCTCAAAAGTAAATAGTATGCCTAATGTGGAAAGGATATCTACTAACGACACTATTATTAGCATACTAAATGTTCAATTGAATTAAATTCTGGTAGTAGCCAATAAAATTAGATCAAAAAATATAAAGGAAATTACAAAAAAGTGGAGTGCCATGTTAATTTATAGAAGTCAATTCCTTTGACATATAAAATCACAGAAGACATAATGGAAGAAAGAACCCTACTTACAATGCAAACTAAAAAACTAAAATACCTTGCAATGAATTTAACATAAAATGTTAACCAAAACAACTGTAAAACTTTCCTAAGGCACACAAAAAAACTTGAACTAATACAATCCATACCATTTTATTGAATAGGAAGACATCATAAAGATGCCTTTGATGTCACTTCTCCTTAAATGCTTACTCTTGATAAATTGCTTTCCATTAATTTTATGTGGTCCCAATAAATATACCAACAGTAACATTATGGGAGGCTGTCCTGTGCACTGTAGGATGTTTAGCAGCATCCCTGGCCTCTACTGACTGGATGCCAGTAATAGCCCAAAGTACTGACAACCAAAAATGTCTGCGGACTTTTTTTTAATGTCCACTGCAAACTCAACCCTGGTTGAGCACCACTGATATATGCTAATCTCCAATATTAGCTGACCAATGAAATCCTTTACCTCTTGGTGCCTGAAAGAAACCTAAGTCTAAGAAATTGGATTTAATTAATCAACATGTTGATTTACCAGTAAAAGCATGTGAGTGACTCATAAGTACCTTTAGCTCACTAGCAGAAAACCATAGATTGTTGGAGGGTCTTTGTTGGGAAGGATGCATAGAATTGGAATCCAAGACAGTGTTGTGAGTATCAGTGGGTCCAGCCCTTCTAAAGCAGCATTTGGAAGTGTTTCCTTGAACATACTAGGGCCACCAGAAACACACACAAATGGTGAGGCAGTTCTTCAAAGCCTCCTTTGTCACCTTTTAATTCTAGTTCTCTTGCTTTTTCTACCACATCTGCAGCTGCTTCCTCCACTTAAGCAAAGAACCTCTCTAAGTTATCCCTGATGATTGGAATCAACTTCTTCCAAATTCCTGTGAATGTTGATATTTGGACTTCTTCCTATGAATCATGAATGTTCTTAATGGCATCTAAATGGTGACTCCTTCCCAGAAGGTTTTGAATGACTATGCCCAGATCCACCAGAGCAATCACTATGACAGCTCTAGCCTGATGAAGTGTATTTCTTAAATAATACGACTTGAAAGTCTAAATTACTCCTTGGTCCATGGGCTGCAGAATGGATGCTTTGTTAGCAACACTGATCTTGTTATATATCTCCATCAGATCTCTTGGGTGACCAGGTGCATTGTCAATGGGCAGTAATATTTTGAAAGGAATCTTTTCCTGAGCAGTAAGCCTCTAGGCTTAAAAAAACATCCAGTGAACCATGTTGTAAAAAGATGTGCTATTATGCAGGCTTTGTTCTAAGGGCCTTGGAATTTTCAGAATGATAAATGAGCATTGGCTTCAACTTTGAGTCACCAGTTAATTAGCTACTAACAAGAAAGTCAGTCTGTCCTCTGAAACTTTGAAGGCAGGGACTGACTTCTCTCTAGCTATGGAAGTCCTGGGTGGCATGTTCTTCCAATAAAAGGTTGTTGCATCTACACTAAAAATCTGTTGTTTAGCATAGCCACCATCATTAATTACCTTAGGTCTTCTGGAGAACTTGCTATAGCTTCTACATCAGCATTTGCTCCTTCACTTTGCACTTTTATGTCACACATATGGCTTCTGTCCTCAAACCTCATGAACCAACCTCTGCTAATTTCAGACCTTCCTTCTGTAGCTTCCTCACCTCTCTCAGCCTCCACAAATTAGAATCAGGGCCTTGCTTGGATTAGGCTTTGGTTTAAGGGAATGCTGTGGCTGGTTTGATATTCTATCCAGACCACTGAAACTCTCCACATCAGCAATAAAGCTGTTTCACTTTCTTATCATTTGTGTATTCACTGAATTAACACTTTTAATTTCCTTCAAGAACTTTTCCCTCACATTCACAACTTGGCTAACTGGTGTAAGAGGCCTAGCTTTCAGCCTGTCTCAGCTTTCAACATGCTTTCCTCACTAAACTCAATCATTTCTAGCTTTTGATTTAAAGTGAGATACATGACTCTTTCACTTGAACACTTAGAAGCCACTGTAAGGTTATTAATTAGCCTGATGTCAATAGTCTTGTCTCAAAGAAGAATGGAACTGGAGGAATGAACCTACCTGACTTCAGGATCTACTACAAAGCCACAGTTATCAAGACAGTATGGTACTGGCACAAAGACAGAAATATTGATCAATGGAACAAAATAGAAGGCCCAGAGATAAATCCACACACATATGGACACCTTATCTTTGACAAAGGAGGCAAGAATATACAATGGATTAAAGACAATCTCTTTAACAAGTGGTGCTGGGAAAACTGGTCAACCACTTGTAAAAGAATGAAACTAGAACACTTTCTAACACCATACACAAAAATAAACTCAAAATGGATTAAAGATCTAAACATAAGACCAGAAACTATAAAACTCCTGGAGGAGAACATAGGCAAAACACTCTCTGACATACATCACAGCAGGATCCTCTATGACCCACCTCCCAGAATATCAGAAATAAAAACAAAAATAAATGGGACCTAATTAACCTTAAAAGCTTCTGCACATCAAAGGAAACTATCAGCAAGGTGAAAAGACAGCCTTCAGAATGGGAGAAAATAATAGCAAAGGAAGCAACTGACATATAACTAATCTCAAAAATATACAAGCAACTCCTACAGCTCAACTCCAGAAAAATAAATGACCCAATCAAAAAATGGGCCAAAGAACTAAATAGACATTTCTCCAAAGAAGACATACGGATGGCTAACAAACACATGAAAAGATGCTCAACATCACTCATTATCAGAGAAATGCAAATCAAGACCACTATGAGGTACCATTTCACACCAGTCAGAATGGCTGTGATCCAAAAGTCTACAAATAATAAATGTTGGAGAGGGTGTGGAGAAAAGGGAACCCTCTTACACTGTTGGTGGGAATGCAAACTAGTACAGCCACTATGGAGAACAGTGTGGAGATTCCTTTAAAAACTGGAAATAGAACTGCCTTATGATCCAGCAATCCCACTGCTGGGCATACACACTGAGGAAACCAGAAGGGAAAGAGACATGTGTACCCCAATGTTCATCGCAGCACTGTTTATAATAGCCAGGACATGGAAGCAACCTAGATGTCCATCAGCAGATGAATGGATAAGAAAGCAGTGGTACATATACACAATGGAGTATTACTCAGCCATTAAAAAGAATTCATTTGAATCAGTTCTAATGAGGTGGATGAAACGAGCCTATTATACAGAGTGAAGTAAGCCAGAAGGAAAAACACCAATACAGTATACTAACGCATATATATGGAATTTAGAAAGATGGTAACAATAACCCTGTGTACGAGACAGCAAAAGAGACACTGATATATAGAACAGTCTTATGGACTCTGTGGGAGAGGGAGAGGGTGGGAAGATTTGGGAGAATGGCATTGAAACATGTAAAATATCATGTATGAAACGAGATGCCAGTCCAGGTTCAATGCACGATACTGGATGCTTGGGGCTGGTGCACTGGGACGACCCAGAGGGATGGTATGGGGAGGGAGGAGGGAGGAGGGTTCAGGATGGGGAGCACATGTATACCTGTGACGGATTCATTTTGATATTTGGCAAAACTAATACAATTATGTAAAGTTTAAAAATAAAATAAAATTAAAAAAATAATAAATAAAAGCTTCCCTCCCCCCCCCAAAAAAAAATAGTCTTGTCTCAGGAAATAGAAAGGCCCGAGGAGAGGGAGAGAGATGGGTAAAAGGTGGTTGGTGGAGCAGTCAGAACACACAATATTCACCATTAAGTTTGTCTTTATGGGCATGGTCTATGGAGCTCACACCCCAAATTCCAACAGTAACATCAAAGATCACTGATCACAGATCACCATAACAAATAAAAAAATAATGAAAATGACTGACACATTGCAAGAATTACCAAATGTGACACAGAGACACAAAGTGAACAAATGCTGTTGGAAAAATGGTGCTGATAGACTTGCTTGATGCGGGCTGCCATAAAACTTCCATCTGTAAAAAACTCCCATAAAACCTCAATTTGTAAAAAAAAAAAAAAACACGCAATAAAGTGAAGCACAAGAAAAGGAGGTCTGCTTGTATTGGGTGGACCACGTGGCGAGGGGGTGTTGAGGAACAGAGTTTGCTCAAGATAAACTGCTGCTGCTAAGTGCGTCAGTCGTGTCCGACTCTGCGACCCCATAGACGGCAGCCCACCAGGCTCCCCCGTCCCTGGGATTCTCCAGGCAAGAATACTGGAGTGGGTTGCCATTTCCTTCTCCAGTGCATGAAAGTGGAAAGTGAATTCACTCAGTCGTGTCTGACTCTTCAAAACCCCATGGACTGCAGCCTACTAGGCTCCTCAGGCCAGGGGATTTTCCAGGCGAGAGTACTGGAGTGGGGTGCCATTGCCTTCTCCGCAAGATAAACGAGTGGCAGCTAAAACCAGAAAGAGTATTTCTGTCTCCCTTCAAAGAAGATAAGGTTGAAAAGCCAAGGCTCAAGAACAGCCAGATAAACAACAAAGGACACACAAATATGATTTCAAGACGGGACAGAGTTGATGATTGGGGAATTGCAACTGTCGTCTAATCAGTGTAGATTAGCCCTGAAGAAACTGCAGAATTGCTGCAACAATTTTAGTGGGCGTTGCAGCATAGTGAGACTGGTGGGCTTTGGCATCAAGGACATCTGGTTTAAATACTGATGCCCTTACTTTCTAACTGGTCTCTTTTTTATCTGCCATGTGATAGCAGGAACAGTAAGAATTAGTGTCTATTACACAGACGACTGCTTTGTATACATCATCTTATCTAATGCCTACTGTAATACTATGTAGATTTTATTATCATCTCTGTTCTTCAAATGAAGAACTGAGACTCAAACATGGAGAGGAACTTATCTTACAGGATGGGACAAGACTGGTGAAAGGAGTGGACCTGGGACTTACTTCATCTTCCCAGACTTTGTTCAAAACATATATTTGATTCCTACTGAGTGTGTACATTTAAGATGAGCAAAGTAAAACAATTATTAGCTCTAACATTTCTCAGTTCATTTACATTTCTATTTCCAAGACAGTTCACTCATTTGACTGAGACTTTACAAGAACGTGAAGTTTCAGTATGTGAAAACGTTGGCTGAGCCCCAGCCCCTTAAGTGAAAAACTTCATAGAAACTCAAATCCACTTTTCTTTACTATTGACCTTATGGGAAGAGAAATATAGCCAGAAGGAAATCAAGTGAATTTACTAGTGACTAGTCAACTGTCATGGAGAAGGCAATGGCACCCCACTCCAGTACTCTTGCCTGGAAAATCCCATGGATGGAGGAGCCTGGTGGGCTGCCGTCCGTGGGGTCGCTAAGAGTCGGACAAAAACTTCACTTTCACTTTTTACTTTCATGCACTGGAGAAGGAAATGGCAACCTAATCCAGTGTTCTTGCCTGGAGAATCCCAGGGACGGGGGAGCCTGATGGGCTGCCGTCTGTGGGGTCGCACAGAGTCGGACACGACTGAAGCGACTTAGCAGCAGCAGCAGCAGCAGTAAACTGTCGTGGAGAAAGGAAATGGTACCCACTCCAGTATTCTGGCCTGGAGAATTCCATGGACTGTATAGTCCATGAGGTCGCAAAGAATCGGACACAACTGAGTGAATTTCACTCACTTCATTCACTAGTCAACTGTAAACATTAACTAGGGTTCAGTGTCCTGAGTCCTTGACTTGGCTTTGTTACAACTACAAGATTATCATCTCCTTATAGGCAAGGGCCACCCATGTTATCTCTGTACATCTCTTCCACAATACATTCTAGACTTCCTATCACAGAATGCATGGTCAATAAAGGAATGGAATAAGATATTTTTACCTCTCTGGGCCTTGGCATCTGGAGAAATGGATACAGATCATTGTTTAAAGTCCCTTCCTAAGATAACAACATTAGAGCAGTCCATTTATATAAAAGATTCATGAATCAATTCTACTACATACATACAAGTCTGAAATTGCACTGTGTCTGTGACTTTCCTTTTATAGCCCAAAATGCCAGGTTGCATAGAATTAGCACTTTGTAACTGCTTTTTGATGGTGATGCTTCTTTACACTGATACAGCATTCCCCAGTGTCTAAAGCACTTGTGTGTACTCTCTTAATTTTGTCTTCCCATCAGCATAACTATTTAAGAAAATACTATCCTCATTTTCTGTATGTGACTGCATCAAGGCACTCAGCCAATAAATGCTAGGGCCTAAGACTGGGACCCAAAACCAAGAGTATCGATCCAGTGTTTTTTCAACTAAAACACACATCACATCATCAACTTCATCATCATTCCCATTATCACATCATTCCCACCATTAAAGCCATCACCATCATCACCACCATCCCCCATCACTGTCACCACCATCATCATCGCCATTATCATAAAGCTGACCAAAGAGCTAAAATACCCACTTCCAGCCTGGGGCTAGACACAGATCTAGTACAGATGTCATTGTCAAGTATATGCAGTTTGTCTTAGTTGCCTTTCCACCTACCCAACTTCCTAATCGTTCTCTAAAAGAAAAAAATCACTTTTCTAACTCTTTTCCTTCCACAAACCTCTTATTTCACAAACTGCTATTCTCAACTAGATGGTAATAGAGAAAGGAAGCAATCTCCTCAAATTTACTTCCCAAAAAGGCAGCAGTTGTGATGACATGCTGAAACCTGCTGGTTCAGGCTTGCAAGAGGAGACTGTTAAATATTCAGAAATTTCACAGTGGATAGGAAATCAGCAAATGCTACGAATCAGGGTATTGTTTTTTTTTTAGAGAGAAGGCTGATTAGCCAGTTCACCACTATTACAGTAAACAGCTGACCTAACAAGGCCTCTTGCTTTTTAAAATAGGTGTTTGTTAACTAATAAAATCTCAAGCAATAGGCCAATGAATTGGAGAAGCTTCTGCACTACTGTGGCAATATCTGGATGGAAAAGTGATCTTTTCCAGCATTCTTTAATCACAGAAATGGGTTAAGCTCATCTTGGATCATAATTACTATTTATTTAGTACATATTATACTTGATACACATTTCTCTCACCCAATCTTCACAGAAGCCCTGTGAGACCTTACCTCCCTCATACAGATGGAGAAATCTGATGATGCAACAAACCTCGCTCAGCTAACAGGTATAGCTAGTATTTGAGTTCACCTAGTTTGGGCCACAGTGACTGCACACTTTCCACCCAGAGGTTCTGAACAATCAGTGGAACGCTGTTATTGACACGGCCAAGAGAAGAGTTAAAGCGTCACCTGAGAATTTTCCCAAAGGTAACTTAAAAGGTGCACATGTCTTAGATGACACTGGCACTCTTCTCTGTAGAAGTAGAAGGGTGATTCAGATGACCCTGTGGTCCCTCCTGATCCTCTAGGTTTAAGGTGTTCTATCACACAAACTATGTTCATTACTATCTAACCTGTCGATTGCATTCTTGAACAAATCTGTGTCTTCCTCAACACTAAAGGCTTTTGAGGGCAACTTCTATCTTTTCGACAAACAAACTTTCATCACAAAGATCAGAGTTCCTCCCACTTCAAACTGTACCCTCTCCCCACTTTTGAAGCAATACTTGTCCCAAGAGAAACCCAGTAAAATTTTTCCATATCAAGTGGAAAACCTAACAAATCAATTTTTCTTCAGAAGGTTATCATGACTGTCCTGTCTCTATTTGCTAATTATTGATGCTCTCCAGGTTGACACAGGAGATTTCTCCATCTGTTTTCCTGGTTTGAACATGAACTAAATTTGTGAAGGCAAGCTTGTAGCAACAGGGTCACTTCTCCCAAGCAACAGATTACGATGCTACACACCCAATTATTATATTACTGGAGAGTTTGCTCAGAAGGAAGATAGCTGATCCCAGTACAAATGAACTGAAAGACCAGCAAAGCATGATAATAAAATAACACTAAGAGCTAACACTTACTCAGCACTTGCTGTGTGCCAGGCACTCCTTCAAGAATGCTACTCTAATAACTTTTGATTCCAACAAATTAATTCTTTCTAACACACCTCACTGTCCCTCGAGCAAAGTTATCTATGCACAGATAGTAAAGAAACATTTAACCAACTTGACTCCAGCACCACAAACCATGTTCTCTTCAGCTTGGCTTCCCTGACTCATTGCCTGTGCTTCTTGATAGCCATACAGTTAATGCATTATATCCAAGAGCAGAGTCTAGCCAGTAAATACTTTGAATCCAAGTAGTCCATCTCCAAAGCCCATTCTTCCACCAGCTATACCATAGCATACTAGTGAGGAAATTGGAAAACAAGTGGATGAAGTCAATTCATGAAGGTTACAACTGCTAGAAAGCACGGAATCCTAGCATTTCCGGATTAATATAAAACTTAAAGCTATTAAACACAGGCATGCAAATATCGCAACAGAATTTTTCTAATATTCTAGAAAGCAAAAGAAAACAAATTAATAATTTGGATCAAGTCTCTCAGCATTACATGTCATGCCAAGAGCAAGAAAATCAAGCAATTACAACTTGATCTTAATCCTAAGTTTAATTCAGGGACTAGACATAGATCACATTCATTCCATAGCATTTCACTGACCATTTGTGAAAAACAATTGCAAAGCTGCAAATTTAAAATGATTACCTTCTGCTAATAACCAGCGTGAACCATATGGAAAGTGGAAAATCTCAGCAGAAACATTTACTCGAACACAAACTTGGCCAAACACAACCTGCATGTCCCATGTGGGCACCAACACTTTTGAAAACCAATGTGTGTCCCTGTGATGCCCACTTCACAGAATTCCTCTTCCTTGGTGTCAGAAGGGAAGGTTTAGAAGCATCAAAGTAGAGCTGAGGACTCTCTCCACTTGCCCTCTGAATCAGAGGTGCTTGTAAACAAGATTATTTTCTCCTTTCATTGTGAAAGCTTTGTTTCCTCCCTACCTTAGTAACTCTTTCACCACTCTGAAATTCTCTCTGGAAGTAATATCAATAAATCAGTGAGCAAAGCTTGCATGTGCCCCAGAATTCAGCTAAATGGACTCCATGAGTGGTAATCGAAATGTAAGTAGTTAAATTGGAAGCCCTCAAAAAAGTGAACTAGCTGGATATCATTAAAACATATCTCTTTCAATTGTACATCAACTAAGTTTCAATTAAAACAATGCATCTCCTTCAGAGAATGAACTTTAGTGGCTCCGTGTAGAGCAAAGGAACCTACATGTTCAACAAGTGTTCCAGGTGATCCTGATACAGGGAGATGATTCAAAGGCCCCTGTGAAGAAGATGGGTCTATATAAAATCACACGGCTCGAGGGAAGAGCGTCCGAAGGGAGGGAATGTAAAGACATCACAAAGTATCTGGTACAAGATGGTGGCTATAGGTACCGGAAGAGGCAGGCCAGGGAGGGTAGGAGAACAACGGTGGAAGAACTAGTATTTGGAGGTGGGTGAAAACCAAAGTTTCACTCGGCCTATGGGAGAAGCCGTAAGCTCTGTATATCCAGTGTAAAAAATCAGTACCCAGATGTCAAAAACAACTCTAGATATGGAACGGAGAAGGCAATGGCATCCCACTCCAGCACTCTTGCCTGGAGAATCCCAGGGACGAGGGAGCCTGGTGGACTGCAGTCCATGGGGTTGCAAAGAGTCGGACACGACTGAGCGACTTCCCTTTCACTTTTCACTTTCACGCACTGGAGAAGGAAATGGCAGTCCACTCCAATGTTCTTGCCTGGAGAATCCCAGGGACGGGGGAGCCTGGTGGGCTGCCCTCTATGGGGTCGTACAGAGTCGGACATGACAGAAGCGACTTAGCAGCAGCAGATATGAAACATTTACATGGTGTAGAAAAGAAAGATGGCAATAGAAGTAGTCATAGTTAAGTAAGGGACTCTGGACTCCAAAAAGTGTCCAAAAACAAAAGCATAAGTGATATTTTGAAAATTGCCCACTTTTTCAGTTTACAATATAAGGGATTCACTTCAGGTAGGGGAAAATCATCTCCTTCTTTTTCCAAGTCATGAGAAAACAGGAAAAAGCTCTTTCAATGTCTCCCTTTATACATATCTTACCTTCTATGTTGCCGGATTCCTGAAATAATCAATAGCATGGTTGCCACAAGGACGATGCAGAATATCACACCAAATATAATAATCCAGATGGGCACAGATGGGTCAGTAGGTGGTGCAAGAGTGGAAGGAATTCTTAAAAATTCCAGAGTCTGGTCATTCAAAAAGAAGGCATTGTTGATCCGGTTTCTATTCATTCTAAAATACAAGGATGATTAAAAACAAACAAGAGAGAAGAAACATTAGAAACCAAAGGTAGAGCCCTGTGTCCCCGGGATTACCACCCTCTCTGTAAACAGAGCATCTCCCCAGCAGAAGCCTCTAGGTCGAACAGTCTGATGAGGGCAATCATGCTGTGGTTTTCTGCTACAGAGGTGCTGCTCTATGCACTACTGCCCTCCATTGCCATGAATATTCTAGAAATCATGTGAAGTCCTGAGTTTCGAGCTCTGACCACCACATTTTATTTCCTGAGAGGTAGCATCTAGATTAAAATGAGGGAACTCTCTTGAGGTGGCTTACATAAACACCAACAGCCTGAAAACACAAACTAATATGTAAAAAGTGGGTGATAAACATAAGAATAAAAGGAAATCAGGAGCAGAAAGAAAACATGAAGCCAGGAGGAGCTGTGAATCCATCCGTTTGATCTTTTTATTTTTTTCCATTCAATTCAACAAACAATTGCTGAAAACTTACTAAGTACCAGATCCTCTGCTAGGTGCTAGAGATACAAACGGTTAAAAATAAAAAAATACCCCAGTAGCTTCCAGTCTAGAACAACAGCCCACCAGTCCCTCCACAATCACAGTGCGTACAAAACGTTCTATGAAAGAGGTACAAATGGGCACAGTGGGAATACAGCAGAGGTGTCAGCATAGTAAGTAGTCAGAGCTGGTTTCCTAGGAAGACAAGTTTTGAGCTGTGCTTTGAGGGACAAGTAGGAATACTGCAGACCCAAAGTACTCACTTCAGACCTGTAGTCCGCACAGGAACTGGAGACCCGGTATACAGTATGATTTGTTTCGTCAACTGCAAGTACTTCCATATGACTAAAGTAAATGGTGCTTTAGGAGCAAAAGTTTAGAAAAACACGAAGGTAAATGTGTTACGCTCCTGGGGAAAATCTGCATTTTGGGTGGTGGTAGCAGTCAGGGAGGGGTTGGTAGCAAAAACTTATTTGATCCAAACTAAATTTCTAGCTGGAATTTGCAAATTAGGTCGATTTCTTGGAGATACTGTATGGTCTTTTCTGAATTTACACTAGACAAGCTGATTCCAACAACCTCTAGAGCAGAACTGAAAACCAGAATATGTGAACCTTAGGTGATGTCAAATTTTGTAGGAGCTGCATTAAAAAAATAGTAATAGGCAAAACTGACTTTAATATAATATATATTTGCCCAATATATCCAAGAAAATATCATTTCAACATGTAATCAATAGTAAGTTGGTTCACATTTTATTCTGGGCACAGTCCTTGAAACTTGGTGTGTACTTGACAGAGCATATCTAATCTTGGATTAGATACATTTCGAGGTCTTGAGAGCCATGTGTGGCTGCTGAGTTCTGTACTGGACAGTGCACATCTTGAACCCGAGAGTAATAGCTTCAGAATCTCTGCAAACCAGTACCAGGGTGTCAGGAAAGACCACCCTCAGCAAATGAAAATCTACAGGGTGGCATGATTACTCATGTGAAGGAGAATCTTAGCCAGGTAATCTGCAGCACAGGACAATTTCAATGCAATTTTTATCAAACGATGGAACGATTTCTTTTTTTGTAACCTAGTTTTGATAACACAAAACTTTCCACAACATGACGAGCCCCCCTACAAACAGATAATGGTAAAATGAAAAGTTGCCTGCATTCTCATTCTCTCTACTTTCTTGCTTAGCAGTCAGGCTGATCAGAAGTTTTAGTTCAATACAAACTATATCTCCATCTACCACTGAAATCCCCAATAGGCATCAATCAACATGGATACTTTCTAGTCAAAATTGGCATTGAAAAAGGCCAGGTCCTCAGAACAGACCAAAAGCAGATATCTTGGAACTGATCTTTCACCCCTCACCTAATTCAAGAGGTGTGGATACTCTAGTAGAGTAGGGGAAAAACAAATCACTGGATGCGAAGGCAGTGTGCCTGCGTTCAAGTCGTCACTCTATTTTTCTCACATGGTGACCTGGGAAAATCAGTTAATCTCCCTGAGCCTCAATTTTCTCATTTATAAAGCAGGGATAGTAATAATTACTCAGAAATGACTGGTGTTGATACTAAAAGCCAAAGATGCATCAGAATATGCCTCGTGAACCTGAAAATATTAAGCAAAGCACTAGGTGGAACTAGTATCATTTTGCCCAATGACATAGATTCTTCAGCCTTGAAATTCCTATTAGCCGCCTTCTAGGTACCATCTCCTTTCTTTTCACTCTGTCCTGCCCTCCTGGTATTGTTTCCTTTAATTTCATACACTCCCAATGAACCCTATCCATACCCTGACATCAGTTCCCACTCTACTGGCCATCATCCACTAAACAGTCCTTCCTCCTGGGGCCTTTGAAACGGACATTTTGTTGTGAACATATTCATCTCCATCCTCCACCTTCAGCCCAAGCACTCCTCCTCCTCACAATAACTGAAGCCTGGTTTAACCACTGCTAAGTCGCTTCATTCGTGTCCGAGTCTGTGCAACCCCATAGACGGCAGCCCACTAGGCTCCCCTGTCCCTGAAATTCTCCAGGCAAGAACACTGGAGTGGGTTGCCATTGCCTTCTCCAATGCATGAAAGTGAAAAGTCAAAGTGAAGTCGCTCAGTCGTGTCTGACTCTTAGCGACCCCATGGATTGCAGCCTACCAGGCTCCTCCATCCATGGGATTTTCCAGCCAAGAGTACTGGAGTGGGGTGCCATTGCCTTGGTTTAACCACAGTGCCCTCATTTTCCTTGGAGTCCTCCCTGATCACAGTGCCCTCATTTTCCTTGAAGTCCTCCCTGATCACAGGGCTTGAATAAAATCCCTTTTCTCACAAAATACAGGATTCCTAATTTTTACTCCCTAAGTAGTCGCTCTCAGCAGTATTCTTAGTGGCAAAAGTGCAGAAATAATTTAATTCAAACTTCTTCTTTAACCATTTTCCACTGGTACAGAGCTGCAATGCCTTCACTTCAGCAAGGGAAACAGATGGTTGTTCATACAAAAACATTTGGCATTCGAATATACACTGACTACCTTAAATGCTAACGTTTTACAAAGAGCAAATGAGTTCTTTCACTAGATATAATGAGAAAATGTGCATTTCAATAACCTGTAAATCCCTTTGTAAGGAGAGTGAACTTTGTTTCAATCTTTCTTTCAAAGATTATAGGATCTAGATTATATTGGGAACTCATTCTTTAGCTGAGCCACAAGGGAAGCCCAAAGTCTTTGATAGTATTTATTTTTCATTTATATGAGAGTCAAGATTTTACCCTTCTTTCCCTAAAAAGTACTTTTTAAACCTAAGGACTGTACATTAACTCAAGAAGGTAAATCCTTAGAAACCCAAGAAATGTGTATATCTTTCTTGATTTCTAAATCAATTTGCCCAACACCAATCATGTGTGGGATCTGAAGTTTTGACACACATAAATTGCACACTAATTGAAATAAAAACTGCATCCTCTGCTTCTGTGCAGAAATATATTTCACTTTTGAAAGTTTATTCTAATCCCAAGGAGAGGAGGAGGGGAACTGTCAGAAAAAAATGGGTAAAATTTCAAATGGGTGAAAAATATGACTGAGTGTCTGGCCAGTCTACCCTTCTGAACAATTTCCACCTTTTACTGTCTTTGCATTATTTTCCAGATTTGTAAGTTTGAGAAAACTAATATAATGTAAATGATTCTTGTCCATAGAAAATCAGGTGAATTGTGCCTGGTGGAGCACTGCCAACGGATAGACTAGCGTATCTTTTAATAAAAAAAACACCACAAATCTTCAATTCCTATATTTGCATGCTGCCTTGAAGTCTCCATTAAAATGGTTTAACATCTTACTAGTTCCCTCATTAACTTATAAGATAAAATCTTTGAAGAAAGTGAAAGTGAAAGTCGCTCAGTGGTGTCTGACTCTTTCCGACCCCATGAGTATATAGTCCATGGAATTCTCCAGGCCAGAATACTGGAATGGGTAGCCATTGCCTTCTTCAAGGGATGTTCCCAACCCAGGGATCAAACCAGGTCTCCCACATTGTAGGTGGATTCTTTACCACCTGAGCCACCAGGAAAGCCCAAATTGTTTGATAGCATTTATTTTTCATTTATTTATATAAGAGTCAAGATTTTACCTTTTTTTACCCCAAAAAGTATGCTTTAAGGTAAGGACTGTACATTAACTCAAGAAGGTAAGTCCTTAAAACCCAAGAAATGTGAATATTTTTCTTGACTTCTAAATAAAAGTCAAAAGTATGACTTGCCCCTCAAAACATTTTGCATTTAATCTACTCAACAACTCCCAGAGCAGAGTACCATAATTATTTCTGTTTTATAGATGATAAGAGGAAAGCAAAAAGAGGGGAAGTAACTTGTCTGTATTCTAATAGCTACCAGAGGCAAAAGGACTATTCAAAACCCGAGCATTCAGGCTCAAGAATGCAGGTGATGAACCGTCACTCAATAGCACCTTACAGGGCGTTCTTGCCAAAAGAAGACAGAATGAAACCTTCTTAGCTAATGTTTAAAGCAGAGCTTCTCAACCACAGCACGGCCGACACTTGGCGTTGAACAGTCCTTTGCTGGCAAGTGCTGTCCTGGGCACTGGAAGATGTTAACTGGCACCTCGAACCTCTGCCCACTCCATGCTGGTGGCCTCTGGCCCACCACAGCAAAATCACTGACAACTTAATAAATAAATCATTGTGAAGCAGAGAGAGAAGTCTCCAAAATCTATGAAAACAGCTGAATTAATCAACACGTTGATTTACCAGGAGAAGGCATACTTAGCAGTGATTACCTGATGGCTGACTGTACCTCAACAGCAGGAAGGGTGTGATTTCTTGAAGGATCAGTAACTACAAACCAGAACGACACCCGCTGGGTTACATTGCAAAGCAGGACGTGGGAAATTCTGCAGATGATAATAAGAAAAAAAATACATTATAAGCAAAAAATACCAAATTGCATTGTAATTCCACTTCGGTGTCATGACCATCTTAAGAGGTATCTTAGCTATGAATTAACTAACTCATTTCTACTATTATGAAGACATGTCTCAATTAACAATAAAATAATATAGGAAATTTCCTTTATTTCAAAATCATAGGCTTGGGGATCATTCTTAAATAAGAAATTTACCAAGAGTAAAACAAACCCCAAAACCAAAAGGAATGACTCAGTGGAAGGCGGCAGGAATTACAGCCTCCATCAGCTGTTAGCTGACAGCATCCATTTCCTCGACACTTGGCCTGGCCTCCCTAATACTGAAGTCTTTTCTGTTTCCTCATCAAGATCTTTCTAGTGTCCTCCTCATTCAGCCTTCCACCTCTCAGAACCAGACAAATCTGTTGATCCACTACTTGCTGCCTCTGTTGGCCACTGTCTCTGCCCTTCTCTTACCCCAGTACTGAGGTCGGCCAAATAACACATTTTTGGACAAAGGGGCTCTAATGTTTGCAAGAGGCTTTGAACACTGTTTTTGTACGTATCAGCTTCCAAGTGTAAACTGGAAATGTGCCTCACTCTACCCTGTATACCTGGATCATTTCTTCTTTCACAAGAAAGAAATGGCATTAGTGTTTGGAGACAATATATGAATGCATGAAATCCATGAAGGTAGAAAATTACAGGAGAGTCCACACTAAACCAACATTGTCAGAAAATTACAGGAGAGTCCACACTAAACCAACAAGTTCTTAAGAACTTTCTCCAGTTCTTAAGAATAAAATTTCCCAAAGTGACATTAGCAACCATTCTAGAAGAAACACACAGCCTCTATGGATACAAGGAAATTCACTCTTTTCCCTTAAAGGAGCATTCAAGTGCATTGTGTTCTTTTTTACATACTGAAAGAGAATGCCCTTCTGTCAATTTTCTATAGTTTTCAAGATCTGGTACAGATTATGTGTTTGTTGCTAAACTTGGTCTCTGTTCAACAGTGCCGAACAGAAACAAGAGAGAGTTTTTTACTGCTTGCCAGGCAAAGGGGGCCACAGTGGGCTAATGCCCTAAAGATTGTGTGACCCACTCTGGACAGAGTAGTGAGGAGTTTTATAGTTGGAGCAGGGCATGATCACCTCGTGAACAGTTCTTGGATTGGTGACATCAAGGTGAAGTTTCAAGCATCATAAATTTTCAAGTTTCAACCAGTCTAGGATCTACGTTCTTGTGATCAGCAGTTTTCTTCAAATGGAGGGAGTTATGCTCTTGACAGCTCAATCATTCAGTCATGTCTGATTCTGGGATCCCATGGAATGCACCCCACCAGGCTCCTCTGTCCATGGGATTTCTCAGGCAAGAATACTGGAGTGGTTTGCCATTCCTTTCTGCAGGGGACCTTCCCAATGTAGGGATAGAACCTGAATTTCCTGCATCTCCTACACTGGCAGGCAGAGGTTTTTTTTTTTTTTTTTTTTACCACTGAGACACCTAGGAAGCCTTGAGGGGTGGGGGTCCCTCCTATAAAAACAACTTACGAATGTGTTTCAGGCCTTTATCTGTATCTTTCAGGAACTGGGAGTCAAGTGATTTTGCTATGTAGCCGAATTACAGTCTAAACTGTTACCAAAAAAGCTATCCTTTGTTTCTATATCTTCATATTGCCCAATCATCATCTTTTCAGTCACTGTTTTACTTCGAAAGACAAGAATACAAAAACTTGTACACTGTTTCATTTTTGTCCCTTCAAATATAAAGCACAAGGATTTCAGGCACTCCTAGGCTGATCTGCCCAGAGCCAAGATCCAGAGCCTGCAGTGGAGCTTTGAGGAACCACTCTGCTCAGAGGGCAGGGGCAGCCGCTGAGGTCCTGCGTCCGGGGGCACAGTCCTAGTGTGCGCAGGACCCTGAGCCCAGAGGACCCAACGCCACACACGCCAGCCTGTAGCCTGACGCCAAGGGTTGCCTGAGTCTCTTGCGCTTCACGTCTGCTGACCTCAGGACTCCTAGAAGCCAAAGCAGCTCAGAGATCCGACCCCGCCGCCCGGCCAGCATGGGCAGCTTCCTGAGCAGGTACCTGGGCAGGTGGCTGGGCACAGACAAGGCCGCGCAGTCCAGGTTCCCACGGCCCTGGGCCGCCGCCTCCCGCCTGGCGGGGCCCAGGCCAAGTCCTGTTGGTCCGCCATGCGCCCGGGGACGTGGCAGGCGGCTCCAGGGCGACTCGCCAGCCTTGTACCGTAGTCCGACCCGCAGGGCCTTGGTATCCCAGGCCTGGAGGACCTTTCCCAGCTGGCTGCTCCTCCACCACTTCATGGGGCTGCGCTTTTCCGCCATCGCAAGACTTCCAGGAAGACCCGCCCATGGAAACGCCGCCACCGCCGCAGCAGACGGAGCCTGTGACCATCCAGATCACCCTCCCTGAGCGCACGGGCAGCGTCTACACGTGTCTGCCCAGCCCGGTGTCTGCCCAGCCCGGAGCAACCGGACCTCTGTGCCAATGAGACCAGACTGAGGCCCCTCACTCACTGCCAGAAAGAAAAAGGAGCTTCGATGAACCCCGCTTGTTTTTGACTGTTCTGAGACCAAGAGGAGGAGGCAGAGCCCGGAGCCCAGGCTGTCGGCCTTCCAGCCCGTGTGTAGGAACGGAGTGGTCCCTGCCTTTGTGCCCAAGCCGGGGCCTCTGAGAACCAGCTCCTGCTACGGGTGCAACAGCGGCTGAGAACCAGACTTCTGGCCCTGCCTGAGCCTTCCCTGTCTGCAGCCTACCTTGCTCCAAGCCCAGCACCCTCCACGCCCCTACTCCCCCCATCCGCCACCCCCAACCCCCAGGGCAGAGTCACAGAGCTTCCCTGCAGAGATGGGAGCAGACCAGCACTCTGTCCTGGGCCTCCTGCAGCCTGATGTGCCCCCTCGTGTCCAGAGAGCCAGGGCCTGGACACCACCTCCCCATGAAACTCCCACCCACAGTTCTTTTTCCCCAGCTGAGCCCTGCCCGACCCCTGCCTGAGTCACATATACAGCCAAGCCACCTCCCTCCACCCCAGCCAGCGCATCAGCCCAGCCCTGGAGCCACCCCTCCACCCTGCAGAGCCCACACTGAGGGGGCACCGCTAATTCCCAAGCCTTCACTCCTTGCTGCCTTTTCCCCCAAGAAGACCCTTCTCAGGAAGGTGAGCTTTCCCCTCTATCGCCTTTATAGAGGTTAAAGGTTGTTCTTCTTTTACATAAAATAAAAATAGTTTCATTATTACTATGATGATTGTCATTGTCTTCCTTTCAAAGATTCAAATATTAGGATTTTATCCACAGTATTTTTTCTCCACCTTGGCTTAGTTGGGCCAGACAATTCTCTGTGGGGTGCAGAGCTCAGCATCATAGGGTTTTAACAGAAACCCTGGTGTCTCCCCTCTGGGTAATACTGGTGGCTCAGTTGGTAAAGAATCTGCCTGCAATGAGGGAGACCTGGGTTCGATTCTTGGGTTTGAAAGATTCGCTGGAGAAAGGAACAGCTACCCACTCCAGTATTCTGGCCTGGAGACTTTCATGGACAGAGGAGCCTGGCAGGCTACAGTCCATGCGGTCGCAAGGAGTCAGACACGACTGAATGACTTTCACTCACTCTCTGGTACCTCTCCTCTAGGTGACAGCACATAACCTACTTTGAAAATCAAACCTGTCTCCAGTCACTGCCAGATATTGCCATGGGGAGGAGGGGTGGGGGATGGTGCAGAATGACACTGGTGGAGAATCACTGACGGACAGTGACCTCTGCTGGCAGGAACTGTCAAGCCTGGTCTCCCAACACATGCCATTTTTAAAAACAGAGCTGTCAGTCCAGGTTCAATGAATGATACTGGATGCTTGGGGCTGGTACACTGGGACGACCCAGAGGGATGGTATGGGGAGGGAGGAGGGAGGAGGGGTCAGGATGGGGAACACATGTATACCTGTGGCAGAATCATTTTGATATATGGCAAAACCAATACAATATTGTAAAGTTAAATAAAATAAAATTAAAAAAAAAAAAAAAAAGAAAATGAAATGGTGTGTGCTGGACAAACTTGTAAGTACCTGGGGTGCGAATGACTCATGTATTGGGCCTTATTAACAGGAGACCCCGGTTCGATTCCTGGGTTGGGAAGATTCCTAGGAGAAGGGATGGGCTACCCACTCCAGTATTCCTGGGCTTCTCTGGTTGCTTAGACGGTAAAGCATCCACCTGCAATGCAGGGGACCTGGGTTCAATCCCTGAATTGGCAAGATCCCTTGGAGGAAGGCATGGCAACCCATTCCAGATTTCTTGCCTGGAGAATCCCATGGACAGAGGAGGCTGGCAGGCTACAATCCACGGGGTCCCAGAGAATTGGACATGACTGAGAGACTTTCACTCACTCTCTGGTACCTCTCCTCTAGGTGACAGCACATAACCTTCTTTGAAAATCAAACCTGTTTCCAGTCACTGCCAGATATTGCCAGTGGGGTGGGGGAATGGTGCAGAATGACACTGGTGGAGAATCACTGAGGGACAGTGACCTCTGCTGGCAGAAAGAGTCAAGCCTGGTCTCCCAACACATGCCATTTTCAAAGACACAGATGAACAAAATGAAATGGTGTCTGCTGGCCAATAAAATATCCCCAGTTTGTAGAATGCTTGGGATGCGAATGACTCGTGTTTTGGGCCTTATTAACAGGAGACCCAGTTCGATTCCTAGGTTGGCAGGATGCTCTGGAGAAGGGATAGGCTATCCACTCCAGTACTCTTTGGCTTCTCTGGTGGCTCAGACAGTAAAGCATCCACCTGCAATGCAGGGGACCTGGGTTCAATCCCTGAATTGGTAAGATCCCCTGGAGGAAGGCATGGCAACCCACTCCAGATTTCTTGCCTGGAGATTCCCATGGACAGAGGAGCCTGGCGGGTGACAGTCCATGGAGTGGCAAAGAGTCAGACACGACTAAACACACAGCACGTAACAATCAGACAATGCAATTTTAAAAAGGAGCCCTTCATTTAACATCTGCAGGTTGGCAAAACTTAAAAAGGTGAATAATATCAAATGCTGGGAAGGATGCAAAGAATTGGAATCCCAGGCAGTGCTGTGGGCATCAATGGGTCCAGCCCTTCTTAACCTGCATTTGGAAGTTTTTCCTTGAACACAGTGAGGCCACCAGAAACACTCTTCCACTCACCTTCCCCCCCAACACACATAAATGGTGAGGTGGTTCTTGCCAGCCCCCTTAGTCAGCTGAGAGAACTGAAAGAACCTAAATGTTCCCTGGTGGCTCAGAGGTTAAAGCGTCTGCCTGGAATGCAGGAGACCCGGCTTTGATCCCTGGGTCGGGAAGATCCCTGAGAAGCCCCCACTCCAGTACTGCCTGAGAATCCCATGGAAAGGAGCCTTGTAGGCTATAGTCCACTAAAAGAGTCGGAAGGGATGAAGACTCAATTTCACTTTCAAATGTCCACTAAAAGAGGAAGGACAAACTCAATTCTACAGATTTAGATTTAAGGAAGGAAAGAGCCCAGGGTTTCCTCCATGGCTGGGTTTGGGCCAGATAATTTTGTGCTGTGCACGCCCTGTGGGTTTCAGGACGTTCAGCAGCAAACCAGGCCTCTATAGTCTAGGTATCAGCAGGACATCCTCCAGTAATAACAATCAAACATGTCTCCAGACATTGCCAAACATTCCCTGAAGGACAGAAATGACCCCTAGTTGAAAACTACTGAGCTAGAGTTACATTTTTTTTAAACAAAAAAACTCAGAAATATTCTGTCCAGTGAAAAAGATGGGAGTGGCACATTATGGATGGCACAGCCATTCGTATCAATTAAGTAAATACAAAGTAACAAGCTGGCATAATAGAGAGGCCAGAACCAAGTAAGGGGTCATTTGGACACTTTGCCTGGATTGTTGCATCTGAAGCATCTTTAAATCTGTGCAAACATGAATTTCAAAATACTCCCCTTCAGAGAGTTGGAAGATAAGCTATAAAGAGCAAAGTCCCTTTCCCTCCCATGGAGTGCATTTTCTAAGAGGGCAGAGACAGAAGGTAAACACATAAATAAATGTGCACACTGGCAGGTGAGGAGGCATGCTATGAAGAGAAACAAGGCAGGAGAAGGGATGCACACAACTCCATCCACACACTGGGGCCACAAACGCTTCCTCTGTCCCCATCACCAGGAAACTCCACTGTCCCTTCCCATGAATTCCAATTCTTCATTCAGAGTTCTCACCAGACGCAACTCAGGCTGTTACACAGCACCTCAGCAAACAAAAGGAAAAGCTGTTATCTACTTAGAAATAAAGATTTCTGACTCATTAACATTGTTCCTACACTTGTTAAAGCCAACATTTTCAATGGTGACAGTTACTGTTACACAGCAAATGTCCTGGGCTGCAATTCAATAAACCAAGCTTTTATTCTGAAGTTTACTACTTGCCCTTTGCTAGACTTGAGACAAGGCATTTCACTCTGCATCACCTACTAGTAAGGGACTGGGACCTTTGTGTGTCAGTGAGGGTGCCGTTGACATTTTGAGGGGGAAATTCCTCCTGATGTGCGGCTCTCCTGAGCTCAGCACCGCGTTGATTATCTCTCCTCTCCACCGGCTCAATACCAGGGCATCTCTAGATCGGCATGCCCCAGGACATACTGCATTTCCATAGGCCACCGGGAGGTGCTATCTGGATGTAGTGTGTACCATATGCAGGTGAGAGACACTAAGAAATCACTTCTAAAGTGCCCAGGTCATGAAAAACAAAGCAAGTTGCAGATGGTGTTCTAGAATGGATCAGACTAAAAAGGGGTGCTCTGGGAACAGAAAAAAAAGGACACAGGTTTTTAAAAAGGGAAATTTAAAAATTCCATAGTTTAATAATATTGAATTCACATTGATTTCTTAATTTTCATATATCTGTCATGGTGATTTAACCCATTAGGAAACGGGTCTAGAGCAGAGTTTCTCAACCACAGTACTATTAACATTTTAAGCCAAATAACTCTTGCCAGTAGCATATCGAACTGTGAAAACCAAAATGCTCCAGACATTTTCACATATCCTTGGGAGCAATGGAAGGATGAAGTCCCCCCAGGTGGAGGGCCCCTGGTACACAGGAGTTCGGTATTATTTTGCAACTCTTTTGTAAGTATATATATACAGAGATAGAGATATCTTTGTCAAATTTATACAAACACATACACATATTCAGAGAAATAGAGGAAAAATTTATACATATTCATAGAAACAGGAGCAAAGCAGTGATTTTTAAAGTTACCTGGGCATACTAAAATGATCTCTAAGCATAAAAGAAGGCAATAGAAAAGTAACAGTTCTTACAGGCTTCATTGATAACCACATAACAGATACAAATGTACTTTGAAAATAAGCTGAATTCAACCAAAAGATATTGAGTTCATCCGTATGAGAGTGGCCGTAATAATTACACAAAAAAATTTTAAGTAGTTCCTTTATATACTCAAATGGACCAAGTATTTATTAGGATATCTCTCATTCTACTATGTCTTAAGAAGCATCATTTCTTGAAAGTTGATATGAGCAAAAAGGTGATTAGTTTTAGCTACTTTGGGTCTTCCTCAGTAGAAGAATAGTAAGTATCCCTCCCACATGATGGTTTGGCCAAAAAAAGTAAGCCTAAGGTTTTAAGCAAACACACCAGTAAGCTTGTGCTCTACACATAACAACTATAGAAATAGAATTACAGAGATGTGTTTCCATTTCCCTCTGACTGAAGCAGTTGACCTAGGATGGAGTAAGCCTACTTGCTAGAGTAGCAGGTTGTGGACAAAGGGTCAGGGGAAAGCACCCCTGCTTCTGGAGGCAGCTGCAAAGCAGAGGCTGCATGTGAAGATGGAGACGCCCCAGTGGGCTGGGGTTGCCTCCTGGTTTGGAAGATCCTTTGAGAAATTAACCACTGTCTTGGTTCCCACAGGGGTAAGACACTGAAGTCCAACACGAGCTAAACCACAGGCAGGGAGAGCTCCTTCTACTGTGACCATCCCCACTACGTTCCCTGGGGTAGTATCCGCCCAGGGCAGTCGGGTGCAACGAGAGGGAGAAACGGGGGGTCGGACACCGTCTTCTTATGTCCACTGTAGCCCAGGAGATGGGCCCCTGGGTTAAGAGCCAGGATGTTAAGCACACTTCATTCACTCACAGATGCTCACTAAGAGTTAACAATGATTGGCCACTATGGTTAGTGGGGGTTGGGAGAAGACTTCAACTGCAAGGGCATTTAGTGCTATTAAGACTCTTGGAGAGGGTGAGATGTATGCAGAGAATAACATGGAAACTTACATTACCATATGTAAAATAGGTCAATGCAGTTCACTTCAGTTGCTCAGTCCTGTCTGACTCTATGACACCCCATGGACTGCAGCCTGTCAGGCATCCCTGTCCATCACCAACTCCTGGAGCTTCCTCAAACTCAGTCCATTGAGTCAGTGATACCATCCAACTATCTCATCCTCTGTTGTCCCCTTCTCCTCCTGCCTTCAATCTTTCCCAGCATCAGGGTCTTTTCCAATGAGTCAGCTCTTTGCATCAGGTGGCCAAAGTACTGGAGCTTCAGCTCCAGCATCAGTTCTTCCAATGAATATTCAGGACTGATTGGTTTGGTTTCCTTGCAGTCCAAGGGACTCTCAAGAGTCTTCTCCAATACCACAGTTCAAAAGCATCAATTCTTCAGTGCACAGCTTTCTTTATAGTCCAAGTCTCACATCTATACATAACTACTGGAAAAAGCATAGCTTTGATTAGACAGACCTTTGTGCAAAGTAATTTCTCTGCTTTTTAAAATGCTGTCTAGTTTGGTCATAGCTTTTCTTCCAAGGAGCAAGTGTCTTTTAATTTCATGGCTGCAGTCACCATCTCCAGTGATTCTGGAGCCCAAGAAAATAAAGTCTGTCACTGTTTCCATTGTTTCTCCATCTATTTGCCATTGAAGGATGGGACTGGATGCCATGATCTTAGTTTTTTGAATGTTCAACTTTAAGCCAGCTTTAAGCCAGTAAAATAGGTAGCCAATGGGAATTTGCTGTATGACTCGGGGGAATTATGAACCCAGACAGGAGCTGGGTATCAACCTAGAGGGTTGGGATGGGGAGGAAGATGGAGGGAGGTTCCAGTGGGAGGTGGCATGTGTATACTTATGCCTGATTCAAGTTGAGGTTTGACAGAAAACAACTAAATTCTGTAAAACAATTATCCTTCAATTAAAAAATACATAAATTTTTTTAAAAAAGACTCTTGAAGTTCAAGTTCACAGTGTGAGCCTAACAAAATATTAAATCCAACATGGAAGCCAAAACTCCCAAGTTGCCTGAACCTACCCACAAGCTCCATGCTCCATCTGACAATTGACCCAGGATTGTGGGGAGAACGGGACTTCTGAATTCCATGTTGCTTGTCCACAGTCTTTGTCAGGAGGGGTTCTAATTTTTACCCACAGGAGAAACTTCATAGACTAAGCTTTGAACACCATTTTCAATTTTATCAGCTGACATCCCCTGGGAGCCTATCAAGCACCCTGTCCATCAGCAACACAAGACTTCTCCAGGCCTGGGGCCTGAGGCCAAGGCTGAATTCCCAAAGAGCCGTCCATGTGGACACTCAGGGACTGTGAAATGAATGGATGGAGGGATGAACTAACAGAATGGAGAAATGAGCTCCATTGTTTGTATTCACTGTTTCTACAATATCCCAAAAAGAGAGTAACAGAGAAACTAAGTTGGGGGTAGCATAGCAATAACAGAAAAGCAATAAAGGAAAGGAGGGAGATTTCTTTCCCAAACCTTTGTTCCCCAGTCACAAATATTCAGACAATGCAACACAGAGGACTCTCTAGTATACAAAGACTCCTGAATCTGATACAGACAGAAATAGCCAAGAGGAAGTGTACATGTAAAGAAAGTTGGTGCTAAAGTAAGTAACATGAAGACTGATTTACAGATTTCAATAGATAATATACTTAGCAACAAAAAGATGCAAATTCCTTCCATTTATACATCAAGTCCAACCCGCATGACTTCTTCCACAGCCTTTCTTCCCAAAGTGACCACAGTGAATGTCCTCTAGGGTTTGCATGAAATGAAAAATCAGCCAACAGCACTTACTGAACTAAACTTGTCTTTCAAAGCATGTTTTGATGTAATAAATAAACTGAAATGCCTAAATCTTTAAAAGTTCTCATCACGACAAATAAAATCTTATTATAATGCATGGTGACAGATGTTAATCATACTTATTGTGGTGATCATTTCACAATACACACAAATATCAAGTCATTATGTTTTACACTTGCAGCTCACATACTGGGATCTATTACACTTCAATAAAAATAAATACTGAGTGAAATTGCACTAGCACAGCTAAATGGAAAACATACATTTTCAAGATTTGTAAATACACGTGGGTCTGATGGAATTCTTTGCATTCACTTGAATAATAATTTTGTCAAACTGTGTCAGAAACAGTAATACTTAGACATCAACAATTGCTTCTGTCAGCAAACCACTAAGATAGAAATGTCCACTCCCTTTTCTCAAGTGTGGGGAGCCCTGGACTGAAGGTAACTGTCTAAGAAGTGGCTCCGCTGCCACTTCTTGTCAATGGCACCAGACAGGGCCAACTGGGCTGAGAAGAATCAGGCTCTTGTTTCTTGAAATCAAAGGACTAAATAGGAGCTGGGCTGCTACTTTACAAGCACAAGAACGTTAATCCCCTTACCATGGATACAAGAGCATGTTGTTCCTTCTCAGATCACAAGGCTTATCCCTGAATAATTAGACAGAGGAAGAAATTCATTCTGTGCCCTACATCATTTTACTCAGAAAGAGAACACTGTGCTTGAGTTACACTTCTACTTCTCCACTAAAAATGATAAATTATCTGATAGAAACATTATTTGAGTAAAGGAGGCAGATAAATTTCTCAGTTGACCTGGAAAATGGACTAAAATTTCATCATAATTTCCTGAGATAATACTTTCAACATTTAAAACTTCCTGTGAAAATCTTTTCAAAAATCTGGACTAAACTTTACAACAAAACCTTGAAAACACCTGTTTACTATCTTCAAAGTCCCAAGAAAACTTAATGTAACCTGATCTAATAAAAGCAGAACTTTCTACCACTTAGTCTTTTACTTGCATCATCCATCCTACTTTTAAGAAAACTCATGGAAGAGCAAGAAAACCACCTGATATCAAGATCTGTCAGCAATGATTTCAAAAGAATTGGTTCTGTCCCATTTCATTCATCTTCCATGTCTGCCTGGGCCAGCTCCTTGCGAATGTCCTTTGTGGGACCTGGATTTATCCACCACTGAAGTCTCAGGGCCTATACAGCAGCCTACACAGCAGGCTTCCGATAGCAGCTACCAATTTCTCTGGCTCCCACCCAGCAGTGCAGCACATGCAGCCTCAGGAGAGCCCAGTGAAGAAGTCTTCTGCTTCTCACACCATTGCCTTGGGTGCTCTGTCAGCTCTTTCTCTCCTTCACTCCCTGCAGCATCTGGAGGGACTGATACAGCTGGTGTGTCATTTCTGGGTGTTTAAGAGCTCAGGCCAGTCTGATCAAAACCTAGACCAACTGTCTTCCCGCCTCTAACACCCAGCTTCCCTCCCCACTGGGCTGGCCTGTGCAGCATGCATTCTGCCCTTCAGGCTCCACTCCTCCTGCCCATAGCCCCTGACCTCCCCCACTCCTGCTCACTGAGGGATGGAAAAGGGATAGGGGAGGGGGCAGGGATCTGCAGGACGAGGCCAGCTTTGGTTCCCCAGGTGGGCTCCCCGTGCGCCCCTGCCTGCTGGTGGCCTCACTATGGCGGGCCCTCCTGTCCCTCCAGAGTGCACTTGGGGCCTTCGGAGAAGGCGTGGCGATCTCTGCACTGGCCCTTCCCCTGGCACAGACGATGGCTTCCACCTCGCCCTGCCTGACCACTCTCCGCCTTCCCTGGGCCCTGCACTTGGATCTTGGGTCCCACAGGCCCATCCAGCTCCCTTCAGTGGCCTCCACTTGGCCCCAGCAGCCATCTGAGGGCAGACTGCTGGCAAAACCGCTCTCTCTCGCTCATACAGGCTCGAGCTGCCTTTGCCTTCAGCTTTCTCCAGCTGAGAGGCAGGTGCCAGTCTCTCTTCCACCCACAGGATGGTCTCAGTGCCTGGACACACTCTCATGGTGTCCAGAGCTCTAGGCGCTGCTACTCTGGTGCTACGCCTCGGCACGTGCGCAAGTTGGGGAACGACATGCCCATCTCTCCTCTCACAGACGACTCCTCTCTCTACTGGGGGCTCTGTGTGACCTGAGGTGAGCAGGGGAGCAGGCAAGTTTGGCTCCAGTGTGGCCTGGGCACCAGCTCCTCATATGGACCCAGTTGTCAGCTCCCTGTGGGCTGCAAGTGCAGACTGCTGCCACCCATCCCACCCGTCCTCCGGGGAGGGCTGTGGAGGCGCCTCGCCCCCTCTCTGCAGGCCCACACCTCTGCCTTTGGGACCCCTGACCTTCTCTTCCACTGCCTGTGTGGGGTCATGGTAACTGGACGTAGTCCTACATGGAGGCATCCAGGACCTCACTCTAGAAGGACACACCCTCCTGCAGAGTCCAACCAGGTTCTACTGGGTCAAGGGTAGGCCGCTCATAGGTTCCCAAATATCCAGAGGAGACACTAACCCTGTGTCATGGAGGTGATCATGCTTGATAGAAGAGATACTGTAGTTAGGACTGGGTAAAAGCTGGGATTAAATTGAGAGCCTTCATTACTCTGTTTATTACTTTACTATCTTTAGTGAATTACTCATTGCATTTCCATCCAGCGCACCTTAGCATCTCTCAATTTTCTGTGGTATCCCTAGAATAGGCATTGAGGCAAAAAACCACATCAGTCAACAGCAAATGTCCAAGATCTGGATCCCTGAAGCTATCCTGGAAAGGGATATTGCCTACTTTTTTCTTGTTAGGGTTGCTGTAACAAATATTGGCAACTGGGTGGCTTCAATGGAATTGTATTTTCTCTCACTTCTGGAGGCTAGAAGTCCAAGATTAGCCTGTGGACAGGATTGATTTCTTTAAAGCCTCCTTCTTTGACTGTGGATGGCTATCTTCTTCCGTTTTCACCTGGTCTTTCCTCTGTGCAAGCCTTTGTTCTAATCTCTTTTTATAAGGACACCATTCATATTGGTGTCCTATAGTACCTTACATTGATTACCTCTTTAAAGACAATGTCTCTAAATACAGTTACATGCTGAGGTGCTGGGCATTAGGAAGTTCACCATATGAATTTTGATGAGACACAATTCATCCCGTAACAGCTACCTTCCAGAATTTATTCTGTCCCACATTGATACCAAAAGACCTCTGGAAGGCAGAAGACTTAAAACCTAAACCACTTGCCAAAATACTGGTGTCTTCCATTCACCTACTGCATCATGTGGTCCCCTTTCCTATAGGGGACACCTGCTCATGTAAAGATGCAGCCACTTTTAGGCCAGCACATGTAGAATTGGGCCCAGCACCTGTACTGCATCTTAAACACAACCCAATTCATTAGGCAGCCCTCATCACTCAGCCTTCTGACAGCCGTATTTAGGGGACTCAAGCTGCCTGGCGGCGAGTGCAGCCCATCTCTCCATCCAAGGTGCCCTGCCAAGGGCTATTTCCTCCTGCCTAGAACATTTTTCTGCTTGCATGTTCCTGTTTGTTAATCCAGTCTTAGCTTAAATGTCATCTCTTCAGGGAGTCCTTCCCCTGATTACTCAACATAAGGAAGTCTCCACCCTGCCTGATTGTTATCAAGGTAGTCAGTTCTTTTACTTCAGAATACATGTTTAACCACCAGTCTCTCTGTTGATCTACAGAGAGCATGAAGAGCATTTCCTAAGGATACTCAGTAGATAACCATGTTACCCAATTTGGTTTGGGCAATTTGGGATATCTTAGGCCTAGCAACAGCTTTCAGATATGTCACTTGTGAAATGCAATTTATTGCTACTTTTTCATGCAATTTTACACAAGTACTGATACTGAAGCTGAAACTCCAATACTTCGGCCACCTGATGCAAAGACCTGACTCATTTGAAAAGACCCTGATGCTGGGAAAGATTGAGGGCAGGATGAGAAGGGGACGACAGAGGAGCAGATGGTTGGATGGCATCACCGACTCGATGGACATGAGTTTGAGTAAACTCTGGGAGTTGGTGATGGACAGGGAAGCCTGGCATGCTCAGTCATGACTGAGCGACTAAACTGAACTGAACTGAAAGGTATAAGTATGTAAACAGTAGTGGCCCCAGGGAATGATCTGCTGCTGCTAAGTTGCTTCAGTCGTGTCTGACTCTGTGCGACCCCATAGACGGTAGCCCACCAGGCTCCCCATCCCTGGGATCCTCCAGGCAAGAACACTGGAGTGGGTTGCCATTTCTTTAAAGTGAAAGTGAAGTCGCTCAGTTGTGTCTGACTCTTTGCAATCCCATGGACTGTAGCCTATCAGGCTCCTCCGTCCATGGGATTTTCCAGGCAAGAGTGCTGGAGTGGATTGCCATTTCCTTTTCCAGGGGATCTTCCTGACCCAGGAATCGAACCCGGGTCTCCTGCATTGCAGGCAGACGCTTTACCATCTGAGCCACCAGGGAAGCCCAAAATTGTTCACAGATTGATTGAAAGTGAAAAGTGAAGTCGCTCAGTCCTGTCTGACCCTTTGAGACCCCATGGACTGTAGCCCACCAGGTTCCTCTGTCCATGGGATTTCCCAGGCAAGAATACTGGAGTGAGTTGCCATTTCCTTCTCCAGGGGATTTTCCTGACCCAGGGACCAAACCCGGGTCTCCGGCATTGTGGGCAGATGCTTTACCATCTGAGACTTTAGCCTATGATAATTTCCATCAGTACCTCTCTCACAGCCACTCTATATAAACGTAAGGTCTCAGTGAAAGGGGAACTCACTGTCAAAATGCAATTTCAACACAAGTCCCTTATAGCCTCCCTACCCATCAGCAGACAAACTGTTAAGCCATCACTGGGTCTGAGGTATTCTTATTGACTGAAAATCAGAGGGAACACTGTAGATGTCAGTAATGGCTCTTTTGCTCAAAGGCTGGGTTTTTTAAACTAATGTACATTGCAGTTAGACAACTCTCTGAGCATGATGAAGGAAGAACTGGCTTTGGATAGGCTCCCTTGTATATCCATGATAACTTCATACAACAAAAGAATGAGGTGTTGAAATAAAATCTAAATCTTCATGACAGAAAATTCAAGTCAAACACAGAATGAAGTCAGCAGGAAGAGACAGCATGCGGGACCAGGAAGCTTCTTCACCTGGTTTACTGATCATTCTGATGCAAATGAGATGAGTTAGGAGAGGTCATCAAAGATGATATTTGACCATATCCACTACTTGATTCCTGTCATGGATGATGGGGAAGAGGAAGAAGAAGAAGATGATGATGATCAAGAGGAAAAGGATTGGAAGATATTGATGAAGAAGAGGATGAGGATGAAGTGACGAAGATGATAATGAGGGGGAGGAAGGAGAAGAAGATGAAGGAAAAGATGACTAATGGAACACTGATGAATACCAACCTTCCTTTTTAAATTTTCTCCAGTCCCTGAGGTCAAGTTGCAGTCTTTTTTTTTCCTCTCCCCTTGTGCTCAGTTTCCTTGTTTTAGAGATCTATTTTGTCCTTTATGGCCTTCCCTGGTGGCTCAGACAGTAAAGAATCTGCCTCCAATGCAGGAGACCTGGGTTCGATCCCTGGGTCAGGAAGATCCCCTGGAGAAGGGAATGGCAACCCACTCCAGTATGCTTGCCTGGAGAATCCCATGGACAGAAGAGCCTGGTGGGCTACAGTCCAGGGGGTCACAAAGAGTTGGACACGACTGAGTGACTAATACTTTCATTTCACTTTCTCCTTTATACCATTCAGTTCAGTTCAGTCGCTCAGTCATGTCTGACTCTTTTCGACCCGAAGAATCGCAGCATGCCATCCCTGTCCATCACCAACTCCTGGCATTCACTCAAACTCATGTCCATCGAGTTGGTGATGCCATCCAGCCATCTCATCCTCTGTCGTCCCCTTTTCCTCCTGCCCCTAATCCCTCCCAGCATCAGAGTCTTTTCCAATGAGTCAACTCTTCCCATGAGGTAGCCAAAGTATTGGAGTTTCAGCTTTAGCATCAGTCCTTTCAGTGAACACCCAGGACTGATCTCCTTAGGATGGACTGGTTGGATCTCTTTGCAGTCCAAGGGACTCTCAAGAGTCTTCTCCAACACCACAGTTCAAAAGCATCAATTCTTCAGCGCTCAGCTTTCTTCACAGTCCAATTCTCACATCCATACATGACTACTGGAAAACCCATAGCCTTGACTAGACGGACCTTTGTTGGCAAAGTAATGTCTCTGCTTTTGAATATGCCATCTAGGTTGGTCATAACTTTCCTTCCAAGGAGTAAGCGTCTTTTAATTTCTTGGCTGCAATCACCATTTGCAGTGATTTTGGAGCCCCCCAAAATAAACTCTGACACTGCTTCCACTGTTTCCCCATCCACTTCCCATGAAGTGATGGGACCAGATGCCATGGTCTTAGTTTTCTGAATGTTGAGCTTTAAGCCAACCTTTTCACTCTCGTCTTTCACTTTCATCAAGAGGCTCTTAAGCTCTTCACTTTCTGCCATAAGGGTGGTGTCATCTGCATATCTGAGGTTATTGATATTTCTCCCAGCAATCTTGATTCCAGCTTTTGCTTCTTCCAGCGTTTCTCATGATGTACTCTGCATATAAGTTAAATAAGCAGAGTGACAATATTTAGCCTTGACATACTCCTTTTCCTATTTGGAACCAGTCTGTTGTTCCATGTCCAGTTCTAACTGTTGCTTCCTGACCTGCATACAAATTTCTCAAGAGGCAGATCAGGTGGTCTGGTATTCCCATCTCTTTCAGAATTTTCCACAGTTTATTGTGATCCACACAGTCAAAGGCTTTGGCATAGTCAATAAAGCAGAAATAGATGTTTTTCTGGAACTCTCTTGATTTTTCAATGATCCAACAGCTGTTGGCAATTTGATCTTTGGTTCCTGATTTTCTAAATCCAGCTTGAACGTCTGGAAGTTCATGGTTCACATATTGCTGAAGCCTGGCTTGGAGAATTTTGAGCATTACTTTACTAGCATGTGAGATGAGTGCAATTGTGCGGGAGTTTGAGCATTCTTTGGCATTGCCTTTCTTTGGGACTAGAATGAAAACTGACCTTTTCCTGTCCTGTGGCCACTGCTGCGTTTTCCAAATTTGCTGGCATATTGAGTGCAGCACTTTCACAGCATCATCTTTCAGGATTTGAAAGAGCTCAAATGGAATTCCATCACCTCCACTAGCTTTGTTTGTAGTGATGCTTTCTAAGGCCCACTTGACTTCACATTCCAGGATGTCTGGCTCTAGGTGAGTGATCACACCATCATGATTATCTGGGTCATGAAGATCTTTTTTGTACAGTTCTGTGTATTCTTGCCACCTCTTCTTAATATCTTCTGCTTCTGTTAGGTCCGTACCATTTCTGTCCTTTATCGAGCCCATCTTTGCATGAAATGTTCCCTTGGTATCTCTAATTTTATTGAAGAGATCTCTAGTCTTTCCCATTCTGTTGTTTTCCTCTATTTCTTTGCATTGATCGCTGAGGAAGGCTTTCTTCTCTCTCCTTGCTATTCTTTGGAACTCTGCATTCAGATGCTTATATCTTTCCTTTTCTCCTTTGTTTTTCGCTTCTCTTCTTTTCACAGCTATTTGTAAGGCCTCCTCACACAGCCATTTTACTTTTTTGCATTTCTTTTCCATGGGGATGGTATTGATCCCTGTCTCCTGTACAATGTCACGAACCTCCATCCATAGTTCATCAGGCACTCTATCTATCAGATCTAGTCCCTTAAATCTATTTCTCACTTCCACTGTATAATCATAAGGGATTTGATTTAGGTCATATCTGAATGGTCTAGTGGTTTTCCCTACTTTCTTCAATTTAAGTCTGAATTTTGCAATAAGGAGTTCATGATCTGAGCCACAGTCAGCTCCTGGTCTTGCTTTTGCTGACTGTATAGAGCTTCTCCATCTTTGGCTGCAAAGAATATAATCAATCTGATTTCAGTGTTGACCATCTGGTGATGTCCATGTGTAGAGTCTTCTCTTGTGTTGTTGGAAGAGGGTGTTTGCTATGACCAGTGCGTTCTCTTGGCAAAACTCTATTAGCCTTTGCCCTGCTTCATTCCATACTCTAAGGCCAAATTTGCCTGTTACTCCATGAATGGCTGCGATGGACTGTGCAGAAGTGCATGGGCTGGGTCGGACCGCACAGAAGCATGGCCGAGAGGAGCTCCCCCTCACCCAAGTTCACGGGCGGCAGTGGAGAGGAGCTACCCCATGGCCGAGGTCAGGGGCGGCGGCTGAGAGTGCCAGGCTGCGTTGGCGCAGGAGCAGCCAAGAGGAGCTACCCCACATCCGAGGTCAGGGACTGCGGCCGAGAGGAGCTACCCCACGTTCAAGGTCAGGAGGGGCGGCTGTGAGGAGATACCCCTCGTCCAAGGTAAGAGAAACCCAAATAAGATGGGAGGTGTTGCTAGAGGGCATCAGAGGGCAGACACACTGAAACCATAATCACAGAAAACTAGTGAATCTGATCACACGGACCACAGCCTTGTCTAACTCAATGAAACTAAACCATGCCGTGTGGGGCCACCCAAGACAGACAGGTCATAGTGGAGAGTTCTGACAGAATGTGGTCCACTGGAGAAGGGAATGGCAAACCACTTCAGTATTCTTGCCTGAGAGCCCCATGAACAGTATGAAAAGGCAAAATGATAGGATACTGAAAGAGGAACTTCCCAGGCCGGTAGGTGTCCAATATGCTACTGGAGATCAGTGGAGAAATAACTCCAGAAAGAATCAAGGGATGGAACCAAAGCAAAAACAATACCCAGCTGTCGATGTGACTGGTGATAAAAGCAAGGTCCGATGCTGTAAAGAGCAATATTGCATAGGAACCTGGAATGTCAGGTCCATGAATCAAGGCAAATTGGAAGTGGTCAAACAGGAGATGGCAAGAGTGAACATCGACATTCTAGGAATCAGCGAACTAAAATGGACTGGAATGGGTGAATTTAACTCAGATGACCATTATATCTACTACTGCGGGCAGGAATCCCTTAGAAGAAATAGGAGTAGCCGTCATGGTCAACAAAAGAGTCTGAAATGCAGTACTTGGATGCAATCTTAAAAACGACAGAATGATCTCTGTTCGTTTCCAAGGCAAACCATTCAATATCACAGTAATTTAAGCCTATGCCCCAACCAGTAACGCTGAAGAAGCTGAAGTTGAACGGTTCTATGAAGACCTACAAGACCTTTTAGAACTAACACCCAAAAAGATGTCCTTTTCATTATAGGGGACTGGAATGCAAAAGTAGGAAGTCAAGAAACACCTTTATACCATGGTTCATAACTTATTTTGGGGGAAGACTTTGAGCAGAATTCAGTTGGAAAGAATCTCTACTCCTTTCTGTTCCAATTAATTTTTATCCCTTCCTGTCCCAACAAAAACTTTACGGAATCAACACTACCATTCTCTTTGGGAAAAAAGCAAACTTTCTGCTCCCTTAGCTCTGATGGAAGCTGGAGGGTGCTAGGTTCCAGTGTAGTACTATACAGTATCCTAGCTTTTTCCCTCCTTTCTCTGTATTTTGGGTTCAGAGATTTCACTGTGTCTCTATGTGAATATGAACAGTTACCATTTACCAACATGTATCTGTCTACTTTCTCTTGTTTAAAAAAAAGAAAAAGAAACTTTTAAAAAGAATGGGTATAGCAGATCAGCAAAGGGTGGATTTGAGATGTCTGGGTGGATTAAATGGGCATTTTGACAACTTAGCTTCACCTTTTGGATGTTTAATTGTGATGTTTAATACACATCCTTGCAGTTTAAGATAAACCTTTTAAAATAAAATTCCCTCCTAATGAATTAAATAAATCAATATCTTCATTTCAGTGAATAATTTTAAGAACCTCTTTCCTCAAAATGACTTTCATAAATATTAGGGAAAATGAGCTAGAGTTTCATTCTCCCTGCTTAAAGAGGTAAAGTGTAGAAAGATTTCATGCCTACAAGTTTCAAAATCAAGAAAGACCATTATTGATCAGTGATCAACACAAACACTGTTCAGATAAGGAAGACCTGTTGACAGAATGAGATGGTGATTAGTCTGCCCAAGTTCGAATGTGGATGGTAAGCTCGGTGTAGCAGATGAAACTGAAGATGCTAGCCAGCTCTCCTCAGAGCACGAATCTAAGTTGTTTTTCAGGTGTTGGGTATAATTTGACCTGATCTCCTGTCCTTTTGTTGCTTCCTCTTAACTCAAGAGCATGAGCTGGCTGGTGATGAGTTGAGTTTTGGTCAGAAAACAAAGCCTCAAGCTATTTAGATCTGAACAGGATTGATGTAGTTCTAGATTAAGTATCTTGCCAATGGAACTGTTGCAAGAAACAGGACCCATTCCAGGGCCCCAAACGGGGCTCTTGTCTAACACTTGGAAATGAATTGTCCCAGGAGACACACAAGCTGACACAGCAAGAGACTTTACTAGGAAAGGGTGCCCAGGCGGAGAGCAGTAGGTTAAGGAAACCCAGGAGGACTGCTCTGCCACATAGCTTGAAGTCTCTGCTTTTATGGTGATAGAATCAGTTTCAGATTTTCTTTGGCCAGTCATTCTGATTCAGAGTCCTTTCTAGTGGCACACGCATTGCTCATCCAACATGGATGCCAGTGAGAAGGATTCTGGGAGGTGGTAGGACACGTGGTGCATCCTTTTGACCTTTCCCAAACTCTTCCAGTTGGTGGTTCCTTATTAGTTTCGTGTTCCTTACCAGGACTTCCTATTGCAAAATAATTCATGCAAATGGTTACTATGGTGCCTGGCCAGGGTGGGCAGTTTCAGTCAGTGTGCTTCCATCAACTGAACCACTTGTCTCGGGTAAGTGTTAAAGGACTGAAAGCTTGTGTGTTGGATGTAACACATTTCTACTAGGGCATTCAAAACATTTCAAAGTGATAGGCTTCATGAATAAAAAGAATCAAAATGTACAACTTAAGAGAGGACAGTAAGGAAAAGGTTGCTAAAGCTAATCATAGGTATATGCTATGACCTGCAATTTCTCTCTGGGGTACTCGGGAAAAAGAAAACATATGGAAAATACATGAACAAGAATGTTCCTGGCAGTTTAGCTGCCTGCTGTGCATGTACCTGAATCAGTCCTGAATACTCATTGGAAGGACTGAAATCAGTCCTGAATATTCATTGGAAGGACTGATGCTGAAGCTGAAACTCCAATACTTTGGCCACCTGATGTGAAGAATTGACTCATTAGAAAAGACTCTGATGCTGGGAAAGATTGAAGGCATGAGGAGAAGGGGACAACAGAGGATGAGATGGTTGGATGGCATCGCTGACTTGATAGACATGAGTTTGAGCAAGCTCCAGGAGTTGGCGATGGACAGGGAAACCTAGCATGCTGCAGTCCAAGGGGTCGAAAAGAGTAGGACATGACTGAGTGACTGAACTGAACTGTCCATGTACCTGACATAATAGGTGTTCAATAAATGGGTGAAAGTGAATTGAACCCATCTTCATCTCTCATACGTGACTTAACAGATCAAGCGACACATACTTGTTGCATATATTTATCCATTGGTTTGGATTTTTAGCCTATATGATAAATACTACATGCAAAATGGTTTTATTAACAATTTCCATTTGAATCCATTATTACTTTAACAAAACAAGAGACTGAGGTCTTTGGGATAATGTACTCAAGCTTAAGGTAACTCTGCAGAAGGGCCCATTACTAAAGAAGGCACAGAGTCAGTAGAGAATAAAGTTTGAGAATGAACATGCAGATGCTCCACTGATGGCTATATCTCCCAAGCTGACCTAATACTAAAACTAATTTCATTTTAAAATTCTTGCAAAGAGAATGGCTTTGGCCAGCCCTGAGGTCTGGTAGTTGTGTAACATTAAAGTTAATGCTATAGAACAGTGTCGTTGAGCACCATTCACTTTCTGCAGTGATGCAAATGTTCTGTACCTGTGCTGTCCTATAAGCAGTCACTAGACACAAGTGGCTGCTGAGCACTTGAAAGAGCAGCATATGATGACAGAAAGGGCCAAAGAGGGCCTGATAAGTCCTAATACTTAATGCCACGGGCATGACCAGAAAACAGACATGCAAATATTCCCAAAAGTTTAGCCTCAGTCATCATATGGCTTAATAGTTTTTTCCCAAACTCATTCAGGGATTCACCTTTCAAGCCTTGATACATCTGTAAAACCAGAAAAATACTGAGTTCTTTACATCAAAGACTTGTCAATTGGACAACAGTAAATTTTATCTATGTTTAATTTCCAAGGTGACATACCTGATTCAGAGTTCAACATGAATAGTTGTCACCAGGGAAAGGAGGCCGCAACATAGTTTCAGAATGGAAAATTACAAACAAACAGAAAAAGCAGGGGAGGGAAAGAAGAAAAACCACCTTCCACTTAAAGCTGCCTTAGCCATTCTGTGACCCGGATTAGAATATGAGACAAAGAAGCAAGCCACCACCTAAAAGTTTTAATGATTAACCCCCATCATTTGGGTTAATACTTTGGTAGAAGCAGCCCATCTCCTGTCAGTTATTTATGAAAATCTGTTTGGAAAACAGATTAGCTGTCCTTCCCAAACTCTACCTCCAAATAATGTTTTCTCTGCTGACTCAGAAGTTGGACTCCTCCCCAGCCCTTTCTTCTGTTGTCTGGTTAAATGCACAGTGGAAAGAATTAGTCCTTTCTGGAAGTTTACGATGTGAACTCTCTGCCTTTTCAGGACTGAAATATCTGGCTTATAGATAGACTATCTTAATTTAGGAAACAAACATCACTCCTTTCTATCTCTGGTGAACAAAGGACACCCTTCTAAGACTGGCTTTATCTGACTCTCACCTCCACAAGTAAACATTCAGGAGAACTTCCCAATCAAAGAGAACGCTTTTGGTCAGCCCTAAGGCCTGGTAGTTGTGTAAAATTAAAGTTAATGACATAGAGCAGTGCTATCCAATGGAACATTCTGTGATGATGGAAATGTTCTATATCTGCAATATATAACATGTATACAGCACATACAATGTACTAGCCACTAGGCATAGGTGGCTGTTGAGCACCTAAAATGGGGCTACTGCTGCTGAGACACTGAATTTGTATTAATTTAATGTAAACATATTTGGCTAGTGACAATGGTCAGTGCAGTTATACAACAGTAATTAGGAACTACCTACCATGAACTGGGGCTTCCCTGATAGCTCAGTTGCTAAAGAATCCGCCTGCAATGTGGGAGACCTGGGTTCAATCCCTGGGTTGGGAAGATCCCCTGGAGAAGGGAAAGGCTACCCACTCCAGTATTCTGGCCTGGAGAATTCCATGGACTGTATAGTCCATGGGGTCTCAAAGAGTCGGACACGACTGAGCAACTTCCACTTTCACCATGAACTAGCTTCGCTGGACTATTCCTCTAATCCTCAAAACAGCACCCCACATTGCTGTGCTATAGTCAACTTACATACGAGAAAACTGAGGATTCAGTGTTTAAGGCATTGGTGGCCACAGGAGGAGTGGAATGGGTGTCGCTTTACCAGCCTGGATGACTTACACCTGAACCCTATCTCCACCATGCTGAACTGGACTGTGTTTTGGGTCATCACTGGTCAAAAGGGACATTGTAACAAAACCTCAGAGATGCTCTGAGGACTATGGCAGTGAGTAGAGAAGAACCGTCCCCTCACAGGCATTCTACAGATGCCAATCAAGCCCCCAGCAGGCTTTCCTCTCTACCACGCCACCTCTGCATGAGTTCAGTCCCCAAATTCTACCTTGTTGCTTAAAAACCATGAATGGAAAAATCAGATTGGATGACCCCACTGTTAAATAGAAAATTTGGATTTTTAAAGAAACAACAAGAAAAATATCAACAACTACACTTCTCATTTCCCCTTCCTGGTTAGGGTGATAGTTTATTATAGATGACCCACTGCTGTCAGCTAACTCCACTTCAGGAGCTTTTCTTCATCTCCTTCACCTCGGTTGCCAGGGCACAGAGTCAGGAAAAGTTGTACCAGAGAGAGATATGGCCAAAAGTTAACCCAGTCATTCCAGAAATTTCACTATTAGGGGAAATGGAAATTTCCTAGAAGGAAGGGCCTGCATAACTAACCCATGAAAACAAAGTCAGACTAGATGCGCTTATCTTAGTTATGCCTTATAAAAGCATCATGGCAGGTGGGGGTGGGGGAGACAATAAATAGAGATTATAACAAGGTTAATTATTTGCATCAAGGAACAAAGCTGAGTTAAAAGATAAAGATCTGATTCAGCTTTCTTTTAGCCTTAAAACTTTATAAAAGTATCAAATGTCTCTTTTTTGCTCTTACTTAGTCACTTATGTGATAAAGATTAAAGACAGTAAAATGCTGAGGTTTTGTCAGTGTTAAGTCACTCATTTGAAAAGAGAAGAAAATCTCTTCTCTTTTGAATTATGATTTCCCAATCTTCATTGTATCATTTTTTTAAAGATAGAAAAAAGAGCAATACAAGTTCTCTATAGAAAATAATAGAGAAGTCAAAAGAGAAAAGTAGAAGTCACCTGTAATTCCACCAGCATCAATGACCACTGGTAATGTTTTCTAAATATTTGGAACATATCTTTCTTAGTTTTGGGTCTTACTGTGTATGGGTGTGTGTGTGTAAATATAGATTCATTTCTTCCTAGAAACAAAACTGGGAGTAGAACGGCGGAAAGCTGCAACTAGGAGATAAATAAGTTCTGGAGATCTAATGTACAGCATAGTGATTATAGTCAACAATACCGCCTTATAAAATTCAAAGCTGCTAAGATATTAGATCTTAATTATTCTCAGCACATAATGAGAGAGAGGTATTAGCTAATGCTATAGTGGAAATCACACTGTAGCATAAAATTGTATCATTTCAACCTTAAATTTAACGATTTATGAGCTACATCTCAAAAAAACCTGGGATTATACTATTATTAGGCTTGTCACCTTGTTTCTTGATTTAACAGTTTATTTTGAATGTATGTCCACATCATTAAGTCTTCTTTATTAACACAGTTTTTAATGATGGTTTAATACTGCATTCATTTTATAGATATGTCATATGCTTTACAATGTAATTTCTTCTTTTCTTTTTTACTATAATATAAAATGTTGTAATAAATATTCTGTAAGGTAACAATTTTTGCTCATTTGTAATAATATCTTTGGTATAAACCATTAAAATTTAAATTTTGAAGTTAAACATTATGTAAAAACTAATACTGTAAATCAACTATACTTCAATTAAAAAATTTACAAACTAATATGTGTAAAATAGATAAGCAACAAAGATATACAGTACAGGTAATTATAGCCATTATCTTATAATAACTTTAATGGAGTATAATAATGAAATACTGAATACAGTCACTATGCTGTATATCTAAACTAATAAAATATTGTAAATCAACTATACTTCAATTTTTTAAAAGTTATGCAAAAATGTAAGGTTTTTATACATGCTAATTTCCTTTCAAAAGTATATGTCAGTGTACATATTTTTTTGCAGTATTTACATGTTCATTTTCTAGTATCCTGAACCAGATATTACAGTGCTCAAAACTCTTGGCAAAACAAACGCTACAGCAGTACATAAATACTCCTTTGATTTGCAATTCTTTGTTTCATAGTAAAGTTTAAGTTTTATATGTTGAATGGCCATTTGTAGTTCTTTTTTTTATAAATTGCTTAGTTGATCCTTTGCTGCTTTTACTGCCAAAGTGCTCACTTTTCCCCAATTTTTTTGGCATGAATTTCTGTGTGCACAGACACTGTCAGTTGTTAGTTCCCCCCTTTCATTTAGTCCATTCCTATTCTCTTGCATTTTCCAGGAAGAAATCCTATATTTCATGTCATCTAAACATGATTTAAAATTCTTCTCTTACTTTTCAACAGTAATACTTAGCTGTTGATCCTGTTTTGCCATAGAGATAAAAGTATCTTTTTTATTCCTAGTTTACTGAAAATTCCTTTTAATGATAATTGTTGAATTTTATCAACTGTCTTTTCAGCATCTATTATTGGGGTTTTACCACTTGGTGCATTATACTAGTAAATTTCTTTACATTAATCCAATCCTTAGATAAACTCAGTTGATTATATTTAACATGGTACTGAACTTACTTTAGTAAGTAAGAAGCATCAGTAATTAAGGGCCTTAGGAAGCATCACTACAAACAAAGCTAGTGGAGGTGATGGAATTCCATTTGAGCTCTTTCAAATCCTGAAAGATGATGCTGTAAAAGTGCTGCACTCAATATGCCAGCAAATTTGGAAAACTCAGCAGTGGCCACAGGACTGGAAAAGGTCAGTTTTCATTCCAATCCCTAAGAAGGGCAATGCCAAAGAATGTTCAAACTACCACACAATTGCACTCATCTCACACGCTAGCAAAGTAATGGTCAAAATTCTCCAAGCCAGGCTTCAACAGTAGGTGAACCGTCAACTTCCAGATGTTCAATCTGGATTTAGAAAAGGCAGAGGAACCAGAGATCAAATTGACAACATCCGTTGGATCACAGTAAAAGCAAGAGAATTCCAGAAAAACATCTACTTCTGCTTTATTGATTATGCCAAAGCCTTCGTGTAGATCAGAAAAACCTGTGAAAAATTTTTCAAGAGATTGGAATACCAGACCACCTGACCTGCCTCCTGAGGAATCTGTATGCAGGTCAAGAAGCAACAGTTAGAACTGGACATGGAACAACAGACTGGTTCCAAATTGGGAAAGGAGTACATCAAGGCTGTATATTGTCACCCTGCTTATTTAACTTATATGCAGAGTACATCATGTGAAATGCTGGGCTGGAGGAAGCACAAGCTGGAATCAAGATTTCTGGGAGAAATATCAATAACCTCAGATACACAGATGACACAACCCTTACGGCAGAAAGCAAAGAGGAACTAAAGAGCCTCTTGATGAAAGTGAAAGAGGAGAGGGAAAAAGCTGGCTTAGAACTCAACATTCAGAAAACTAAGGTCATGGCATCTGGTCCCATCACTTCATGGCAAATAGATGGGGAAACAATGGAAACAGTGACAAACTTTATTTTCTTGGGCTCCAAAATCACTGCAGATGGTGACTGCAGCCATGAAATTAAAACACACTTGCAAGAAAAGCTACAACCAACCTAGACAACATATTAAAAAGCAGAGACATTACTTTGCCGACAAAGGTCCATCTAGTCAAGGCTATGGTTTTTCCAGTAGTCATGTATGGATGTGAGAGTTGGACTATAAAGAAAGCTGAGTGCCAAAGAATTGATGCTTTTGAACTGTGGTGTTGGAGAAGACTCTTGAGAGTCTCTTGGACTGCAAGGAGATCCAACCAGTCCATCCTAAAGAAAATCAGTCCTGAATATTCATTGGAAGGACTGATGCTGAAGCTGAAACTCCAATACTTTGGCCTCCTGATGTGAAGAACTGACTCATTGGAAAAGACCCTGATTCTGGGAAGGATTGAAGGCGGGAGGAGAAGGGGCCAACAGAGGATGAAATGGTTGGATGGCATCACCAACAGAATGGACATGAGTTTGAACAAGCTCCAGGAGTTTGTGATGGACAGGGAAGCCTGGTGTCCTGCAGTCCATGGGGTCACAAAGAGTCAGACATGACTGAGTGACTGAACTGAGCTGAAATGACTTTGCTTCTTTTCCCCTTAGATTTTTAGACTTACTTTTATAAGAAGAAAAGCATGTGAGTTCCTTTTCTGGTGATCATTCTCGAAGAGTCTTTTTTGGTCATTATATTGCCACCTTGAAAAACACAAATATTTCCAACATTTTCTATGTATAGAAATACTTTAAAAGCATAAGAAATTAAAATGTTACAGGTAAATAATCTGGACCATACATACATATTTGGCACAAGGAGTTCTCTGAAAACTTTCCAGTACTTCCATTGTTATTTAAGATTTCATACTTTTTTCTGAATCAATTTAGATTCCTTACAATTTCTAAGAAAAGAAATTCATTCTTTCAGATTTTCTAGTAACTCTCTTGAGCTTTATAGAAAATTTCCCATAAAATATCTATACTTGTTACTATGTTTCCTACATATTTAATACAGAATACATTAATTTTATTCTCATTTTTCCATTAGACTTGCCAGAAATTTTGTTATCTTTTTCAAAGATCATGTTCTTAATTTTTGTTTCTCTTCTTCCTATTTTCTGACTGATCCATCTTATTTACATTTATTAAGTCCTTCTTCTATTTGTTATACTTGTTTTGCTGTTCTTTTTATAACTCTTGAATTGACCAATAAGCTCATTTATTTTTATTCTTAGTTGACAATGAAAACATCTATGGCTATGAATTTTACTCTGAGTACTGCTCTGGCCACATGACATAAGAAGTGTAGATGTACAGAGGCCTCATTATGATTAATTCTCAAAATAGTTATAATCATGGAAAAGGAAAGGATGAAAGTGAAAGTCGCTCACTCATGTCCAACTTTTTGCAACCCCATGTACTATACAGTCCATGGAATTCTCCAGGCCAGAATACTGGAGTGGATAGCTGCTCCCTTCTCCAAGGGATCTTCCCAACCCAGGGATCAAACCCAAGTCTCCTGCATTGCAGGCGGATTCTTTACCAGCTGAGCCACCAGGGAAGCCCAAGAATACTGCAGTGGCTAGCCTATCCCTTCTCCGGGGGATCTTCTCAACCCAGGAATTAAAGCAGGGTCTCCTGCATTGCAGGCAGATTCTTTACCAGCTGAGCTACCAGGGAAGTTATAATCATAGTTTCATTTATTCTATAACTCAGTAATTATTTTGAAAAGTGTTTTCTAAATTTCTAAGTCTTTCTCAGATTTAACTATAAGTATCTATGTATATGCTGTATTTTAAATAGTATTCTTGTTAATCTCAAGTACATTAACTCTTTTAATTTTAGGATTTATAAAAGAAAGTCTTAAAATTGATCCATTAGTAGCCAAGGATATTTCGGATTAATAACTTCAAATGAGCATCTAACAATATTCTTTTTAAAGGAATTGTGAGAACACTGTGCTGAGTAAATTTCCCTTTTTACAATAAAGGTATCATAGGTAACTGTTTCATATTGTTTTAAAGCAAACGTATCAAAATATTAAAATGCTATGAAAAGGGAAATTTCTTAAGGTAGTAAGATTTTTATATCAGGATCAAGCAAATTCTTGACTACGAGCTGATGTGCTCATATGTTTGGATTTGTTTGATATTAGCAAAAGGAATCCGTAGATGTGTGGCCCCAAATGACAGGATTGAAAATAAATTGGCTTTTATAGATCCTGTCAGGTGAATAGAAAGACAAAAGCTCAAGTAACTATTATGAGATACTGTCAATAACTCCACTCCAAATCCAAAGACACCACAAGTTACACATCACATCAGTTCAGTTCAGTTCAGTTGCTCAGTCGTGTCCGACTCTTTGCGACCCCATGAATAGAAAGTACTAAAAATAAATTATTAAATAGTTTGATGAAGATTTCAATGAAACAGACGGAAAACAGAATTAAATACTAGAATTCTTGCCTCTCAGCATACTGTCTTTACTTTCTTACACTTCTCAAAATCTTACACAAAGTTTGGGTTTGTTTTGATGCGCAAATTTTAAGTAATGAACTTCCAGAAGGCTCATTTTTATGTAACTTGCTTCATACAGTGCTCATTTCAGCAATTCCACATATAGCAGCCTAATAACTTAATAGAAACAGTGGTAATGATGACAAAGCACTTTCAAACATTCAGAATATGGTCCTATTACTGCCAGTGTTTAGAGTTTCAAGAATGCAGATTAAAAAGTTGAGACTACTATTGCCATGAGCGATACAAAAGGCACTGAGTCTCCTGAGAGAGGAAAGAGAAATTGATTTCTCTGTGCTTTTTCCTACTCCACAACACTACTGGAAAGCAGTTTCTCGGCACGTAACCACCGATCTGGAGAATGAATTAAATATGAGATCACACAAAAAGGAAACACATGAGTTGGTCTTTTGACTCACATAAGATGCCTTTTAAAGTTCATCAGAGCTGTAAATACATGAGGCGGATATATGCTCCATTTACCTGTGATAAAACAAGATGTAGTAGGGGGGCCAATGTCCCTTTTGAATTTTGACCCTGATTATTCTGCTTCATTGTCACAAATTTACTAAACCTAGAGTACCTAAATCTACTACAGCAAACTGTAAAACCATTTAAAATACATTACTTTATACATTTTTAGTGGTTTTTGCATAATTTATCTGGCTATGCCACATTTAAAAGAAACCAGATGAAACCTTTAATCATGGATTATGGAAATCTTTTGTAAGAAAAAACTCTACACTTCAAAAATTAGCATCTCAATTACATTTAGAGTCACTCACTTTCTAGAATAGAAGTTGTGTATTTTTAATCAAATGTGATCCTTCATAGTTAAATTAGAGTGAAATTGATACATCTACATAATAAACAATTTCAAGAAGTTTCTAATAATTACAAAATATTTTCAGAATAATGAGAAAGGTGACAAAAACAGCTATCATTGGGTTAAGATACATATGGAGGTAAGAGATGTTTCCCTCTGTGCAAATCTATTATCTTTTAACCCAGTGGTTCTCAGTCAGGGGTGATTTTTCCCCCAGAGAACATTCGGAAATATCTGGAGGCAATTTCAGTTGTTACAAATGTGGGGGGCAGGGATAGAGAGCTCTCTGGCATTGAATGGGTAGGTAGAGACCAGGGATGCTGCTAAACATCCTGCAATGCACAGGACAGCCTTCTCCCTGCTCCACCCCACTCCATAACAAAGAGTTATCTGGCCCCACATGTCAATAATGCAAGGCTGAGGAACCCTGTTTTAACCTAAAGATGCCACTTCCATGTGCAGATGCTTTTGGGTAATGGACCATGCATTCCTTCCTAACTATCAGATCAGAAACAGCAACTTGGGCTCTAGTATATTGGAGACAATATTCGGCACTGACACCTTGGTAACTGGCATCATTGCTTTTATTGTTTACTGTACAAATAAATAAGTTGTGTGTCATATTCGAGGAAAACCTCCTAGCTGTATATGTAGTTTGTTTTCTCATTATCTGCTTATATATGAGATCAGGTTCAATGATCCGGGTTCAGCCTTGACTGCTCTGTAGAAGCTGCTTCTTAGGAGTGCACAGTCTACTTTAAAGAGCTCTCAACTTGGACACGTCAGTCTTATGTGGAAAAGAATGCAGAATTTGCATTTAACTTTTACCATTGCTTGTGCAGATGAGCTTTTACTTAGACTTGAATCTTTCCTCTTTTAAAACTCTGTTTTCCTCTGTGGTAACCACAGCATTTCGGTATATTCTAATGAAGCCTCCCCCCGACTTCATATTATCATTAGCCTGACTTATCAATTTTACTAACTCCCATACTTTATATTTGGAGTTATTCCATTAACATAACTAATAAGTAGGAAAAAAGAACCAGTTAAAGACCTAAATAATATTTCTCTAAAGATTATCATTTCATAAACTTATGGGATACTGGTATCTCATTTTATATAATATATAATATGTATTATAATATATCATTATATACCTCTCATTTTATATAATATATATTATATAATTTTTTTCATCATATGTACTATAAGCTTATAATTTATCACTTGCTCTATATTCTGAATTTACTATTTCAATAAGCTCATTTATTTTGTTAAGATGGCTAATGAGAATGTAGAACAGTACAACCTATGATCTTTATTTCTAATTAAACCTCAGTTAATATCATTGTTACTATAACTGATTAATTTTACCTTATCTCACCTACTTTATCTGACTTGCCTAATTAAAATTTCATTTTATTTTTCTGTTTAAGGCTTATGGGGAAAAATCGTGCTTCAATTTTTAGTATGTATTTTGTGGCTAGATTTTGTTCCTTTTAAATATCCCCTCCTTGAATAAACATTTAACTGTTAATATTAAGTAACAAGATTGAAAATGCTTTATAAGAAGAGACCACATGCTGGCAGCATCTTCCTCTAGAGACCAATGAGTTGATTCCAACAAATGGTGTCTGAGGAGGAAGCCACCTCTCCCCTCCTTGTGTCCCCATTGGGGTCCTGCAGGCCCTCACTTTCTACAACATCCTCCAGTTTATTACCTTGAAACTTGGCCAAAAACATCTTTAACTAAAACTCATGATCACTGCCAGTATCACTGTGCATTTCATGCATCATCTTGCACTCATACTTAATGCTTGGCCCATGCATTTAATAATTACTCAAAGGTTGGTTTTAATAATAATGTTCAACTACAGATTTTTGATGGAAAGTTGGAGTCTGTATAGCTTTGGATGTACTGAATGGTTCTATAAGATCTAGCTAGGAAATAAGAATAATGAATAATGGAATTTTAAAACTTAGTAGTAATAAATGAGTTGAGGTCTTTCTAATCACTTTTTATTTTAAGCAAGATACAAGCAATGACAACACTTGTTAAATGTATTAAAGGCTGGGTGACATATAATTTAAATTTAAGGAATGGACTTGCCATGCAAGAGCCATCAGGATAACCTCATGAGTTAGTGGCATCTGGGCATAGGGCTCCTAGTTTTGGCCTCATCCAAGTAAGCTTATATGCAGAGTACATCATGAGAAATGCTGGGCTGGATGAACCACAAGCTGGAATCAAGACTGCCAGGAGAAATATCAATAACCTCACATATGCAGATAACACCACCCTTATGGCAGAAAGTGAAGAACTAAAGAGCCTCTTGATGAAAGTGAAAGAGGAGAGTGAAAAATTTGGCTTAAAGCTCAACATTCAGAAAACTAAGACCATGGCATCCGGTCCCATTACTTCATGGCAAATAGATGGGGAAACAGTGGAAACAGTGGCTGACTTTATTTTGGGGGGCTCCAAAATCACTGCAGATGGTGACTGCAGCCATGAAATTAAAAGAAACTTACTTCTTAGAAGAAAAGTTATGACCAACTTAGATAGCATATTAAAAAGCAGAGACATTACTTTGCCAACAAAGGTCCATCTAGTCAAGGTTATGGTTTTTCCAGTGGTCATGTATGGATGTGAGAGTTGGACTGTGAAGAAAGCTGAGTGCCAAACAATTGATGCTTTTGAACTGTGGTGTTGGAGAAGACTCTTGAGAGTCCCTTAGACTGCAAGGAGCTCAAACCAGTCCATCCTAAAGGAAATCAATCCTGAATATTCATTGGAAAGACTGATGTTGAAGCTGAAACTCCAATACTTTGGCCACCTGATGAGAAGAGCTTCTCATTTGAAAAGACCCTGATGCTGGGAAAGATTGAAGGCAGGAGGAGAAGGGGATGACAGAGGATGAGATGGTTGGATGGCATCACCGACTCAATGGGCATGAGTTTGAGTAAACTCTGGGAGTTGGTGATGGACAGGGAGGCCTGGCATGCTGTAGTCCATGGGGTCACAAAGAGTCAGACACAACTGACCAATTGAACTGAACTGAACTGAAGTAAGCTAAGGACTAGCCCTCTTTGCAAATTTCACTTAATTACTTAACAGTATTTATCTTATAAGCTTTTGTGAGTGTCAAATAAGATCTATATGCTTTATGCTTAAACAATTCCTGGCATATAGTAGTCATTCAATCAATGCTAACTATACTACTATTAATAATAAATTATATAACATGTTCATATTTTGAGGAAAAAATGGAGCAAATGTTGGTGAAGGGTAGATATAAAAGACAAACTCAACAAGTGAAAATTTCCAACTGGCATTTACAATATGAAGGTACAGGAATCTGGGCTAATGATGTGGATACACATAAGGAAACTAGTCCAGGGACAGTGACAGGTCAAGGAAACTATGACCCCTGGACAGCAGACTCCTGTTATACCAGCACAGATATTACACTGCTGCTAGAACCCAAACAGGCAGCCCTCTTTTCTGAAATAGTAATCTTGGGACCAAGATATAGGTTAGTCTTTTCCCTTCTTTCCAGCTGCTTCAATTTTGGCCTCTTCACTAAAGGCAGGGAGATATTCATAATGTAAGAACTACTTTTCGACATGTGGGGAAAAATGTCCAGAGTTACAAACTAAGTACAGTAAACAGAGTTAGGCTTCTCCTTTTGTAAACCTGACTGATTCATCATATCCTTAAGCATTTACTGCTTTATGATTCACTGAGCTCTTGCTGAACTTCCATTATTAACTCTGACATGGTATCTGGCACTTGCTAGGAATTTTACACAAGTGAACTGGATTTGGTCTTAACCAAATATTCATTGAACATCAGCTATATGGTCAGCAGTACTGCAGTCAGAGATGGCGAATGTCCTTGAGAAGCATAAAGTATCGAACTGACAAGTAAGGAAGGACAATACTAGTTTTTCACTTTTAAAAAATTTGTAAACTGACAAAGGAACACACAAAAATGCAGTGCTACAATGATTTTTGGAGCTTTGGTGAAAGTTTCTGGAGGAGGCGATGTTCAGGCTTAGCCTTGTACAATAGATCAGCATCAGAGAGGAGAAAGAACCCAGAGAGAGAAGGTCCTGCGTGGAGACGCAGGGCAGAATGTCTGTATGTGTGGATGGGTTGTGGGAAGCTGGAGGGAAGGGTTGGGACCAGGTAATAAGTGCTTTTACAGACTCTTCCAAGGAGTGTGGACTTCAACTGGTGGCCACCGAAAAGCAAGTTAATGTGCTTAGGTTAGTAGAGACATGCTAAGATCTGCCTATATGACCAGTATGGTGCATAGTATGGGAGAGACCAGTGCCAAGATGCCAGCCATAAGCCAGCTGTAACAAGTCAGGGAGGAAGTGGTGGTGCATTAGTGAGGACAGTGCCAATTGGTGTGGAGAAGTGGGGACAGATGCAAGAGACCTTTAGGAGGCAGAAACTACAGGGCCTCAGAGTCACTGATTATGACTGATTGTGGAGAGTGTGGATGTGAAGGCAGTCAAGAACCACAGGGATGTCTAGCCTGGGAAAACTGAGTAGAAGGAAACAGTGCTACTCTGCTCACAGATCAGAAGGGGCAGGAAGGAAGGAGAGAGTGAGGTCAGCAGGATGCGCATCAAGGTTGAGAGACTTACAACGAGGAGCAAGGAGACAGCTGATGTGCTCAGCTCTTCTGTTCCTTGTGTTCTTGGAATCCACTCATCTGTTCTAAGTCAAAACTTGTTCCCAAAGTCCCTTGGATCTGATCCTCCACCAGGGCAACCACCTCCTCCTCACTCCCATCCTGAGAAAGCTTTCTTTTTCTGGGCTTTTCTGGTCACGTCACTTAGCTCAGGAACTGGTTTTTCAGATTACATAGCACCTACCTCAACCCCACTGGCTTTCTTCCTCATATCTGCTCATAATTTAAAATACCACAGAACACTGCAGAATTAGTAAACCTGAATGAAAACTGATATATCCTTCAGTCCAGGGTGTGGAAACAATAACTTAGGTCCAGAGAGGGTGGCATAGTCAATGTCACCTATTATGCTCAAACTCCCCTTCTCCTGCTTCCACTTTTCATTCATTTGTTCTACTAATTCTTGTCCTTTTTTTCCTCCCTACAGAGCCTCACTGGCGCCCCCTGGTTGTTAGAGGCACTATGAGCTGCCACACTAAAAAAAACTGCACACTAAAAACTCAGTCATGAGTCCTGTTCTGCCTTCCTTGTTCTCCTTCTTGTTGTTTATATTGAGGTCATCGGGCTTCCCTGGTGGCTCAATGGTAAAGAATCCGCCTGCCAATGCAGGAGACACGGGTTTGATCCGTGGGTAGGGAAGATCCCCTGGAAAGGGAAACGGCAACCCACTCCAGTATTCTCGCCTGGGGAATCCCATGAACAGAGGAGCCTGGTGGGTTATAGTTCATGGGGTCGTAAAGAGTCCGACATGACTGAGCGAGTAAACAACAACATTTCCACATCGAAATCTTCATTCGCACCCCAGGGCCTGTGACAGAGAATCTGAAATCTCTGGCCTCTAAGATCTGAACCCAGTAGTCGGATGCACCTACACTATTGCCTCCACTCTGAGCCATTCTACCAGCCAGTACCAGCTACCTTTGTTCTTTGTATATTTATACTATATTTTTAACTTGAATACTATGAAATGTTTCTTTTTTTTTAACCTTTAAATGTCTTAGCCGTAATTCCAGGTCTACCTCTACTATCATTTTCTTTGAGAAACCTTTCTTATCCTTTTTTGGGTAAAGTTTTAAAATAGTCCAATCTAACTTTTTATCCTTTCCTCCTGTATTCTCATAGTATCTTTTTTCACATTCATACATGCAGCTATAGCCAACATGATTTACTTTTGTATCCTACAAAATTGAAACTTCCTAGAGGGCAAAACTATATTTGGTTCTTTTTTTTTTTTTTTTTGCATTTCTCATGGTCCATGAATATTTGACTGCTAAATTGACTAATTCTTATCATAAACTGGATTTCTAAGCTCCAAACTGTTGGAAATGAAGTGTCTTGGGTGCATTATAATTTTTTTTCTCATTCCTAGATAGAAGAAAAAAACTTCCTAGATGGGTAAAAAGAAAACCAACTTTATGATAGCATTTATCATAAACAAGACTTTAAAATTATTTTTGTGTTTATCTTTATATTCTATGCTCTACTTTAAGATGAGAAAATCTCATGATATTCAATCCTAGGATATTCAAAAGATTCATCAAATTTTACAGGTTAACAGTCACAACCATTATGAACTTTGACTTATTTTTCAGACTAACATTATTTTATTTCAGTGAAAGTTAATCACTACTGCTGGGAAATGAAAACTAAACAAACTGAGTAACTGTAATTTTGCCCAAGTTGTATTCCTAGAGTGGGGATCTAAAGAACATTTTCTTGAAAGGGGTGCATGTGTATCTGTGTGTCTGTGAATTAAGACAAATAAATTATATTAAGTCCCATGCAGTAAAAGCAAGGATGGACTAAGTCTTCTGATATTTTCTCTTAGATGTTCAATTATCTACATTGCTTCTTGGATGTTATATTGAAATTTTTTCATGCTCTTGGCCTATAATGCTTGTTTTTCCAGGCCAAAATTCTTTTTTTTTTTTTGGCCATGCCTAGTGGCATGTGGGGTTTCCTTGGTAGCTCAGCTGGTAAAGAATCCACCTGCAATGCAGGAGACCCCAGTTCAGTTCCTGGGTCAGCAAGATCCCCTGGAAAAGAGATAGGCTACCTACTCCAGTGTTCTTGGGCTTCCCTGGTGACTCAGATGGTAAAGAATCCACCTGTAATGCAGGAGACCTGGGTTCGATCCCTGGGTTGGGAAGATCCCCTGGAGGAGGGCATGGCAACCCACTCCAGTATTCTTGTCTGGAGAACCCCCATGGATAGAGGAGCCTGGTGGGCTACAGTCCATGGGGTCACAAAGAGTCGGACATGACTGGGTGACTGAACTGACTGATACTTTACTCAGAGTCCACTGATGTTAATGTTAATATCATCCCTCCCCAACCCACCTTCACAGAAGCATCCAGAATAATGTTTGAGTGACACTGAGCACTGTAGCCCAACAAAGTGACACATAAACTTAACTATTACACCTTGTTGCCCCAAATTTCTTGTCTCTCCCACAGTTCTCTGTTCTTGTCCACAATCTTTCACTCCCTCCCAGAGTTCCTTCTCTCATCATTCTTTTCTATCAAATAATTATTTTTCTCCCACAATTTTTCCTTTACTTACAAAATTCCCCATTGTCTCCCACACTTCTCCATTCTCTTCTATAATTATCCCTTTCTCTCACAATTTTCTGTTCTGTTCCACAATTTCCCATTTTCTCCTAAATTGGGCAATTCTTTCTCCTAAAAAAGTGTTCATTCTCTCTCACAAGTCTCTGCTCTCTCACACAATTGTTTATTATAGCAAGTAACTAAAAATCTTCTAATTCTATCTTTAAATGTGTATTTCTACCTGCCTATGAATTCTCTGAAGATGGAAAAATCATATGTTTCATATAACATACTATATATTTCTCTCCTCTATATCAGTACTACTCAAAATGTGTCCTACCACCTGGTGCCAATTCTGACAGTTACTAGGATGAGAAGAGGAACTTGCCCCAGAAGGGAAAACAACTCAGTGTTTGCTTCATCAGTGAAGTCTTGCTATGAAGAAAAGAAAATGTTATCCTAACTAAACATTGTCCTTAGTGACAGATCAGATTTACATTCTAGTTCAAGTTTCTTATCTCAGTTTGGACCAGTAACTAACAGTTACTGGTACCTGAGAAGCACTGCCTTTTTTTCCATTTATAATCTAGTTCCTGGTGTGTAAATAAACAGTCACTGAAGTAGTTGATACATGGGCACTGAAGAGATAAAGAAATCGGTGAATCTTGAATAACATCATTCATCCAGCAACATTGAAAGAGCATCCACAGATGTGCCAGGTACTGTGTTAAGTGCTGGGAATACAAAGTTGAACCAACTGGTCAAAGTCCCTGCTCTCATGGTATTTACATTTAGTAAACAATCAACAAACAATCAGTATACAAACATATATATGTTTGTATACTGGATTGTTTGTTGATTATATATATAATTATATATATAATTATATATATATATATAATTTCAATAGTGAGATATAACATGAAGAAAATTAAACAAATAATGTGACAGAGAGGGAGAAGTTAGGCTGCTATTCAAAGTGTCTTTTGTAAACATCAGGTTTATATCTCCTGGGAGATTCCTTGAAAGGCAGAACTTCAGTGCAGATTCCGGAACCACTGAGAGGCTCCACTGTAACAAGATCTCCAGGTGATCCATACACCCAGTACAGACTGAGAGGCTCTAGATATAACATCAGATATGGATGTTAAGAGAGACATCTCTAAAGAGATGGCATTTTAGCTGAACCCTGAAAGATGAGAAAAAGCAGCCATGTAAATCTAGGCAAAGAATAGTCCAAACAATGGGAAAGGTGAAGGAAAATGTTCTGAGATAGGAGTGGACAAGGGAAGACCAGTGTGGATGGGACAGAGTTTGAGAGAGGGACCTTGAACTCTCTACTGTCAGGTATTTATCAAAAGCCCTGGAGAACTGTGGGTTTTCCTGGTGGCTCAGGCGGAAAAGAATCTGCCTGTGATGAGGGAGACCTGGGTTCAATCCCTGGTTCAGGAAGATCTCTTGAAGAAGGGAGTGGCTACCCACTTCAGTATTCTTGCCTGGAGAATCCTATGGACAGAGGAGCCTGGCAGGCTACAGTCCATGGGGTTGCAAAGAGTGAGACATGACTGAGTGACTAACACTACGTCTAGAGAACTGTAGATTTGGAGTGACTATACAAAAGCCCTGTTTCCACTGTTTCCCCATCTATTTGCCATGAAGTGATAGGACTTTATTTTTTGGGGCTCCAAAATCACTGCAGATGGTGACTGCAGCCATGAAATTAAAAGACGCTTACTCCTTGGAAGGAAAGTTATGACCAACCTAGACAGCATATTAAAAAGCAGAGACATTACCAACAAAGGTCCATATAGTCAAGGCTATGGTTTTTCCAGTGGTCATGTAGGGATGTGAGAGTTGGACTGTGAAGAAAGCTGAGCACCGAAGAATTGATGCTTTTGAACTGTGGTGTTGGAGAAGACTTTTGAGAGTCCCTTGGACTGCAAGGAGATCCAACTGTGGTGTTGGAGAAGACTTTTGAGAGTCCCTTGGACTGCAAGGAGATCCAACCAGTCCATCCTAAAGGAAATCAGTCTTGGGTATTCATTGGAAGGACTGATGCTGAAGCTGAAACTCCAATACTTTGGCCACCTGATGCGAAGAGCTGACTCATTTGAAAAGACCCTGATGCTGGGAAAGATTGAGGGCAGGAGGAGAAGGGGCTGACAGAGGATGAGATGGTTGGATGGCACCACCAACTCAATGGACATGAGTTTGGGTAAACTCCAGGAGTTGGTGATGGACAGGGAGGCCTGGTGTGCTGCGGTTCATGGGGTCGCAAGGAGTCAGACACGACTGAGTGACTGAACTGAATTGAACTGATACAAAAGCCCTGGATCAAGACCTCTTTTCTACAAATCAGGGACACCAGATAGGGTTTTGCATGCAGCCACTCACCCATTCTGCACCCATGATAGACATTGTTAATCAATCACAGAACTTCTTCCTTCTGAGTCTAGACAAAGCCACAAAAGTCAACAGTTATTCAAGCAGCCACTACAAATGACTCCAAGTTGACATATGAGTTGAAACATATTTGCCATCCTGGGGAGAAATTATCAAATTGCTACCCTGAATTAAGTCAGACCATTAAGGGTCTGTGTATTTGGATGAACAGAAAAGTTTTGATAGTTCATAGGACTGATTAATGCGCTGTGCTTAGTGATTGTGCCAACAGTTTACATTGAGGGGACCTGTGTTTAATTCCGTATTTCCCACTTAGGTTACAACATCATCTACACAGAGAAATGGGATTTCTTCCAGGACTAAAATTCAAGAAACACTTCATTTCTAAAAGAACAAAAGGTTGATTTTTATCTTATGAACATTGAAAGACCTTTGCTGCTGCTGCTGCTAAGTCGCTTCAGTCATGTCAGACTCTGTGCGAACCCATAGACGGCAGCCCACCAGGTTCCCCCGTCCCTGGGATTCTCCAGGCAAGAACACTGGAGTAGGTTGCCATTTCCTTTTCCAATGCATGAAAGTGAAAAGTGAAAGTGAAGTCGCTCAGTCGTGCCTGACTCTTAGTGACCCCATGGACTGCAGCCTACCAGGCTCCTCTGCCCATGGGATTTTCCAGGCAAGAGTACTGGAGTGGGTTGCCATTGCCTTCTCCGTGGAAGACCTTTAAATGATAGCTGTTTCCGTGTTTCTATTGCCATTCATAAGCTTGGGGGGCAAATCTCTGGTTGATTTAAAACAACTATTTTGGATCTGATGGCCTATTCACTTAAAAGCTAATCTTATCATCAGCTGCATTATTCTCCTTCCATTAAGTTCTGCTTTCCCTGGTTCCTTTAACTATTTCATTTATCCAGTAATACCTATATTTTAGTAAACTACTTCAAATCATTTGTGGAAGGAGGTGAAGTATGACTAACTGCACAAAAATCGACTCATTAATTTGTACAGCCTGTATTTGGACCAGTTTCTGTGAGTTCATTTTTAGGGCAAAAAATGACTGACAGTTGAAATATTTTATAAATGAGACAGAGTTTTCAGGGTCAGGGTGAGCTTAATGAAAGCGTTCAGTTGAAAAATGTTCTTTTCTCTGTGTTCCTTCTAGCACAATACTGTGAATATTCCCACTATCTTCAAGCCAGAAATGCAGTGGAGGGTGGGAAGAGAACAAAAAGTAACCAAATATGCTATCATAAAATCTTTATTTGTTGGCTTTTGAAGATATAGTGAAAGTCGCTCAGTCCAGTCTGACTCTTTGTGACCCCATGGACTATACAGTCCATGGAATTCTCCAGGCCAGAATACTGGAGTGGGCAGCCTTTCCCTTCTCCAGGGGATCTTCCCAGCCCAGGGATCGAACCTCAGATTCTTTACCAGTTGAGCCACAAGGAAATCCCTTATATATTTGAAGATATACAAGTAGCAAATTTTATTGCTTAGAAGGGGAAATGTTATCTTTCTACACAAAAGGGTTTCAGTGAAGATTTACTGAGAATTTATTGTGTAAAGAAGCATACTAAGTCCTATAAAAGTTTGCTCCTATGTTTGCTCCCCCAAAATATTCCTATTAATCAAATCAGGAAGACCTGTGATTACCAAATCCTTTTCTACCTATCAATTTATCGCCACATCTTTTTCTCATCATTTCTTGTCATGTCCCAATCCAAGTTGGAACTACTTCATTTTGCAACTCCTTGAGGCTCGTCAGGGGAGCATGTACTCAATAAATATGATTTGAGTGAATGAATCAAACATTTCTGTACAGGGGTGGGAAAGCTTGTTATAACCTCTATACACTTTCCTTGTGGACCCAGAGTTGTAAATGGAGAGAATGCGGCTAGCAGAACAATGTGGCAACCTGAGTTTCAGTCTAAATGTGATAATGTCTTGACAGGCCTTAGACAGCAAGAGCTCACTGGAGCCAGAGGCATCAGGAAATACATGAGTTCTGCTTACTCCATTGATCTCCTAGCCTTTAAGGTCCCATGAGGGACTAGAAGGGGCTTCCCAGGTGGCGCTAGTGGTAAAGAACCTGCCTGCCAACGCAGGAGACATAAGAGATGCGGGTTCCACCCCTGGGTTAGGAAAATCCCCTGAAGAGGCCACGGCAACCCACTCCAGTATTCTTGCTTGGAGAATCCCATGGACAGTGGCTTACGGTCCATAGGGTCACAAAGAGTCGGATACTACTGAAGCGACTTAGCAAGCATGCACAAGGGACTAGAAAGAACGCGGGTGACAGTTCTGGTTTAAAGAACTTGAAAACTCACTGGGATGGCACGGTTCCTTAATTCCAGTCTGGAGGACATGAAAACTGGGTCAAAGAAACTGGGGTAAAGTGTAAATGCAAACTAGAGGAAAGAATCACGGTTGCAAGATCTGTCCAGTGTTTGCGTTTCCCTGAATCACCTGTTCTCAGTATATCTAGTCTTGATGTTTGGAAATGGGAAACTTGAGAAAAGCGATTTTTTAGACGAGGCACTTAAGCCCGCCATCTGACTTCAGGCGACAAAACTTTGCCAGAACTCAGTTCCCAGGACCCAAGAGGGCTTCTTTAGACTCAAGGTGGGCGCCGCCCACACGACCTCGAATTCCTGCAACAAAGTCCTGCTCCAAGGCGGGAGCTTGAGCCGCTAAGCATGGCTTGAGGGGCGGGACCAGAGAGGAATGCAGGGGCGTTACCAAGGTGGAGGGGGCGGGCCCAGGCGGAACTCAGGGTGGGGTCCTAAAGAAAAGGGAGTGGCTTTGGAGCGAGAGACATAGCCAGGCCAACGGGCAGGGACAGGATCGGCCTGGAGGGGCGTGGCTATCCCATATGGGGCGTGACCTAGAGGGGTACGCGCTTGGTCGGGGCTGTGGGCGAGATGGAGGCGTGGCTACGATGGCCAAGCGCTCCTGCTGCGAGTCCTTGACTGGAGCAAGCCGCAAGGTTCGTTCTCTGGGGAAAGGCTCAGGTAAGGATGGGTAGCCACGTAGATTGGGGACTATACCGGAGGCAGGCCGGGTCTCGGGGCCGGACAGCTGTTGGTCCTGCGAATTTACTGCGGAGGTCCGTAGGGCATCGCCCCCACCTGTTCTCCTCGCCCCGGAGACCTCTTCTACTGTGGGAGTCACCAACCAAATGGCTGCACCTCCTTTAGGATTATTTGCAGTCGACGGGTAAACAGCTGTCTCAGGGAACTTGTCGGGGCATAAGGGTAGTTACTTGGGAGGGAGTTTTGCTAGGGGTGGTTGGACGTGAATAACTCAATAAAGTCCAACCTGCTGTGAAATAGCTTGAAATTGGAATAAGGACTACAAATCTGAGATTGCAGATCCAAAAACTGAGGCGCAGCAAACTGGGAATGACTTGGGTCTTCCCTGCATTCCCCCCCCCGCCCCCCCCCATATGTCTGGGTCTGAGAACGGAGTCATAACCACCCCCAGGGCAGGGTATCTGCAGCACAGCTGTGTCACGTGGACAAATCTGAGCGTTCTCCATTCCACAATTCCCTCTTGCCTTTTTGTTTTGTGCCCCGCCCCAGAACTGGAGGAGAACCTCTGTAGAACAAACATTGTTGATGTCTGTTTTGAGTCTTTGTGGCATTCAGTGTTAAAATTCAGTGTTAAATGCTACTGCCCTGAGGCTGGTGCCAACTTGTTAATATAAGTACCCTCCTCTGGCGTCTTTTCACTGGGAAACTGAGAAATTTGAGAAGTTAATGTGTACACCTTGATTTGGACAGAACTTGTTCTCACCCAGCCACTGAAAACCACATTGCTTTCTGCTTCCCCTTCTTCCTTTACTACTAATCTGGCCATCTTCACTCTGCTATTAAAAACCTTGCTGGAATATGCAAGGGAGTAGCTAGATTTCTCTGAGGGAAGCTGTCCTAGACCCTACCCCTCTCCTCCCTTGCACATCCTACAGAAGGATCACTGTTTTTGCACATTTCGGGGAATGGAAAGCCTTTCAGCTATCTGGAGCTTTCTTCCTTTACTCAGACAATTTTTACATAATAGCAGGACTAAAATTCACCAAAAGGTCAAGAGCAGCAGGACACCATTCTCTCTGTACACTCCTGCCTTGTTGTCCTAGGGGCCAGGCAAAAGGCTGTGACTGCTAACAGTCAGAACTCAATAAAGACTGAGTGACTTATGAGGAAATATGTGTATTTTGGAAATCTGATGGAAGGAGGGAAATGCATTTCATCTCACTGGCCGCACTGGGGAAGTTAATTACAGCACGCAAAACAGCTACTAGAAATGTATTCTGAAACCTTCGACAATCCCAGATTGGGATCCTGCTATCAGAGAAGTGGGTGAGAAGAAACTCAGCTTTTTCAGTCAAGACATGGCAACATAACCCCTAATTTCCATGTCAGGGAACTGCAAAAGGCTTGCTTCCTTTGGAAATGAAGAGGTGAGAAACGGAAAAGTGAATCTGATGAAAATCAGGCATTTTTTTTCAATGTAATTGTAACCTTTAGTTACAGTACCTTTTTTTTTTTTTTTTGCTGTTTTGCATGTATTATAAATTGCTTAATCAGGCAGAGTTCAAATTACTGTCGTTTAATGCATGATTTATGAATGATTTTTTAAAGGCTTTCAGAATCTTTTTTTTTCTCACACATTTCCAAGTCTGCAAAACAGATAAGGGATGTATTAGTAAGATCCAGGGACATACATAAATAATTAGCAATAACAAAGGCTCTTCTGGGGCCCCTTCATCCCATGGTCCCATCTTTAAGGACACACATAAGTAAGGACAGATTTTCTGTGACACCCATTAATGTCTGCTAGTAGTTCACTGTTACGTATTATGGTTGATAATTAAACATTTGTGGTTTCACTAGCTTGGGCTTTATAAGACCCATGGGTAAATTTAAATAACCACCTCACCTCTCAATAAATTCTACCTTTTAATGTAACAGAGGGGATTGGCCTTTGGCTTTAGCATAAATAATCTCATGTATTGTTACAGGTATTGTAACTGAGCATTAGCTAACTTTTCTTTCTATTTGGATTTCCCTGGAACCTTCTTGCCCCTGACCTTTCATGCTCCCTTCCTTCCTTGATTGCATTTGACTTCCCTTTCTCTGCTGCTGCTGCTGCTAAGTCGCTTCAGTTGTGTCCGACTCTGTGCGACCCCATAGATGGCAGCCCACCAGGCTCCCCCGTCCCTGGGATTCTCCAGGCAAGAACACTGGAGTAGGTTGCCATTTCCTTCTCCAATGCATGAAAGTGAAAAGTCAAAGTGAAGTCGCTCAGTCGTGTCTGACTCTTAGAGACCTCATGGACTACAGCCTACCAGGCTCCTCCGTCCATGGGATTTTCCAGGCAAGAGTACTGGAGTGGGGTGCCATTGCCTTCTCCGTCCCTTTCTCTAGGCCTCCCTAATCACTCCATTTTGTTAGTCTCCCTCTAGATACCTGTTACCCCTGGGGGAGGGGATTTTGCTTCTTTTTCTAGCCTCACGTCTCCTGAGCAGCAGCGCTGCATTGCCAACTCTCCCTAGACCTCTGCTCTTGCCTGCCGCCGCCCCAGTACCTCAAATCCAGTAGGGTTAGCAATAAGAGCACCATCTTTCCCTCCTCGCCCGCTGTGCCCAGTTCTGTTTCTCTGTTCAGGGATTCATCCTCGTTCTACCATGAGGTAGACTATTCTACCATATTCTCTCACTTGAATTATTGGAATTTCATTTCAAACTCCACATACCCAAATCCAATCTACGGATTTCCCACCCAAAACCTTTTCCACACACAGCCTTCCCGTCTCAGTTCATGGCAACTCCATCCTTGCAGTTGTTTAGGCCAAGAATCTGCCAGTGTTCCTTGACTGCTTTCTTTCACATCTTACAGGCTGTGTCCCCAAGATACAGCCAGTGCCCAACCACTTCCCACCACGTCCACTGCAGCATCTTTAGTTGTAGCCCCTGGATTATCCTGAATGGGGTCCCTGCTTCTTTCTTACATTCTGGTCATTTTCCAATAGGGTACCCTGAATGACATTTTTAAAATGTATTTCAGATTAAATTCCTCCTCTACTCCAAAAACTCTACTGTGTCCCCACAGTGGGGAACCTTTACAATGGCCTAGAAATCTGCTTAGCATTCATTACCTCTGGACCCCATCTCGTACTGCCTTACTTCTGCTTTGCTGCACTCCTGCCATATTGGCCTCCTCACTGTCCCCTGAATGTGCCAGACAAGCTCCCACCTCAGGGTTTTTGCACAGGCATTTCCCTCTGCCTGGAATAACCCTCCTCCTGAAAGCCGTATAACTAATTCTTTCACCTCCTTCTCAATAAGGTCTCTCCTGAGCAATTTCACCTTCTCAATAAGGTCTTTGCTCAAATTTCACCTTCTCAATAAGGTCTCTCCTGAGCAATTTATTTAAAACCCAACACCCCCTCCCCTGTAGCACTACAAATTCACCTTACCCTGCTCTACTTTTCACTGAACGTATTTTAGTTTAATTGTCCACAACGTTGCTATTTATCATATTTGATTGATGTCCTCATGAATGACAGAATAAGAGTGATGGATTGAATGGCTTTCCTGGCTCCCCTGTTTGCCTAGTCCCATCCATCCTGTGCCAAGCTGACAGAGTCATCAGAAACCATCAGTGCTTCATCCTGTACACATGGAATAACATCTGAAAGTCACCTTGTCTCTTGGAAATCAATATTCCCTTAATTAATCTCAAATCTCTATCCAGCTCTACCTTCCACTGTGTTCCCTGAGTATCTGCTTAGCCAACACCTTGAAAAATACTCATAGAAGACTTGGGATGATGGGAAGTTCTGATACACTTGGCTTTGTTACAAAAAAAAGGATTTGGGTTTTGTTTTTGTCTAAAAACACAAAAAGTAATCTTCAGAGTCAGTGTTCTCCTTCAGTGAGGTCAGCGGCATTCTTCGGGGACACAGGTTCAGCTCTCCAGACTACTACGTGCACCCCACCCCTGGGTGGGCCCTGGGGAGACTACTGTGAGTGAGGGTCATGTTAGATCGTCTGGAGCTCTCATTTCCCCCTAACCCTAGACAGCCAGTGTCGAAGTGGACAGGAGACACTTCCTCTGGGCCATGTGTCATTAGCCTCAGTGCTGTTCACAGACAGCACGACTGTAGCTTGCAGGGCAGTCCCCCACTGGCCATGGCCCCAGCAGTCAGCCCCAGCCTATGATGTCAGCTCACCCTGGCCTCAGTGCTTTCCTGATTGCTCTCTGTGGAGCTAGACCAAGGATCAGTTACCCAGACTTCTCCAGGTGCCATGCCAACAGGCCTCAGATTCCCCACCCAGCTCCATAGGCAGGGCCAAGTGTGTGCCCATTTTTCTGTACAATTCCCTCAGTCATCAGGCATGTCTGTGGCCTTGTCTTATCACGACCTTCCCTTTGAAGGACAAACCAGTATCTTACACTTGGCACTGTCTTCCTGGGCATTAGTAAGTGTCTTCTACCATCCAGATTTTAAGCAAGAAAGGAGTCCTTTTTCACATGTTTGCCCACCTTTTCTGACACTGAGATTGATTACTGAACAAACCCAAGGCTCTTCCCATTTCAACTCAACCCCAGTTGTCCTCTCTGGCCTTGGCTCTTAAGCAGTCCATCCATCCCCTAAATTTCCTTATCATTCCTCCCCGGCCATCTCTCTGCCTTTGCCCCACCTGTTAAAACTGTCTCCTGTGACCCATGGTTCCAGATGATACCTGTTCCTGAAAGTTAAAGCCTCTACCCTCTATGTTCTCATTGAATTAAGTCAGGGCTGTCATCAGATCTGACTTTGATTAAGAAGTATTTAATTATGCTAAGTGAAATAAGCCAGACTCAGGGAAAAAAATATTCTATGAGTCCACTGTGGAGTAGGCAAGTACATGGAGACAGAAAGAATAGAGGTTCCTGGGGGCTATGAAGTAGGAAGGAATGGGGAGTTATTGTTTAATGGGTACAGAGCTTGTTTTGAGGATGATGAAAAAGTTTTGGGTATAGATAGTGGTGATGGTTACACAACATTGTGAATGTATTTAATGCCACTGAAATGTATACTTTAAAAAGGTGAAAACAATATGTATATTTTACTCAATGAAAAAGTAACTTAAAGAGAGAAGTTATTTGTTTAAATAGTTTTTCTTTGTAGATGGCAAGCTTGTGAGAATAAGGAGAAAACATAACTTTATTATCTTAACCCAGCACAATGCTTTACATGAGATAATCACTCATTATTGCTTCAATACAGGAATGGAAGTCAATGGAAAGAAGAGCAGAATTAAGGCAAGGTTTCCCCATATCTCTTAGCAATTTTGAAATTTTACAAATTGATTTTATCAGAGAGAATCCTATTTAGTTGGAATTACTTGATAATACTGTCTTAAAAAGAAAATAATGACATTAAAAATCATCTAAAGCTGCTTTGTAGTTTCTTAATTTTTGTACTTATATCATGGGTAGCATTTTAGCTAATTCAATTTGAGTAATAATAATTTTCATTTATGTAATACTTAACAGGATTTTCTGGGCTTTTCTCAGATCTTACACTATTTGAAGTCACAGAAAGTCAACTTCTTGTGCAGTGTTACTGAATGTTTTTCCTGCTCCTCTGGTTCTGGATTCTTTCTTGCATAAATTGAAGGACGTACATTAAATCTTAATCTTTTTTGTTTTCTTTGCGGCTGTGCTGTGTGGCATGCAAGATCTTAGTTACCTGATCAGGGATTGAACCCATGCCCCCTGCATTGGGAGCCTTAACCACTGGACTGCCAGGGAACTCCCTTCAGTCTTAATCTTACACATTTCCATTCATATACTCCTTTGACCCTGCTGACCCGTGATTATAGATTATACTGTTTCATGCTAGACATAGTCTTATAAATTAGAAGCATAAAGTTCTGAACCTGAGCGCTAATCCAAGATTAGAGTGGAGATATCAAGAGAGAAATGAAGTATTTACTTTAAGGGATAGGTAGGCATTGAGAAAGTATCTGGTTACTGGGCTGTTGTGCTGTTTTTAAGTTTAAAAAACTGATAGTTTTCATATTCTGCCAATAAACTATTGCCAAGGGCTATTTCATACAGATAATTTTCATGGAGAACAAACTATGAATTTGGAGGATATTTTCCCTGGCTTCCCTGATAGCTCAGTTGGTAAAGAATCTGCCTGCAATGCAGGAGACCTGGGTTCGATCCCTGGGTTGGGAAGATCCCCTGGAGAAGGGAAAGGCTACCCACTCCAGTATTCTGGCCCAGAGAATTCCACGGACAGTCTATGGGGTCACAAGAGTTGGACACGACTGAGTGACTTTCACTTTCATTTTCATATGGAAAATAAAATAATGGATAAGTTTCTAAGATTTCTTGGATTTGTTTCAAATAATTCAGAGAGGGAAAGTGGTGGGTTGGACACAAATAAAACTTGCTTAGCCACCAAGAAATAATTGATGAAATGCAGTACCAAGTACATAGGTGGTTTTATTACAGTATTTTGACTATTTCTATAAGTTTGAAGTTTTCCAAAATAAAAAAATTTTAAAAAGCAGAAATAGATTCTGAATTGATGTGGCAAATTGTCCACTCTTTAACCTTGCTCAGTTAATTGTTAATGATATTTCAAATATTAAGATTTTTGAAAATAAGGTACTCATTTGACTCAAGGCACTATCAAGATAATGTCTTGAAATTTCATTATCAGTCTCTATTTGAAATCGTGTCAGACTTTGCATATCTTAAATAAGGTATATTTTTACATACCCATGCCCTTAAAAATGTATATATGCAAACATACACATAAAACTATGAACAAAAGTGATTTTAACTTGGTTTGAGAATATCAAATACCCTCTGGCAATGCAGACACACTTTAGGTGTCACTGGCCTAAAGACCCTAGGTAGGGAGCTAGGCTTGCAGGAGAGGAGCCTCCCTGGGAGTCACGAGCTCCCTATCAGTCTCCTTTCCTTTAGACCATGCACCTCCACTCCCTTAGTTTGGTGTGTTCATTGGCAAAGTGATGTGTACAACAGAGGGCATGGCCCCGGGCTGAAAGGCTGGCTTGTCACCACGCTGTGCTTCATGTTACAATACGGGTGTGGGCACATGGTTTGTGGGGAGCCAGTTATAGAGATCTGTCTGGAGCCCTCACTTGTGCTTTGCAGGGCAGTGGCAGGAAGTAACTCTGTTCTCTGTGTCCTGCGTTCACTGGACACACCTTAGGTGTGATTTTCTTTCCTTTCCCTTGGGTGCAGCCTTGTCTCCTCCAGCTCGGAGCTAGCAGTGACAAGGGCAGCAGTACAGGCAGAAGGGCTAGTTCATGGCTAATTAATTGCAGTGAAGTATATGAACAGAGGGAGGATGAAAGGAGAATGTGTCTCTCCTTGCTCAGCATCGCTTGGGGTCATGTGCTTTTTCTGTATCTAACACTCTTCTTGGGGAAACATGGTATGAATGAATAAAGTTCAGGTCAGTAAGTGATGTGTCTTCTTGTCCCCTCAGTTTCCCTTTTGGTGCCTTTGCACCCCAGTCAAGGCCAAATTGCTGAGAGGCCTCCTTTGCCAGGAGAAAGCAGACTCAGGAGGTACCAATACCTGCTGAGAACTGGTTTGGTGTGTGTTTTCTTTCCCATATGATGTGCATAATTTTATTGAGGCAAAATTCACACAACATAAGATTAGCTATTTTATCTTTAATATTTTGGCCACAGTGCGTGGCCTGTGGGATCCCAGTTCCTGACCAGGGAGAATCCAGGTCCCCTGCAGTGGAGTGAGGAGTCTTAATCACTGGATCACCAGGGAATTCCCCAAATTAGCCATTTTAAAATGTACAATTCAGAGGCATTTAGTACAGTCCCAATGTTATGTAACAACTACTTCTATCTAGTTCCAAAACAATTATATCACCCAAAAGAAAACCCCATGCCCATTCAGCAGTTAGTCCCCATTTCCCCATCTGCTCAACCTGTTTTCTGTCTCTGTAGATTTCCCTATTCTGAGTATTTCATACGAATGAAATCATACCATACATGACCTTCTGTGTCTGGCTTCTTTCACTTAGCACACTGTTTTTGAGGTTCAGCACATTATAGCATGTACGAGGACTTCATTCTTTTTTATGCTCTACTTCATCTTTACTACCTCCCAGCACCCAACAGAGTGTTTAAGAGCAAAGAAATGTTGAAATGAAAATGTTTACTGGCAGAATTCCCAAGCTGTGAGGTTAGGTTAGGTTCACATATTCAGGAAGGTTTCTCTTTCAGATCAGGCAGAACTATGGGAGTCCTTTGGGTCTTACATGTAGGGATATGAGACCTACCTCTTTAAAGGACACACTAGCATTTAAAAGTGTTTCAAAAACTACCCATGAGTATTTTCAGGGGATATATCTTGTTTTTTTTTTTTTTTTTTTAAAGCAGTCCAGATGCAAATTGATTTTTTTTTTTTAATTCAGGCTGCCTGGAGGAAACTTTAATCTTTGGTTTCTCCTAAATATCAGAACCATGCTGGACTATTAATCTGGATTTCAAGGAGTAAATTTTTGTTTTTAAGAAACTGTATTGTTATGAGTCTTTCATTTTGTGGATTAAGAGAGTCCTTTCTCTGAGCCGCTAATATTTAGTAACCCTAAGGGAAAGGCAAGGCGCCTGAGTCAGTCATCTGGACCTGCCAATGAGGTGAACAATGCGTTTGAGGAATAAAAGTGGATAAATGACTGACTCTCATTTGGCCTCCCCTCCTATGTACTAATAATCTGAATGTTTTCCACACGATCGGGACCTCTATTATTTATGGCTTTGCCTCTTCTGTCCTGCCTCTAGGTTATTAGGTTTCTGCAAGCTACTGGAGAGCTGATCAAGATTTTAAGCTAAAGATGGTGATGATGAGTCACCTGAGGGCCATTCTTCAAGCCTCTCCATACAAGACACTGTGGAGAAGGTTCCAGATTCCGAGGTCCATGCCTGCAAGGCCTTGCAGCCTCTACACCTGCACTTACAAATCCCGGAACCGAGTCTGTGAGTACATGGCTGCCTGGACAGAGCGGAAGCCTGGTTGTTTCCTAAGAGTCACGTGTGTTGAGTGTGTGCAGCTCTGATGTCAGTGGCATTCCAGACTGGGATTAGATGCCTTGAGGAGAATACCCCATTATTTCTCTGTTAAAATATGGGAAGTTTTTCCCCTAACTTTATTGAGCTACAGCTGACCTAAGTCTGAGGCACACATCATGATGATGTACTCTGGAACATTCCATCCCTCATTAGAAATTGCAGAAGAGTTACTTGTAGCTGACCAACTGGCCCGTGTGTGGGAGGTGGCAGATGGTCTTCCCTGACTCCATGGCACTGCTGCCATTGGGTGCTCATTCCATGCTGTTGGGGCTGGACTGTGCACACAGATGTTGCATGGCATCCCTAACTGTCCCAAGACCTCCCTAAAGGTCCCCTGGAGGCAAAGTCACACTGGCACAGAACCCCTGGGATGATAGGAGAGGATAATGTGTGTGATGGTGGAGACATGAGTTTAATGAGCTGGTTAAGTGTATCTGCCAAATAGTTATTTTCTATATTTTCCACCATTCACAGTGAATTCACACAGTTTTCCAATGTTGGCTTGCTTCCAGATTGTAGGTTTCTCGACTTTTCCTCCTTGGGCTTACTCTCTCTGACCTTATTTGCACATTAAAAAAGGAATTTATGAGCAATGCCAATCTAGCTAAATCCATTGCCTTGAAACTGCTTCATATATATATATTTTATTGTAAGTTTATTTTGTTTCTTCCATCATTGACTGTGTTCTCATTAACTGAACTGGCCTGACTCATAATAAATTTCTGGTTGCTGGGTGTGGCTTCCTACCAGCAAGCCCACATCCTCCCCAGAATGGCTTCTTCTCAACACTGGCACTTTGTGGTCTAAGGCTAAAAATGGGAAAAAATTAGTCATGTTTATCTAGTTACTAACAGAAAGGTTTTTTTTAACAGAAACTTGAAAGTTAAGGGTCTAATATTCAATATGCTCATGTCTTTAGAATACTTTGCTCCTAGGGAATTCCCTGGTGGTCAAGCAATTAGGACTCCACACTTTCACTGACAAGGGCCCTGGTTTGATCCCTGGTTGGGGAAGCAAGATACCACAAGCCTAGTGGTGGGGCCAAAAAAAAAAAAAAAACAAACAAACCCATAAAACAATTTGCTCCTTTTGGTAACGACAAAAACAAAAAGTGGTAGTGATGTAGGGATGAGGGGCTACCCTTGATTAATTCCCCACATCACATGTTCTTGTTTGTAGCTTACTAAGATAGACTGATGACAGTCATGATTTGGTTTTGCTTTAGACGTTTATACTGTCCCTCTTTGTTTCACCCAGGATAATATTTGGTCTTTGCTGCCCTGAGCCATTGAGCATGTCCTGGTCCCTCATCTGTTTAGCTGTAAGGACAATACTCATTGTTCCTAGAAACTCAGTACCTCAGCATAAGGCCCAGTGACCAAGAATGATCCAAAACTGTTGAGGGTTAGAAAAGATAATGTTCAAAGTCCTTAGCGAGTGCCTCCCACACAGCGAGAACTCAGTGCTAGCAGCTACCTCCAGTACCACAGTTGTTACGTCATCACCACCATCATCATGTCATATGCTCAGCAGCTCCCTCAGATGTCTGACCATTTTCAGGATCTGGGGAGCACAGCGAGGACTGACAGGAGGAGGAGGGTATGGCAGGTTGAGAAGCAGCGTTTCACTGGGGCCTGTGCCCTGTGCTCTACCTTCACTCCCCATCAGCCCCAGGCAATCACTGGTGTCAACTCAAACTGCCATATGCTGTGATCTCAAGTTACAGACAGTAAATGTTGACAGTCCTAACCCTGCGGACTGGTAATATGATAAAATAAAGACAAAAGCCTGCACCAGTTACCCAAAATGAAAAGAAAATCAATTACATTTCATGCATCACCTACTGAAATTGAGCCTAAATGTCTAGTCGCGAGGAACAGTCGTCACCATGAAGGATATTAGTGCTTTTCTACATGAGGAGATACAAGAACTGGGCTCATAAAATCAGCTCCTGAAAATATCTATCTGAAGATCTGTACTGCAGGTTTTCCCTGAGCACAGAGGGCCACATTTCTGCTCTCAATCCTGATCTCCTTTCAGGTGGTGTTGAAAATCAGCAGCTGTAGCAATACATAATTTAATTCTTGCAGAGATGGATGGCAAGTGCCCATGGCAAATGCCAATCTGTAGCTGACAATAGCCACAAGTGCCTAGCACTTACCTTATCAGCCATTTTCATCATCAGAGAAAGTTCTAGTTTACAGTACTTATCTATTAATAACTGAACAGTGTTAGAAAACGGTTCTATTAGTGCTCCAATTAATTTTAAAGAACACCAATAAAGCCTGGAGAACAACAGTACTCAAAAATTTGTTTTGCAATGTCTTCACAAAAAATTCTGTATTCCCCAGATAACAGAGGCTGGGATATCCAGAATGTGTTGTCTTCCATTAACTTTCAAATAATCTTGAGAAACCACGAACCTATTAAGAGCCCTTTGGAATTACAGTAACAGCCTCAGGGGTCTCTGCAGCCATTGATATTCAGTCGCTAAGTCATGTCCCACTCTTTCCAACCCCATGGACTGCAGCCCGCCAGCCTCCTCTGTCCTCCACTATCTCCCAGAGTTTGTTTAAAGTCATGTCCACTAACTTGGTGATGCCATCCAACAATCTTATCCTCTGTCATCCCCTTCTCCTCCCACCTTCAATCTTTTCCCAGCATCAGGGTCTTTTCCAATGAGTCAGCTCCCCACATCAGGTGGCCAAAATATTGGAGCTTCAGTTTCAGCATCAGTCCTTCCAATGAATATTCAGGGTTGATTTCCTTTGGGATGGACTGGTTGGATCTCCTTGCAGTCCAAGGGACTTTCAAGAGTCTTCTCCAGCAATTGTTTGGTGCTCAGCTTTCTTTATAGTCCAACTTTCACATCCATACATGACTACTGGAAAAACCATAGCTTTGACTAGACGGACCTTTGTCAGCAAAGTGATGTCTCTTCTTTTGAATGTGCTGTCTAGGTTTTTTCATAGCTTTTCTTCCAAGGAGCAAGTGTCTTTTAATTTCTTGGTAACAGTCACCGTCTGCAGTGATTATGGAGTCCAGGAAAATAAAATCTGTCACTGTTTCCACTGTTTCCCCATCTATATGCCATGAAGTGGTGGGACCGGGTGCCATGATTTTAGTTTTTTGAATATTGAGTTTTAAGCCAGCTTTTTCACTCTCCTTTTTCACCCTCATCAAGAGACTCTTTAGTTTCTCTGCACTTTCTGCCATTAGAGTGGTATTAGCTGCATATCTGGGAGAAGGCAATGGCACCCCACTCCAGTACTCTTGCCTGGAAAATCTCATGGATGGAGGAGCCTGGTAGGCTGCAGTCCAGGGAGTCGCTGAGGGTCGGACACGACTGAGCTTTCATGCATTGGAGAAGGAAATGGCAACCCATTCCAGCGTTCTTGCCTGGAGAATCCCAGGGATGGGGGAGCCTGGTGGGCTGCAGTCTATGGGGTCGCACAGAGTTGGACATGACTGAAGTGACTTAGCAGCAGCAGCAGCAGCAGCAGGAGGAGAACTCATTTTCCCTCTAGCCTTCTAGGGTCCTGGCTGAGGCCTCTGTAATAAGGCAGATTAACAGGAAAACAAACAAAAAGGGTTTAATAACATGCATACCTCCTCAATAACATGGCAGTGACCCAGGAAAACAGTAATTCCTCCAGGTGGCCCTAGACACCACCTTCAATACCCGCTCTAGCTACAGACAAAAGCTGCTGCTGAGACAGGGGTGTTATTGGAGATGACCAGGAAAAGCACATTCAACAAGGGTAAGGCTGTTCTACAGATCTAAGTCCTGCATTCTCGACTGATGAGTTTTTGGTGACTTAGTCATCCTCCTCTTCCTGATACTGAGAGGGAGACAACCTTTCAAATGGAGCTTTCTGCTGGAAATGTAAATTTCCTTTACAAATTGGTAACTTCCACTCTGTTTCCAGAGCTTCTCCTATGTCTGCTGTTTCTCAAAATAATCCTTATACCAAAGAGATATATTTGGGGGTTGCATATTCGGTTCCCTTCCACTACCCCAAAATATGCCTCTTTGACATACGGATTATTTTGAGCTGATTATTTTGAGACACTGCAGACAAAGAAGCTCTGGAAACAGAGTATAAATTACCAGGTTTTTTGCAAGATACATTTACATTAGAAAGGGGGCCTGTACTTGGAAGACAACTATTACTGGAGATCACTTTTTCACCTTTCTATAAACTTTGTTTAGGATGTATTTCCTCTTCTCACCTTCCTGTGAAATTCATTCCTCCCCTTTGAAGTCCCAGACTGGTCCCAGCCCTTAGCTCAATAGTATTTAAGCCACAATTTTCCAGATGCCTTTTCAGTTTTATATCCTTGTGGGGATTCCAGTAAGTAGGTAATTAATTTTTTTTTCTCCCTATAATCTGTCTTTTTATTATGGTGGGGGTGTGGGGGTCTCAGCTAAGGATCTAAAAGGCTGAGGGAAAATTATTTTTACTCCCCTACAGTAGCATATTGTGCTACCCTTCACATGTATATAATTATGACTATGCCTATGTAATAAATGTGAGGGAAAAAGATCACAGTGTTGTGATTAAAAAATAAGAAGAGGGGATCATATTATATAAGAGGGTAGTGAGAGAAGATTTTACTGAGGAAGTGACAAGCCCAATATCTAAACGTAATAGGAGCCAGCCATAAACTCAATGAGGGGAAATTGACTTCTGAGGAGAAGGAAGAGCAGGAACTGAGGGGCTAAGGCAAGAATAAGCTTCTCAAGGGCTAAAAGCGATGCCCCTCCCCCATCCCAGCCCAGGCTGGAGCCACAGGTGGTACAAGCACAAAGAAAAATCAAAGCCAGGACCAGTCACATAAACAAGAACTAAAGCCCAGCCAAGCACATGAGATCTAAGGGCTTTCATTAATGACACCTAATAGTGTGGTGTAGCCCCTTAAACCATGGTTGATAGAATCACTCTTGCTGTTCATTTCATTTTCCCCACACAAGAAGAAACTGGAAACACCGGCTCCGTTGTCAGAGCACGTAATCATCTTCCTGCTTTGAGGCAAAGTCTGAGCAACCATCAAGAAATCATTTTAATCTGTACTTTGTTAGAATGGAGGAAGAGGAAGAGAGAAGAGAACAAAAATGTGACTTTATCAATGGCAAAACAAGCCCTGGGCAAAAGCTGGCTTCTCTCAGGAGACAGTGACCAAGGGCTCCCTGATCGGGGGCGGGGGGTTGGGTTCCAAAAGGAGGAGGTGAGTGGGGGAAAGCCTGGAAGCTAAACTTGTGAATTGAAGGGCGTGAATTGATAGGAATATTATGACCATGCCTGCCTGCTTTGCGACCCCATGACTGCAGCCCTCCGGGTTCCTCCATCCATGGAATTCTCCAGGCAAGATAACTGGAGTGGGTTGCCATTTCCAACGTCAGGGGATCCTCCCAACCCAGGGATCAAACTGAGTCTCTTGTGTCTCCTGCACTGGCAGGCGGATTCTTTACTACTGTGCCACCTGGGAGGCCCATTATGACCATAAAAGAGCCACTGAAGGAACAGGCCTGGTTTCCTCAGGCTGCTGTTTGTGTGGGTGAGGGAGAAGATTCTAGGCATTTCTTGAACAAAGTAGGGGCCAATTAAAGGTGAAACAGGGCATCGTTTTAGGCATCTACTCATCATTCCTGCTCCATGGGAGACAGACCCTCACCAGCTGGTTTTGAAGGGTGTGAATGCTCAAAGCCTCAGCCTGCCTCTGGGTATCTCAGGGGAAATGTTGTCAGGTCTCTGCTGGCGGTCAGCTTTAAGACTGACTCAGGGCTGTTCCGGGGGTTTCCAGAAGGTTTAAAATACCAAAGTAAACACTAACCAAATACAGCTTTTTAACCCAACAATACCATTTGGATAATCCATGCTCAGATGAAAGGGCATTTATCAAATTAGGAGCTACAGGGCACAATAAAGGGGAAGGAAGACACGGCTCCTGCCTGCAAGGAATCTGCATTCCAATCCAATAATAATATGATTATATGGTGCCAGTTCCCCTCATTTTTCACTTTAGATTTCTGAAACAGAAAGTTCTCCTGCTCTCAAGTAAGTTCTTGTTCTTCAGGAGTTACTTTATAGCGAGGGAGAAAACCCACAACGTTGGGTTCAGACCTCTCTAGAGAAGAGATGATCTGCAGTATGTGAAAAGCTGAGCAGAAAAAGGGAATACCCTGAGTTTGCCTATTGCTTTTGGCTCTAGACCAAGATTTCTCAACTTTGGCATTACTGATATTTGGGACCATATAATTCTTGTGAAAGCCCGTCCTGCTACTATGTAGGATGTTTAGCTGCATCTCTGGCCTCTAGCCACTAGATGTCAGTAGCACCCTCCTCCAGTTGGACAACTCAAAGTGTCTCCAGACATTGCCACATGTCCCCTAGGGTCCCCATAGCTCCCTCTTGTGAGAAGCACTGGTCTAGAAACTGCCTTGGCATGCTCTGTGTCTCTACTGCGGGCCACTTGTAGGATTCCGCTTGGGGCAGCTATCTCAGGAAGAGAACCATGTCCCATGTAAGAGGAAACCAGAGGCAAGCCTGTTTTTTTCTGACAAGTGGAGTACCAGTGACCCTGCCATGCACAGAGGGGTTTGACTGGGCTGCAGCTGCCTTGTCACTTTCTCAAATCCTCAGGCTCGTTCTCAGCGGTGGGATGAGGTACAGAGGGGCACTGGTCATGATTTATCTCAATTCATATTTTGTCTGGTTTTCCTGCTGGTCTTGGTTCTGCCCATCCATGCTGCTTCTAAAGGGCAGAGACCTGGACGACCCGAATTACGCACGTGGAGTCTGTCCATCACATGTGCATAGCTCTCTTTATTATAAGGAATTTGTTGAGATTTCTCAGAGACTTGCCACAAAGACCTGGCGCTTGACTCTGGTAGAAAAATCAGCACCGGTGATGCCGTGTGAGACAGAGTGTGCGTGTACCCCTGAACTTACAGTGTCATAGCTACGCAAGTGACAGACAGAACTCCACGGACCTTAGCAATGCTAGCGTCTGGCCAGGCTTTGCAGGATGTCTGCCTAATCCTCACAGCTGGCTCCTATAAGACGTGAACTCAGAGGACACACCTCCGTGGGGCCCATATGATCCCCGCGGTGAGGATTCCAGCTCATGGGCCTCTCCATGACAGCCCCGATGTGCTTTCTCCTAGTGCACCCGCTCTGGGAGAAAGTGGACCTGGCCCCGGCGGGTGAGCGCCAGTCGCCCATCAACATCCGGTGGAAGGACAGTGTCTACGATCCTGGCTTACAACCGCTCACCATCTCTTATGACCCGACCACCTGCCTCCACGTCTGGAATAACGGGTACTCTTTCCTCGTGGAATTTGAAGATTCTGCAGATAAATCAGGTGAGAGCCAGACCCGTGGTCTCATCCGGAGTTAAAAGGACAGCTTCATGTCAGCACAGGCCACATCGCACAGCCCCGGGAAGTCTCTTGGTAGCTGTGGTATGGGACTCATTGGACTTACTTTCATAATGTATGGAAGAAGCCCCTTCTCTTTTTTATGAACGTTTTCCTCTCGTATCGGTAGTATTTTTCACTAGTGAACAAATATCTCTATAGAGAGAATTTGTAAGTGATAAAAAGATAGGCTTTGAAATTAAACCCTTGCTAGAAATTTCTTTTGCATATGTGTATTGCATATGTACAAATTTTCTCCGCTTGCTGACTTTACAAGACACTTTTATTTAGATTGTAATATTATTTAAATAGATCTAACTGATGAGACTACAATACCACTGAAATGGGGCAAAAAGCATATTCATGTGTACATGAGGTTACAGTCTAAACTAGTTAAGAGACCAATGGTGTATAAGAAAAATGGAAAGTCATGTTCTGTTAATTTTATTAAACAATATTACCTAGTGTAAATGAAGCACAATTTAAAATAGATTTTAAAATTCAAATATTATATTGCTTTTAAATCTACTTTTTTTCAGCCTACCCAGATATAAACTAATCTAATGACTTCAAAGTTTACCTGAAACTTTTAGTGTCTATTGAAAACCATGTGATTAATTCTATGCAGGATTCTTTTTTCAAACTGAATTTGATAGCATCAAATAATCTTAATTTGTCTGAAATAATTGTTACTTGAAATAATGTATCTTAAGCAATGATTGATCCATGGCTCAGCAGGCAAAGAATCTGCCTGCAATGCAGGAGACACAGGTTTGATCCCTGGGTCGGGAAGATCCCCTGGAGGAGGAAATGGCAACCCACTCCAGTCTTCCTGGCTGGAGGATCCCATGGAGAGAGGACCCTGGCAGGCTACAGTCTGTGGGGTCGCAAAGAGTCAGACATGACTGAGCAACTAAGCACATGATCCATCTTAAGGAATGGTTCTCAGCCACTGGCAGTTTTGCTACCCTTCCCTCCCCAGGGACTAGGGACACGGCAACATCTATAGGCATTTTGGTTGTCACATTGGGAGGAGTGTGCTATCGGCATCTCGTGGGTCGAGGCCACAATCACCAGCATTTATGAACAGTTATCCAGCTTCAAATATCAATAGATGCACTCGCTGGAGTGCATTTGTTTCTTTCTATTACCAATACTGATACAGTAATTAAATTTGATTTTTATTAGGTCTAAATCATTTTTCATTGCAAAAAAAAATCAATAGAGCTAAGATTGAGAAACTTTGATTTTCTCTCATGAAGGTGAAATGCATCCATGAAAGTGTTAATGAATAAAGTTAAAAGTATATCTTAGAACTTCCCTGGTGGTCCAGGCATTAAGAATCTGCCTATTAGTGCAGGGTACATGGGTTCAATCCCCGGTCTGAGAAGATTCCACGTGTGGCCGAGCAGGATTTCAATTTCACCCAACAGATTAGACTGAACATTTGCCAAATTCATGCTCACAATATGGAGCTGGCATAGAAAAATAAGAATTTTTTAGAAGACAATTTTATGTCTATTTCACTACACTTTAGTATCATCCTCTTACTAATTTAGTGAATCATGTGGTATTATTCTCTGTACTTCCCCTAGCCCTCAAAGAAAAGTAGTCATTGGTGTCATTGCTCACCCTTACAAAACTCCTTTTTTTTTTAAATTCTTTCTTTTTTCAAAAAAGGAAATTATGTAAGACATTTATGAAAGCCAGTAAGATAAACAGTAGACCACTACATGACATAGCCAGCGTATTTGGACCTCTGGATGACTGTACTCAGTCATTTGCATACATAAAATTCAACTAATGAGGCAGTAAACTCTAAAATAATTAATACGGATGAGATGGAAGATTTGGTTTTCCCGTTGTAGAGTTTAATTGAACAGACATCGCCAGGGTCTGCTCAGATGCCAGAAATGAGGAACTAACAGCTTCAGCAAATTCAAGCAAAAAAACAAAAACAAAAAACTGCACAATCCAAAGCCTGAGGAAGGATGACTTTTAAAACTCGTATCTGAACATTTCCCCTATAATGTACTGATTTCAGTAGTTCCAGAAAGTAAAGTATGTGGATGACTCACATTGTTCACTCTGTTGAAACGGAGATAGGTGATAGTTTTTGATTTGCAAATTTCCTTTTCCATTTCAATGTAAGGAAAAGAAATACTGTTATCTTCAAAAATTGAAAAGCAAAGTGCTGGCACATAAAAAAGAAAGTATCTTTTGTACCCGTATTTCAGTTTTATAAGACTGTGTTAGATAAATATGCTGAGAGAAATTTGCATTTTATTGTGCATAAAAAACACTGGGCATAGTAAATATAGACCATAAAACTAAGGCAAGAATTAGCCTTTAACAATTGTGTGCAGCTTGGAGTATAGTTAAATCCTGCTGTCATTCCGAGTGCAGGTCTTGTCCTTACACATGTATTAACTGCATGGAAATCAAGTTTATAAACACTGGTATATAATACAGTGTGCTCCATCTAAGACAGTTCATGAGAAGGTCCACCCACAGAGTCTACTTTTCCCCTGCATTTCTCCACGACATCAAAAACATCAAATCCCCTGAATTGTTGGATGTGCCATTTCAGTGATCGAGGGAGGACCCCTGGAACACAACTACCGATTAAAGCAGTTCCATTTTCACTGGGGGGCCATTGATGCCTGGGGCTCTGAGCATACCGTGGACAGCAAATGTTACCCGGCAGAGGTAAGTTGAGAAGTTTGGGAACAGTGACAACAGTGGAGAAGAAGGAATAGTTCTGAGTTTCCAGTTCTAAGAAATTATCAGGAAGAATCAGGTAATTCCTATAAATGCTAACTCTCTCAGGGGCATATTTGATGATTCCCAGTTTAAACATGTAAAAATGATAACTGCCCTCATTTCAAATAATATGACAGAAATCAACCTTAAGGTCCTGAAACAGAATTCTTCTAGAATTCTAAGCTAGGCTCACATGATAGCCTCAATTAATAACGCAGGCAACAGTGCAGGGCCACCAGGTCAAATTAACCCAAGTGAGAGATGGTGGGAGCCTAAATGAAAGTGGTGGCAATAGAAATAGAGAAAAAGAGTACGGCTCAACAAGCACTTTTGAAATTAAAGCAAAATGACTTGGAGGCAGGGTCCTCTTCAGGAAAGGAGAGGAAAAAGTTAAACATGACCTTGAGAGTGTCACTTGGGAGGGAGGGTGAGGATTCATGAATGATGGACAAGGAATGATTTGTAGGGAAATAAAAGGGGCCAAAATACATAGAATTTCTTCTTAACAACTTTCCACCTAATTTAGTTTTAAATGGTACCTTAAAAAGAAACACATTTTAAGTGGTTATGCCTCGAACAAATTTGTCCTAAACTCCTAGTCCACATAGGGAGAATCTATTTCTCTCAACATAAACATCTCTCCTTTAGATGCAAATGGATTTTGTATATGAGTGTTTCATGCAAATCAGGATGGGAATAGACAAATGTTGCTCCCTCACTGAAATGTTGTTCACTTGGAGATAGATATATACACATATACGTGTATACAAAATTTTCACCCCAAATAAAGCCTATTCCAAAGTAGTATTAATTACTGCCCCTGTATATATTTCTTCCTGTTCTTTAATTCTGTCTTATTTTGCACCAGATTGTCATATGCTTTTCTCAGTGGCTTTATTTTGGGTGAGGAAGCACAGTAAATATATGTGAACAAGGCTGTTTTTGAGCAATCCTACATGATCATGTGTCAAACCGTTTTTTAATGGTGTTTCAGCTGCATTTGGTGCATTGGAATGCAGTCAAGTTTGAACACTTTGAGGATGCAGCACTGGAAGAAAATGGTTTGGCTGTGATAGGAGTATTTTTAAAGGTAAAAAAAAAATCTTACTAGCTTTAAATGACATATTGAATCCTAGGATGAAGAGATACAACATTGCAATTTTAAGTTCTAAAAATATTGAGATAAAACTGTTTAAAATACAAGGTTGTCATGAATATATTTCAAATGGTATAGAAATGCACAGTCCAGTACAGTAGTCAGAAGCCACCTGTGGCAACTGAGCACTGGAAATGTGACCACTTTTAAAAAAAAAAGAAATGTGACTACTTTGTGGAACAATTTTTAATTTTAATTAAAGAAATGATGCTTAAATGGAGCAGGGCACCTTCACCTATAGGCACGTTGACCCTGTCAGCAAACAGCCTGCTCAGTTTTCTGTGTCTAATTGAATTCAGTGATGTTTAAAACATTCTAAATTACCAGTTTAAATGTAGCTTAAGTAGTATGGTTGGTTTGTTTTTATATAATCACTAGGTGGTTAATTTTAATTTACATTCTGTTGCAGTTTCAAAAGTGAGATGTCTATTGTTTTTTTTAGTATTTTCTCATTGTTTCTTTAGCTAGGCAAGCATCACAAAGAGCTACAGAAACTGGTGAATATTTTGCCATCAATTAAGCACAAGGTAATTTTTCCCCTCTAAATCACTTGAGATATATTTTATGTTTCAGTCTCTGAGTGGAGACAATAACAGGGCACTTTGAATTGGGAAATGTAATTCACCTCAGTGTAACTGAGGTTCTCTTTGAAAGTTGCCCCTTAAGACAACTTGCCATTTATGATGCTTCTGTTGAGAGAGCCCCTGGCCCTGGGACACTCTGCAGGGGACAGAAGTGATCCTGTCAGTGGGCACGGATGGCTCTGCTTTGACTGCCATGCCACTGAGCACTCAGGGACTCAGGAACATGAGTCCCCTTCTCGGCCCCAACCCCTGCTCCTTCTCAGTCCTTGTGCAAACCCTCAGGGCAGCCTTCTGGAGTCTAGCTACCCTCCCACAGGTGGGGAACAAAGTATGATAGAAACTTGGTTTGTCCAGTCTTACAGAACAATTACCACAATCCTTCAGGGTGGATATTTCTGTGTGCCCCAAAGATTAATTGTTCAATATTCAGAATCCCAGATGGAGCTACTCTCTGAAAGTCTATTTTCTCTCTCTTTCCTCCCCCTCCCTGCCTCTGTCTCTCTCCCCCACCTCCTTCCCACTCCTTCCCTCCCCATCTCCCTCTTTTTCCTCTCCCTCTCTCTTTCTCTCCCACTCTTCTGCCCTCCTTCCTCTGTCCCCATCCCTCCCTCTCCCATTCTCAATCCAGGATCCTGTCTCCTCCTAATGCACTGCATTTTAGAAAGGTGAATTCTTTTAGTCTCTCTTGAAAATGAAAAACCTCCATGTTTATGCACCAGCTACTACCTAATGCCTCTCAAAGAGTTCAGGGGAGCCAGCCTGCGCTAACCTCACTAGAACTGAGGGAGAAAATGGCTTTTGCTCTGTTCCCACTGAGGACTATCAGAAATACATGGTTAATTGTAAGAACAAAGCAAGAGTGTGATTTTGTCCTAAGGTGACCAGAGGTACCTGGAGCTCATCTGGACCACTGCAGGTCCTCAGACTCCCCTAGAATCATCACCACATCATATGATTCCTGAGTGGTTTTCACCATGAAATGATGACTCAATGACTCCTTCTCTTGCTAGGACACACTTGCAGAATTTGGGTCATTCGACCCTTCCTGTCTGATGCCTACTTGCCCAGATTACTGGACCTACTCGGGGTCCCTGACTACACCGCCACTCTCTGAGTCTGTCACTTGGATCATTAAGAAGCAGCCTGTAGAGGTTGATCATGATCAGGTATGTTCTTTCCACATTTCTATGTAAAGAAATTCTAGTCTGTGCCTTTAAAACAAGGCTGAGCTCAAACTTTGGCATCAGTTTTTACTATCTTGTAATGCTTATATATTTTTATTAAAATGTGCTAACATCTTGTGTTACTTTGGATATGAATTAGGGAATGCTTCAAATTAACTAGAGAGAAGAGTTAAAACTTAAGAAACATAAGCTTTTTACTTCCATATTTGACAATTACATGTGTTTTATGTATTATATATTTTATATGTAAATATGAATCTTTATGTAAACAAGACCCTTTTAAAGGGAAGAATGAAGGCTGAAAGTGGATGTGCTCAAAACTCTTCAAAATCTTTAAGGGAATTTTGCTATGGAACCTCAGGATAAAAACAGAAGCCAGCAGCATGTGTCCAGGAATTTTAAGTCAGTTGTTTTGACCCTGGAGTTTATTTTTCCCAAGAAACTAAATAGGTTTTAATTACTATATTAACACACAAATCCTATTTAATTCATAATATAAGTGAACTGCAGTAGTATTTGCTTATGCTTGTTTTATGGGATTTTAATTCATCACAAAGCATTTTCACAAGAACAAAAGTTCCAAAACCTTTTTTATGAAGCCAGGATAACTGACACCAACACCCCCCAAAGATAGGACCAAAAAAAAAAATTTACAGACTGATATCTATGAAGAATATATTTTTAAAAAATCTAAAATAGGGACTTCCTTGGTGGTTCAGTGGTTAAGACTCCACACCCCCAATGCAAGGGACTTGGGTTTGATCCCTGGTCAGGGAACTATGATCCTGCACATCACACAGAGGTTGTGGTTAAAAAAAAAACACAAAAACTAAAATAGTATTTCAGAAACAGAATCCAGCAGTGTGCTAAAAGAAATATATATTATACTCTGTTCAAGTAGTATTTATTCCAGTAATGCAAAGATGGCTCAATACTAGGAATATTATTTATCATATCAATGAATCTAAATATAAAAATTATAATCATTTCCATAGATTCTTTTTTTTTTCTTTTTTTTTTCCATAGATTCTTAAAATGCACTAGCAAAATTCAACATTCATGTTTTTCTTTTTAATTTTCAATAAAATAGGAATGTATAGAGACTTCCCTAATTTGATAAAATAGATTGATCTCAGTTCTAAAGTAAGTAGGATGCTTAATATGGAAAAGAATATTACTATATTAAATTTTAAATTAAGTTTTATTCTGGAAGTAGTATAATTAGACAAGAAAAGAAAAATAAATTAAAGAAACAATAAAAGGAACTACTACAAAAATATGATAATTCAGTAATTAGAGGAGTACAATATTAATTTCTAGAAATCAGTACCTTTGACTTGCAAAAATCACAGTCAGTTAAAAGATATAATGGAAGAAAGAATGCTATTTATAATGGAAAGAAAAAATACAAAATATCTTGGAATCAGCTTAACAAGAAAACTTAAAATACTCCTGAAAGACACAATAGACTTGAACTGATAAAAAATTATTTCCATGTGATTGAATAGGAAGACATCATAAAGATACCTGTAATGTCAATTCTCCTTAAGTTGTATTGTCCATGAATTCCATAAATTTGATGTAATCCCAATAAATATACCAATAGGATTTTAAAAATAGGCTACTTCTGGCCTCATGTGGGGAAAAAAAAGTATAAATAAATAGCCAGGAAAATTGTGAAAGAGAAAATGAAAGATGATGAAATCAACCAAGTTACAAAGCCTCAATAGTTAAATAGTGTTGTGTGCTCAGTCACTCAGTCCTGTCTGATTCTTTGTGACTCCACGGACTATAGGCCACCAAGCTCCTCTGTCCATGGAATTTCCCAGGCAAGAATACTGGAGTGGGTTGCCATTTCCTCCTCCAGGGGATCTTCCCAACCGAGGGATTTGAATCGGCGGCTCCTGCATCAGCAGGCAGATTCTTTACCACTGAGGAAGCCCAAATAGTGTTGTGCTGGTACACAAATAAAGAGATCAATCATAGGATGAAAAATGTAGATTCAGAAATATGTCCAAGTAGATATGAGAATTTAGTTTATGATAAAGGTTGCATCTCAGCTCAGTAGGGGGAAAAGATGAGATTATTCAGTAAGATCAATAGGGACAATTGAGCAGACACTTGGGGACAAACAGTTGGATCAACCATTCAAACCTTAGACAAGAATATATTCCAGACATATTAAGTGTTAAAAATACTGTCATAAAAGTACTAGGATAAACCTAGGAAAACCTTTTCATACGTCCAAATGGAGGAAGCTTTTCTAACCATGTATCGAAACCAGAAGTCACAGAGATAGCAACTAGTAGACAATATAATTTAAAGAAAAAAAAAATTTGTGTAGTGATAACCACCATAAATAAATGACAATACAGAGTTTGCTCATAAGACTGGTCTTGGGGACCTATGCATTTAGTCTATTACTATCCTTCATATTTAAAAACTGATATAACATTGAAAAATAAATAAAATAAATCAGAGGGTCAGTGGCCCATGTGAGAACTTTTCAAATGAAATTTCAACACAGAAAATTCAGTACGAAAAAAATGTTAGCTGTCATCAATAATCCTAGTTGCCTATAATCTTACCACTAAGTGTTAATCATTGTTTGGATAAATCCTTCTGGTCTTTTATTTATACAGATGTACATAATTCCTTCTGTTCTTTTAGCTATATAAATATATACAAGTTTAAAATGAAAGTAGTAAAAATGAAAGTAATTTATTCATGAAGTAAAGCTATCTTTCTATTGAAAATATTTATGCTTCCTGTTTCCGTTTCTAGCTTGAGCAATTTCGAACCCTGCTCTTCACTTCCGAGGGGGAGAAAGAGAAAAGAATGGTGGACAACTTCCGCCCCCTTCAGCCCCTAATGAACCGCACTGTCCGCTCATCCTTCCATCATGACTATGTGCTGAACATACAAGCAAAACCCAAGCCTTCCACCAGCCAAGTGACTCCCTAAGATGCCATTATCTAGGTAGTTATCTTGCTTAAATATATACTGCTTCTTTAAATATTGTCAACTAGACTCTTCTAAATGCCTGCATTTAATAATTATAAATGAGCCTTTCTTCGTATGGCAGTGTTCCTTAGTCTTTGAGGGAAGCTCTTTAGTAAACAAATTTTTACTTTTATTGCTACTGATGTTTATCACTGAAGTACCAGTAAGAGATACAAGTTTCTCTTATAGCAACCTGTTGGTAGCTGTAATATCTTTTTACATGCAACATTTTTGAGCTGTCTTTTTATGTTTATCAATTGGTGATTCTATAGAGTTATAAGTAGGGATGAAAATCAAAAGATTTAACAACTGGTAAGGCACAGACACTGACCATCCAGAATGCAGGGTTTTCAGAAACAGCCACAGGACCCAGACTGGCACTTCTTGGTTGAACATTGGCTATGTTTTAGGTATATCTGATTTTAAAACATGACTGTGTATTCTTTTATAAGGCCTTCTCAGTGGGTATATGTGCCTCAACTCTTAGTTGTCATCACTAACACATGATATGATTACTTACTATCAATTAATAATATAGAAAAAATATTTTGTAATCCTAAAAACACAAGTGTATACTTATATCTGGAAATTCTTTTGTATTTCTGAAAGCCAGATGTTCTACTTAAAGGCTTGATCATATAGAAAGCATATGCATTCTGAGGAAAATATAACCACAAATATGTTCATCTCAAAAAAAAAAAAAAAAAAGCATATGCAGAATATTTTAAAGAAAATGCTTTGAGTGCCTAGAACTTAAAATGCTTTCATGATCTATTTTACAGAAATATTTTTGAAAAGACTAGTAATATAATAGTCTATGGTTTACAGTATTATTTTGCATTGTATGTACACTGATTCATAGAATGAATATAATAATATTTTCCACAATGAAAAAACTATCTTGACTTCCTTTTAAAACTCTCTGAACTGTATTTTATTTCATTAGTTGAGGTTCTGTGCAAGGTAGGAGATAACATAAATGTCCTAATTTATACAGTGGTTTAGAAGACTTTTGCTATAATAAGAAGGAAAGAAACTCATCAGATAGGTAAAACCTAGATAATTCTATATACTGTGAGGAATCCAATCCAGAGTCACCCTTGCTTATAAATATGTGGAATGTTTCTAATTGCCTATAAGCCTGTATTCAAACTCAATACTGCATTTACTAGTATATTTGTTTCATTAGTATGCTAGTCATCTGATCTGTAAGATAAGGTTGGATGAATATACTTAACACTACTGAACTATACAATGAAAAAGGTTAAGATGGTGAATTTCATTTTAATGTGTATTTTACCACAAGTAAAAGTAACTAATAAATTCAGTAGGGAAAAAAATAGGGTTGGAGTTGTATGTTTAAGTTTAGGGGCATATCTCTGCTCTTAAAAAGGAAGAGGGTGAAGGCATTGCTTCTACAGTGCATGCTTTCTCTGGAAAATGGAAGCATACACGCTCTAGGAAATGAATAAAATTCTTTACAAGATTAATATGGGGAAAAAGCTATGTTAACTTTATTTTTATCTGTTTTAAACCATGCCTGCGTGCATGCTCAGTCACTTCAGTTGTGTCCAACTCTTTGCGACCCTATGGACTGTAGCCCGCCAGGCTCCTCTGTCCATGGAATTCTCCAGGTAAGAATACTGGAGTGGGTTGCCATGCCCTCCTCCAGGGGATCTTCCCGACCCAGGGATCGAACCCACGTCTTCTGTGTCTCCTGCATTGCAGGTGGATTCTTTACCCACTGAATCACCTGGGAAGCCACTGCAAACCATAGTTATCTTTAACAGGTACACACATGAGATATGCACAGGCTTCCCTCCTAGCTTTCTTGCAACTTCTTAGTGTAAAATTCTATTGCAGTGAGTCTTCTAAATTGGAGTGAGAACCAATGCACAGAATGCCTGACCTGCCCTTCCATCTTAGAGATACAGAAGATATTCATAGAGTGTGTCCAGGTTGGCCACCCCTGATTAACTTACATCTAGTGTTCTGGTGTAGTTTTTAACAGTACCCTCTTTCACTCTCAACCATGTCCTGCTTTGTATTACAATTGCTGCTCATTTTCATTACATAATATAATAAAACCCTTTCTTTACAATGTTAATATTTGTTAAATGACTTTTTGTTCCTATTAGTTTCTTTGAGTGTCTAAGATGTTTGTAAAATTAGTGAGACAACATGCAGATCAAACAATGACTGGAAAACTCATGAGGGAATTACTCGAGAAGCAGGAATGGAAAGATCCATCCAGTGCTCCTCAGCTTACCAATTTCTATGGAACCAGTGCACAATCTGCTGACATCACCAGTAGGGCAAGCTGCCAGCCCCATTCTCCTTTCCCAGGGCTACATGGGTTACGGTGAGGCTGGTTATTCTAAAACCAGGCTTCCACCTCAAAAAAGTTTAGGAAGATGCCCTTCTCTTGATCACAGGGGAGTGGGGGGTGGCAGGGTAGGGGATGGGGCAGGGGGAACACATTCTTTTGGCACAATATTAGCAAAAACACAGTACTGTAATCACTTTAGGTGTTTTTCTATTCACTAGAAAACTCAAATTTTGATAACTATTCTACTTAATGTTGTATTGTCTTTTCAATTCAAGTTCTTTCGTATCAAATTTTACTGATCAAAATGGATACAGTTCAATTAAGTGAATAAGCTCAATTTTGCCATCTAATTAGTACATATTAACAATACTGGCTACTTCACCTATAAATAGTACTACATTCTTGTTAGGAACTGAATGTTTGTGTCCCCTCAAAATTCTTATGTTGGAAACCTAACCCTCAATGTGATGCCATTAGAAGGTGGAGCCTTTGAGAAATGACTAGGTCATGAGGTTGGAGCCCTCATGATGGAGTTAGTGATCTTATAAAAGAGACCCCACAGAGCTCTCTCAGCCCTTCCACCATGTGAAAGCACAGAAAGAAGATGGCCATCTATGAATCAGTAAGAAAGTACTCACCGGACACCAAATATGCCATCTGCCACCACCTGGATTTTGGACTTCCCGGCCTCTAGAACTGTAAGAAATAAATCTTGTTATTTATAAGCCATCCAGTCTGGTATATTATTATGGCAGCCTGAACAGACTAAGACACTTGTCCCTATATACATTTGGATTCCTGCTTTTCAAATTCAACCTACTCTTCAAAAGTGGTACTTTGGTTTGGGTTCTAGGTGGGGATACCATCTGTCACCATTCTAACAGTTGTGTTGCTCTGAGCTTATCACTAGACAAAAGAATCAGTAAGAATGAATAAAGAATAACTTTATTCACTAATAACTGAATGAGAACTGATTGAATAAAGAACTGAATAAAGAATAACTACCACTGGATAGCTCCTTCCTCCAAAGAAAACTTTTAATCAGTTGTACATATATAGATTTATAAGCATTTTCATAATAATATGCATTTATAAGTATCTTATCTTGCTACTTTTAGTGATAACTGTAATCTGGAAAATATATAAAGCCTTTGGCATAGCAATGAGTGTTGAAGAGGACTTGAGACTCCACTGTATGTCCTTGAGTAAATCTGGTGATTTAATAATGAAATTAATGGTCGGCAAGAAATGTTCTTTCATGAGAATTCCTGCATTGACCATTCAGTGAGTCCCAGTATTACTGTCCTACGAGAGCAATAAAAAAGCCAAATTAATTGAAAGACTCCCAATCTGGTAAAGAGTAAACATTTTTTTCTTGTTCTCCCTTTATGCTTGCTATAAATGAAAAAAATACAATTATGGATCATTCTTTTGTCATAATAATTAAGATTAATTTAATAATAGCATGTTTGTAATACCATTATCTATTACATCATTTATATATTTATAAATGTGAAATATTTTAAATATAAAGTAAAAATATTTTAACTTTTAAGAATAATCAGCTATTTCCTACTGACAATTTAAGACAAAAATTTAGGCTTTTTCCCATAAAGAAGGGATAAACCAAAACATGTATACTTGAGAATAAGTAGAAGTTATATTTCAGGCACCAAGAAAAATGGAAAATACATGTTACATTGCAGAATAAATTTGTTCTATTTTTCAGAATATCATAGTAGACTATATCTTTGCATTACATTTTTGTATATCTTATTTTTATCTTATGATTTATCAAATGATGGGAACTATAGTTTGGAAATGAAACTGGCTTTTAGAGTAACTTCTGTAATGAAATTAAGTTGAGCAATTTAAACTTATTCATGAAAATGAATTCAGCAGTTAATTGTTGAAGATAAATATCTAACTCCTATAAATGAAGATTTACACTCACTTCTAAATCATAATAGAATAAAATGTAAATCTGTATCTTTTTAAATTAGGAGTATCTTCCTAGAAGACATCTTTAATTATTCTGACATGAGAGTCTGGTCTGATTCATAAGAAATGTTACAGCAGCCCAAACACTAATGCTTTCAGAATGGCAGCAATTCTCAGCATAATTCCTGGTCACAGAAACCAGCAAAATTGGAGATCTGCACAGTTATATTTTGTGCCAGCCAAGGAATTCTCTAGTTAGAGGCTATACCTGCCAAATCTCCACCTTCAAGAAGTTTAAGATATAGTGCAAGATGAAGTCTTATGGAGGCAACAAAGTACAATATAGTGTGATAGGTGATAGGTGAAAGGTGAAATATTTGTGCAAGGAGCACCCATAGGACAAGTATTTAATCCACTCTTGAGGGCGTTGGGAAGTTTTCAAGCTACTGCTGCTGTTAATAACAACTAATGTTTCTGGGACACTAATTATCGTCAGGCACTATGACAACATATAGCATTTCCCTGATTTTTACAGATGGAAAAACTGAGGACTAAACATTAGGAACTGGGAGTTCCCTGGCAGTCTACTGGTTAGGACTCAGCTTTTAAAAAAAAAATAAGATCAGATAGTTAAGGCTTGAGTTTCCCAGTCCATTCGACTCCGAAGTCTATGTTCCTAATTACTGATGCACTGAGCTGAACAAGGCCACCTTGGAGCCTTGTTTATGCAAGTGTCTTTGTAAGAAAGAGTAAGGCAGAGTTTATGAAGAGTTTGGGCTTCTGCTGAATGATTTCAGGGAGGGAGTAGGGAAACAGGCAGCTTAGTAATTGGGTATCTCAGTAATTTTGATTTGGATGAGAGAGGAACAAAGACAAGCCAGGAAGGAAGTTATCCAATTATTAAAAGAAGGGGGTTGTTAATCCTTTTGCAGTTGCAACGTGTCCTTGGGAGAAACGTTTTTTCTTGGTCTTATGTGTGTAAACCACAGTCTAATTATTAGCAGGATTGATTTTGCTTTCTTAATCTCTTACTCTTGTTGCCCCAGTTTAATTCCTTGTTACCTCTCACCTAGATTGCTTTATTCCGGCTGTATCCTTTATACTGCAAACCAGTCACTTACCTAAAACACAAATACGATCACAAAAGCCTCAACTCAACTTGCAATGGTTCCCTATTCCCTACAGAGCATAATTAAAGCTTTTGGGAATGGCCCTTCGCCATAACCTAGCACCAGCCACCTCTATCGCTGTATTCCTTGATACTCTCATATTGCCCTTTATACTTGATGGCCAAAATTCTCGCGGTTCTGGCAGATTCCACGTTGTTTCATCGCTCAGTGACTTTCCTTGTGCTGATTTACCTGCAATTCCATTCCCAGCCTTCTCCACCTGAGTAAATAGCCCTTCGTGCCAGTGTGCTAAGTCGCTTCAGTAGTGTTAGACTCTTTGTTACCCTATGGACTGTAGCCCGCCAGAGTCCTCTGTCCATGGGATTCTCCAGGCCAGGAATACTGGAGCGGTTTGCCATTTCCTATGCCAGGGGATCTTCCCCACCCACGTATCGAACCCACGTCTCTTTTCTGCAGTGGCAGGCGGGTTAGCCCAACCGCCTTCAGAACAACTCAGGCATTGTTAGAAAGCTCTCCTTGAATTCCCAGGTGGCCTTTGTAATGTAAACTGAGTTGCCTATAACATATAATCTTATCTGTGAATTGGTCCTTCTCTGTCTCTAGGTTGGAAATTCCTTGGGAGCAGAGGTTGCACCTCTGTAGCCTCTAGAGCCGGCAGGTGTCAGTGAAAGGGGGAGGAGTGTTAGGGCTCTGTCTAAGGCGACAATAAGTGGAACCATGAATGGAGGCACAGCCTCGGACTGGAAAGGAAGGCTAGCCGCGTTGTGTAGGATGAGACTTCGTGAATGGATGACGAGAAAAGGAGAGGTATAACTAACTTCTTGACCACAAAACACCTCACAATGAGTTGGGGAGAGGTAATGATAACGCACTGGGGAAGCGCTAGGAGAGAAGAATTACTTACAGGGCGGGGTAGGTGCCCCTTCTCCTTTTTCGGGAAGGAGACATTTAGTTGTGCAGACTTTTGGAAGATGAGCTACCTACCCCGGCCTTTAGTCTTAGGTCAGTCGGAGCAGAGAAACGCTCCCCTCCACTCTCGCCCGAGAAGCCGCGCAGCAACTGCGTCTGCGCACGTCCTCAAGCCCGCCTTTTCCGGCCGGCTCCTGTGGGCGTGGCGGCGCTGGCAAGATGGCGGCGCCCGAGAATATGCTGTTTTCGGAGAAGCTGAGGTGAGCTGGGTTAGGAGAGATGAGCTGAGAGAAAAGGGGACGAAGCAGACCGAGGCTGGGCATGGAAGATGTGCAAGCATGAAGTAAAGGGGAGCTGGGCCAAGCAGACGAGCCACCGCAGCAGCTCTATCCTTTCCCTGGGCGCGCCTGAATTACCAATTGGGCATCTGTGGGCTCAGGGAGGCGAAAAGGGGAGCAGAAGGGCATGGAGAAGACCTGCCGTGTGCGCATGGGATGGCGAGGAGGTGGTAAAGGCATGTTCTGTAATTAAAACACGGGAAGCAAGATTTCACTGTTGGAGTTCCTGTCACTGGGCGCGGAGGAGAAGGGAGCTCAGGCAGCGCTGCAGTTGCGGCCGCTGACGCTGGAGTGTGTGTCTTGTTTTTCCAGCCACAAAAAGTACAGGGCCGCCCTGAAGAAGGAGAAACGAAAGAAACGGCGACAGGAACTCGCTCGACTGAGAGACTCTGGTAATGGACTTACTTATCTTGTTTTCTGTGTATCAAATTGCCCCCGCGACTCCCGTCCAAGTACTGTTATCTAATACATAGTTGCTTGTGGCCACGACCCCTCAAAAAGTTGTTAGACCCATATCAGAAACAATGGTAAAAGTACTTACTCAAGAGGGGGAAGAAGTCATGGTGAATCATCACCCACTGATTACGTGGAAGTATTTATAAAGTATCTAATATTACAGGTGCAGGCATCATGAATTACAGCAGCTAGCACAGCCTTTGCACATAGTAAGTATTCGGCGAATATTTTTCTTTGTAAAACCAGCAGGATTTGAGGGGTTTACACGTTTTGCAAGTTTTTCTCAAACTACACTAACGTGAGAGACCCCTTGTTGATCTTATTTAAATACATACAGATGAAATTAATTATGAAACTTACTTGGTTTTTGGTTTGGCCGCACTGTGTGGCATGCGGGGTGTTAGTTTCCGCACCAGGGATGGACCCCATGTCCCCTGCAGTGGAAATGCGGAGTCTTAACCACTCGACCGCCATCCCTATATCTACATTTATGTAATGTTAGGGATGATGGGAAACATATGCACAGGACATTAATATGGTACTGAGTGGAGTTTGGAATGCTACTACTACTATTGCCATGTGGTTATTTATCACTTTTTCTTCCTATTAAAATACTGTGTGAACCTTCATCTGTACTGGCGGTGGTGTCGTTTGGCCCTCACATGGCAGAATCTAATGTTTATTTATTAAACCTACCTGTTTAATGACCTTAGTTGTAAAGTTATATCGTAGTAATAAATGCACATGGAAGCACTGAAATCACACAAGAGTGCTGAGTTACAACGGTTTGTCATGTACATTAACCAGAATATGCCTAGTAAATTATCCTGGACAATTCTTGAAGTCCACAGACCATGGCCTCAAGAAACCAGGATTTTGGGGCCTTAAGAAAAATAGCCATAGAGGTTTTGTTTATCATTAGAGTTGCCAAGAAACTGTTTGAGTAGCAATACTTGGGATATTTAGAATGAAAGGAACAGTGCATTGCCCTGCAGCCTGTATTACTATCTCTTTTTTAATTCAAAACTGGTCCCACTTGAGACAGGATAAAACATCAGGGATAAAAGGAGAAACAGGGTAGATTGGTATTATTGATGCCCTTAGTAATTCTCTACCCCCTTTAAAGTTCTTGGTTTCCTTACTATGCTAACCTGTTTTCTTGTAACATGCCCCAACTTTTTAAAAGTCTTTCTCTTTTTCTTTACATACTTCAATTCCAATGTATTGCATTGATATTTTTTATTCCCTTTTAACTTTTTAAAGTGCATTTGGAGTGAGCCTCTATGAGTAGGCAAGTGGATGTGTCCTTTGGCAGTTTAGTCAGTTGAAGGATGCAGCTCACTGGTCTGCTCATGATTATATATGGTTAATGGCTGAGCCACAATGAAGCACTTGCCTCTGGATGACTGCTGCTGCTTTGGCCTACTCCAGCTCACAATTTTTTACTTGGTGGTGCTTCATGAATACTGTGGTCAACTAAACACTACTGTGGGTTGTAGCACACTTGGATGGCCAAACATTACCCAGAAGACTACAATACAGAAATATTCTGTAAGAATTGCTCTAGAGTGAATTGGCAAGTGATTGGTAGAAATTTCTGGATTATCAACCTCTCTATTACAGGTAGCTTCTTTAGCACCCAATTCTACTTGAAATAACCTGAAATAAGCTGCATTATCAGAAATTAAGGTGACATGAAGGAAAAAAGGAAGCTGGAAAACTGTAGAATGACTCCATATATACTTACATGTATAAAACAGTTAGATACACACTTGCCCCTTGAACAGCGTGGGTTTTGAATTGCGCACATTCACTTATATGTGGATTTTCTTCAGTAGTAAGTACTATTGTACTACGTGGTCTGCAGTTGGGTGAATCCAAGGATGCAGAACTGCTGATATGGAAGAACTGCGAATGTGGAGGGCTGACTTTAAAGTTATACATGGATTTTCAACTGCATGGAGGGCCAGTGCCTGTAACCACTGCATCGTTCAGTGATTGAGTACTGTAGTTATCTAGGACTAGGTGAGCCTTTGGTTAGACCTATACTTAATATGGGCTTCCCAGGTGGCTCAGACAGTAAAGAATCTGCCTGCAGTGTGGGAGACCCAGGTTTGATCCCTGAGTCGGGAAGATCCCTTGGAGAAGAGAATGGCTACTCACTCCAGTATTCTTGGTTCGAAAATTCCAGGGACAGAGGAGCCTGTCGGGCTATAGTCCATGGGATCAAAAAGAGTTGGACACAACTGAGTGACTAACACTTCACTTTTTAAATACTTAATGTATGTGACAGACAGTATCTTTTTCCTTTTAGCCTGAGATCTTCTGTTATAGTTCCTTAAGATCACTTCAGTTTTCCTCCTTTTTTCTCCCCACAAATTTAAATTTTGAGAAGAGCATATACATTTTTATTATATTAGGACTTATTTTCCCATGTTTTTATTTTGAAAATGTTCCAATGTGCAGAAAGTCGAAATTTACAGTAGACATCCATGATGTACAGTAGACATCATGAACCCTTTGCCTAGGTTTGTCAAGTGTTAACATTTTGCCTTACTTTCTCTGTATATAGATAGACACATAAGTACAAATTTTTTCTGAACCCTTTGCATGTCAGTTGCATATACGTAGCCCTCACCCCTAAATACTTAAGCCTGCATCTCTTAAGAATAAGGCCACAATACTAAACAAATAAAGGAATAGTAATTCAGCAATATGATATACAGACCATATGAAAACTTTCCCAGTTCAAGTTTGATTATTTTGAAAAGCTCAAGCCAGTTGTCTTGTGGAATGCTCTGCATTCTAGATTAGTACGTCTTCTCCTGAGTAGCTTCAGGTACACTCTATGGAAAAATACTACATAGCTGATGCTGTATAGCTCTCATTGCATACATCTGGGGGCCTCTCATGTCAAGTTGTTCCACTCCTAGTGATACGAAGTGTGGTCAAAGTGTTGCCAATCAGATGGCTCCACTGTAATAGATATTTCCCCCTTTGTAATTAGTATTCATCTGTAGGCTGGTATTTTGAGATAGTGTAAATAAATATCCTCTTCCCAACAGTTAGTTCCTACAGTGGGGTACAGCAGTGAGGACTATTCTACTTAAGTCTTGCTACATTTTTCAGTTGCCATTCTTCTATAAAGATGGATATTCCCTCCCATATCTCACCATTTTAGGGGGTGTCAGTTTAATGTGTTAATCTGCTACCATTATTGTTCTTTTCAGTGTTCACATTGTTCCAATTTGGGCAGCTGGGGCCCTTTATTGTTAGAAAGTTTTAAAAAGAGATTTGTACCATAATTGTAAAGATAAAAAATTGTATATAATTTTTTTCCTGAATTATTGACCAAGGCTTTGTAATACATGGATAGAGTCCTAAAACATTTACATTCCTTCAGGACTCTCACAGAAGGAAGAGGAAGAGGAGGCAGTGACAGATGCTTTGACTGAAGAACAAGAAGAAGAAGAGAGGCTGTTGGAGAGAGAGAGGTCAGCACTGATTGAAGCTCTTTCTGCAAGCCCAGTTCTTTTACTTGAATATTCTAAGTCTTCACTAACTAGGACAGGTCTTCTTTACACAATCTTATACAAAATAGATCTTGTAAAATACCCTGGATAAGCTGTTTAAATCTCTAGTTGATGGGCTGAAACAAGATGTTGTCTTTAAAAAAAGTTTTTTCACTCTTTTTGCTAATTTATAAATGTTTTTTGAAAAAAAAAAAATTTAGATAATTAGTAAGTGTAAACAGTGAAAAGACTTCAGTAAACTCCACATACCTAAAGATAGCCACTGTTAAGGTAAGAAAGAAACTGTAGATGAATATATATATATATTTCTTTCGTGGGATGATATTTATACATATTTTTCTATAGATTGCTTTTTTCCACTAAGTGTATAGGACATTTACTTCAGTGTTGATACAAAGATCTAATTCAACCATTTCAGTAGCAACACAGTCTCCATCATATGACTAGCATAATTTATTCCCTATTCATAATTTATAGTTCTCTACTGATGAATGTTTAGTTCTCGAAAAAAATATTGTTTACTGTTAAATCACATTCACTTACCATGGTACTATTAATTTACTGTCATTTACTATTTGTTATTTATTTACACTCAGGCTTTTTACTATTATTAAAAAAAAGTTGCAGCGAGTATCCATGATTATATATCCTTGGTATTGTCCTATTATTTCCTTAGAAAAATGCTGAGAGGAAAAGTGCACATAAAATGCACTTTTATGCAGGTAGAAAGAGTATCCCGGGTTGCAGTTTGCCACCTTGCCAAGAGTGAATCAAGGTGCCCATCTCTCTATACTGTCACTCACAATAGGCATTATCAATTCTTAAAACTCCTATAGTAAAAAGTTATTTCTCATCATTTCAAATGTACATTTTAAAAAAACTTTCATTGCAGTACAGTTGATTTACAATGTTGCATTACTTTCTTCTGTATAGCAAAGTGAATCAGTTGTATGTATACTTATATCCACTCCTTTTTTAGATTCTTTTCTCATATATGTCATTACAGAGTATTGAGTAGAGTTCAGATATATACTACTTAATTCGTAGGTTGAGTATCTTTTTATATAATATCCATTTGTAGATGGCTTAAACCTTTCTCTTTGGGGATACATTTTTTTTGTTATGTAGGCAGTGTTATTATTAGTCCTATATCTATCATGTGTGTGATGTATATGTTCTTCATTTGTCATCAGTCCTAACTTAGATTCTAGTAGTTACTTAATTTGATTTCCATGTTGTCAATTTCATCATGATATCTGGCCTTGCTGTCTGACTTTAAAAGGCCTTCCCCAGCACAAGATGACAAAAATATTCTGCTCTTTTTTTATTTTGGTATTTTTCAGGGAGTGTTTTGTTTTCTGGGCTTTTTTAAAAAGTGGTACACAGTAATAGGAATTTGCTTAATGCTACTCAACTGTACACTTAAATGGTAAGTCTTATATATACTTTGCCACAACAAAAAATAAATAATATTTTAAAGGAAAAAAAACTTGATAGACCCTCTCCAGCTAGTTAGTGTGTTCACTGGTAATGTTGCTTCTTTTCTTGTAATTAATTCCTATTACCTACCTAAGCACATAAGTAGGTGGAAGCATCAAACTGCTGGGGGAAAAAAAAGGTAGTAGTGACGGGAAACATGGAGTTGGATTCAGCCAGATCTGCATTCCATTCTTGGCCCTGCTACTTACTAGCTCTATTCAGGTTGCTTAATCTCTCTAAGCTTCGATTTCCTCACCCTAAATAGGAACATAAACAGGGACTTTCCTGGTGGTTCAGTAGTTAGGACTTCCTGGTTGGGGAACTAAGATCCTGCATGCTGCATGGCGTAGCCAAAAAATATAATAATAATCATAGTGCCTACTACATAGAATTGAGCAGATTGAATGAGATTAATGAGGTGGTAAGTGTATAGTGCTTAACATAGTGTGAGCAAATAGGAGATGCTATAATAACTCTGGTTGTTCTTATTAGAGATTTCTGTTAAGATGAAGATAACATGTATATCATGAAATAGGGAAGTCTTTTTTTTTGCTTCCCCATTGACTTAGGTGCTTCTTTTAAACCACATACATGTGTCTTCATACTCCATTATTATTTGTTTATTCCTGTAAGAGTTGCATAATACTTTACTGTTGAAAAGCAGGATAATTATTTGAAAATACTGCACTTCATGAATCAGAGTTCTGCACACTGAAACATCTACATATACCCCATGACATATACAGAAACGCTGGCATATGCAGCATGCCAGTCTCTACCATGGCTAAAAGATGGGTTCCTGGAATCTGTAGTAGGAAATGGAATACTTTCTCCCATCGAGTATTTGAAATTGTGATTGGGTCCCCAGACTAGACATAAAACCTTATTTAACTCCTGATGTCTCTGAAGTAATATAGCACAGTTTCTCATATTTCATTTTCCTTTTACAAATTCAGTGGGACAGTATACAGTCTAGGTTTGAAACACCAAATTGGCTAATAAAGTTTTGAAATATAACCTGTCTTTAAGTTGGAAACTTGTAGTATTGGATATCTGAGATACCATTGTAATACAAGATCACTCTTTATAACTGGTCATTTCTAAGCATAAACTAGACACCGACTCATTTTTTTTTTTTTAAACTCCTTGTCATCTTTTCTTAAAACCTGTAGCTTTATTTTAAAGACCTGATCACAATATAGTTCTCTTTTGCTTGAGGCAAACCAAGTCTCTGAACTGTAAAGAGTAGCAGTCCAAGGGTTTAGAGCAGGAGATACCAGGTTTTTGTCATGCTACAATCCTGCGTTTGGCACTTTCAAAATGCATGGAATAGGAAGGGTAATACTTTCTGAATGAAAAGCTGGATGTTACTCACTTATTGGCACCTAAAGGTTCGTGACATTTGTACAGGACACGGGTCAAGACCATCCCCAAGAAAAAGAAATGCAAAAAAGCAAAATGGCTATCTGAGGAGGCCTTACAAATAGCTGTGAAAAGAAGAGAAGCGAAAAGCAAAGTAGAAAAGGAAAGATATACCCATTTGAATGCAGAGTTCCACAGAATAGCAAAGAGAGATAAGAAAGCCTTCCTCAGTGATCAATGCAAAGAAATAGAGGAAAACAACAGAACGGAAAAGACTAGAGATCTCTTCAAGAAAATTACAGCTACCAAGGAAACATTTCATGCAAAGATGGGCTCAATAAAGGACAGAAATGGTATAGACCTAACAGAAGCAGAAGATATTAAGAAAAGGTGGCAAGAATACACAAAAGAACAATACAAAAAAGATCTTCACAGCACAGATAATCACGATGATGTGATCACTCACCTAGAGCCAGACATCTGGGAATGTGAAGTCAAGTGGCCTTAGGAAGTATCCCTATGAACAAAGCTAGTGGAGGTGATGGAATTCCAGTTGAGCTATTTCAAATCCTAAAAGATGATGCTCTAAAAGTGCTGTACTCAATATGCCAGCAAATTTGGAAAACTCAGCAGTGGCCACAGGACTGGAAAAGGTTAGTTTTCATTCCAGTCCCAAAGAAAGGCAATGCCAAAGAATGCTCAAACTACTGCACAGTTGCACTCATCTCACATGTTAGTAAAGTAATGCTCAAAATTCTCCAAGCCAGGCTTCAGCAATATGTGGATCGTGAACTTCCAGATGTTCAAGCTGGTTTTAGAAAGTCAGAGGAACCAGAGATCAAATTGCCAACATCTGTTGGATCATCGAAAAAGCAAGAGAATTCCAGAAAAACATCTATTTCTGCTTTATTGACTATGCCAAAGCCTTTGACTGTGTGGATCACAATAAACTGTGGAAAATTCTTCAAGAGATGGGAATACCAGACCACCTGACCTGCCTCTTGAGAAACCTGCATGCAGATCAGGAAGCAACAGTTAGAACTGGACATGGAACAACAGACTGGTTCCAAATAGGAAAAGGAGTACGTCAAGGCTGTATATTGTCACCCTGCTTATTTAACTTCTATGCAGAGTACATCATGAGAAACACTGGGCTGGAGGAAGCACAAGCTGGAATCAAGATTTCCAGGAGAAATATCAATAACCTCAGATGTGCAGATGACAACACCCTTATGGCAGAAGGTGAAGAACTAAAGAGCCTCTTGATGAAAGTGGAAAGTGAAAAAGTTGGCTTAAAGCTCAACATTCAGAAAACTAAGATCATGGCATCTGGTCCCATCACTTCATGGCAAATAGATTGGGAAACAGTGGCTGACTTTATTTTTTGGGGCTCCAAAATCACTGCAGATGGTGATTGCAACCATGAAATTAAAAGATGCTTACTCCTTGGAAGGAAAGTTATGACCAACCTAGACAGCATATTAAAAAGCAGAGACATTACTGTGTCAACAAAGGTCCATCTAGTCAAGGCTATGGTTTTTCCAGTAGTCATGTATGGATGTGAGAGTTGGACTATAAAGAAAGCTGAGCACCGAAGAATTGATGCTTTTGAACTGTGGTGTTGGAGAAGACTCTTGAGAGTCCCTTGGACTGCAAGGAGATCCAACCAGTCCATCCTAAAGGAAATCAGTCCTGGTTGTTCATTGGAAGGACTGATGTTGAAGGTGAAACTCCAAATATTTTGGCCACCTGATGCAAAGAACTGATTCATTTGAAAAGACCCTGATGTTGGGAAAGATTGAAGGTAGGAGGAGAAGGGGATGACAGAGGATAAGATGGTTGGATAGTATCACCAACTCAATGGACATGAGTTTGGATAAACTACGGGAGTTGGTGATGGACAGGGAGGCCTGGTGTGCTGCGGTCATGGGGTTGTAAAGAGTCGGACATGACTGAGTGACTGAACTGAACTGAAACATCACTGTGGCCAACCTAAAGAGAAAGCTAAAGTGTCAGTGTTTTGTCTAAAGATGTTACAGTTAGGAAATATAGAAGTAATGATTTTACACTGTTTCCCTCTAGGAGGATAGTTGCTAAAATGCAGTGCTTTTCCAAGATCACTACTCATGTATCCTGGTCCTCTTACCTCCACTTAACTGCTTTCTAGAAAATAGCTTTCATGGTACTTTCATCATTCACAAAATGTCATTTTACTTTCATATATGTGTGGATGTATTTGTGGATTAGCGCCCATTCCTTTTATTTGATCACATCATTACATCAATAGGCAAAAATTACATGAGGAATGGTTGCTGCGGGAGCAGAAGGCACAAGAAGAATTCAGAATAAAGAAGGAAAAGGAAGAAGCAGCTAGAAAACGGCAGGAGGAACAAGAGGTATGGTATTAATCAGATAACCAGTTAACTAACTAGTTAACCAAAACAACTCTCAGTAAGAGTTACATACCTTGAACTTTAGAAACCAGATGTTGGGGCTTCTCTGGTGGTCCAGTGGCTAAGACTCTGTGCTCCCAATTCAGAGGGCCTGGGTTTGGTCCTTGGTCAGGGAACTAGATCCTGCGTGCTGCAACTGAGACCTGGTGCAGCCAAATAAAAAAGGGGGAGGGATGTTACTCATTTTACCAGTGTTAACATTTTTCATTTATTTGCCCCATTTGGCAAATGTTTTAAAAACATGAGTCTGAAAAAAAATTACCTTTCTTCTTTTTATTTTTTTCCCTCTGTAAAGAGAAAATTAAAGGAAGAATGGGAAGAACAGCAGAGAAAAGAGAGAGAAGAGGAGCAGCAGAAGCTACAGGAGAAGAAAGAAAGAGAGGTGATTCCTGTCACAGGAGGATAAACGCACTGCGTATCCTCTTAGTGGGTGGATGGGGCGTATGATGGGGTGGAAGAATAAGCTATAGGCATATCAGGGTTTGAGCTTGGTTTTTTCTTTAGGAAGAGTCATGTTTTTAGTTTAGATATACACTAACATTTTCTTATGATGCTTTTCTCTGGGTGTTTGCTGTGGCAGATGCCTTAAATTAAGGTTTTTTCCCCCAACTCTACCTATCTTATCCTATATACTAGGGATTGGCCAGCTTTTTCTGTAAAGGGTCAGAGTAAATATTTCAGGCTTTGTGGTCTCTGTTGAAAACATCCAACAGTCCCAGTGTCCCATGAAAGCAGCCATAGGTAACATGCAAATAAAGGGTTGTGGCCAAATTCCAATAAAACCTTATTGTTTTATTGATAAAAACAGGAAGCTGACCCCTGCTTTACACTTTGTACCACTCCACAGCAGACGGTGTTTTTCTGAGGTTTTGTTGTATATGGGTTGATTTACTATTGGGTGAATACTATTTTTTATAGTTTCCACCTTTGTTTGATTCATAAGAGACTTCACCACTTTGGACATGTCACCAAGAACTAATAGATTGAAAGAAATCATGAGCTCAAGTATCGAGAGATTAGGAAATATTTTTTGTTATTAAGTTTTGACTTTTTTTCTAACTTGTGCTCTAAAGGCAGTTGTAAGTAACATCGTTGCTCACACGAAAAAAGAATCTTAAGGTATTTGTATATATCTGTATCTTCTAGGATTGTTTTTAAAGATTGCTTTGGTCTATTTTGCTGCTATTCCTTAACAGTGCATTTATTTCAAAGATATCACAGCTCATCTTTCCTTCACTGATTCATCAGGATGTATCTTTTCTGTGATATTGCTACATTTGAATAGCATAAAATTGGGTAATCACCTGCTGGTGGGAAAAATGCATTTGTTTACATCCTAGTCATAATGGGGTAGAAGCAACCTTTGTTTCTTGTGTCTCAGGCCATCAGTTAATTCCAGTGTAAATTTTAAAAACCCTTACTTGAGTACTGCTTTCCAGATGAGGCAAGATCATGCTAGGTTTTTAGGGGGCAGGAAAATTGTTTGGAGTGTGTCATTTTTTTTTTTTTTTTAGGGAGAGAGTAATAAATTTCTATTTTAACAGGGGACTGTTTTTCAATTGAGGTCTTTTCTGGCACCAGATAAATGCTAAAGTTTTTGTTTCAAAGAAAGTCTGGTGAGACATAAGGAGAAGTGGGTAAAATGAAGTCAATTCTAAGCATATATAAAGGGATCTGCATTCTGAGTTTTCTGCTGTGAGCTAGATAGATGCTTCTCTGGGATTGGAGATAGGGCAGCTATAAAGATCTGTATTCATTGCGTTCGGTTTCTTGATGGGGAAACTGAATGATAAGTAACCAAAAAGATCATTTTAGGTGCTTTAAGGTAATGGTATGTGGTATAAAGAAAGAAAGCAGGTCACATGACAGACTGATTGCGGTAGGAAACTACATCTTTCAGTTGATTGCCTGTCAAGGAAGACTGCTCTGAGGAGGTGCCGATGTGTGAACTGACAGCTGAGTGTAGAGATCTTGGGGAGAAGGGTTCCAGGCAGAGGCAGGAAAGTCTGAGCCTGGAGCTGAAAGGAGGTCAGGGTGCCTAAATCCTAGAGACCAAAAAGAGGACAGTGGCAGAGGTGGGCCCAAGTTCAGGAGGGTAGGCAGGGTCATTCATGTAAGGCCTCCTGGGTGGGAAGGAGGAGTTTGGATTTTACCTGAAGTGTCATGGGAAGCCATTAAAGGGTTTTGAAGCAGGGACTGACTTCATTTAATTTATATCTTTACCTTTAACAGATCATTCTAACTTTTGTATAAAGAATAGCGGGTGGCGGTTGGGAGTGATGACCAAGGAGGCAAGAGTAGAACTGTGGCTCCAAACAGGACATGATGGTGGTTTGGATGACAGTTGATGCTTAATACAGAGAAGTACACAGATTTGTAATGAGTCGTGGCAGTTAGCGGAACTCTAGCTGGTAGGCTGAATGGGCAGGAAGGGGAAAGGAGGAGAAGAGAATTCAAGCCATATGTTTTTAATTTGAGCATGTAGGCACATGGCAACTCTGTTTGAGATGAGGCATTTAGATGGGTGAGGGGTAGGGAAGAGTAGAGTTCCATTTTGAGCACATTGAGTTACTAAGGACCCTTACATGGCCAGGTAGTTAATCAAGTAAGCAGCTAGACATATGAGTCTTCTATGTATTACTTTAAGGAGCTAGGGAAAAGTCTGTCAAACATAATTTAAAGCTTATTTAAATGCCAAGGAGGTAAAATTTTACTGGCATAGTGCAGAACTGTGATACTGCCTTATCAGAAAGTTTGAGATTTTTCATCAATCCCAGTTCCTACTGTTCATATCATAATGTAGCATCTGCTAAGTGTTTGTGATGTTTCAGCTACCATTGTCTTTTATGATATTCACTAGTACCTCACCTTAAAAACTAGAATGTGGAATGTATGTTCAAATCTGCTAAATATTACTCTTACTGAAACTATTAGAAGACTATGTTTTGAAATGTTAGCTGTTTAATGTCCTAGTTGAATGAAGATTCTCAGCTGTATGTCTTTGAAAGCTTTTCAGAAGATCATGCTATAGAAAGCAAATTACAACCTGAAGCCTTTTGTGTGATGGGTTTTTTAAAATTGTTATACATGAGATTCTTAACCAGATAAACCAGATATGACTTACCGACTTCGAGGTTTTCATTAGTCCTATGTTTGCACCATTTGTAGGAAGCTGTGCAGAAGATGCTGGAGCAGGCTGAAAATGAGGTATTTTCAAAACCTTTCATTAACAATTTGAGGCCAATGAACATTTCTTTAAAAACACTACTTCCAGTAATGTTAATTTTGTGGTAAGTTACGTAGATCCCGTCTGAATGTGGGATTCACATCTGAGGCTCTGTGATTTGTACAACAGCAACAACAAAAGTGAATTGATGAACAAAAGCAAAAATCACCCCTGTGGACTGGACTTGTTTATAGTCCTTAAAGAATGTATAATCAGCCTCACACATTTTTACACCCAGATGGATGTTTTAACTTGATTCAGAGTAAATCAAGGGATAGTTCCCTAACAAGTCCTTTGACTCTTTTCGGAATCAGTGGACAGAAGGGAAACCTTGGTGAGTGCTCCTGGTGGCCGAGGCAGTGCCTGATGCTGGACAGTGCCCAGGAGCCAGGAGAGACATAGCCCCTATCTCATGACAGTTGTTTGTAGAGTCTCGATTGTGTGGCACAACTTAAATGTGTATATTTTTACAGGAATCTGTTTTTATTTTTGACTGAAATATTTGAATACCTTTTAAACATTTAATTCTTTGTGGATTTTTACATCAAAGTTACGGTTATTTTCAACAGTTGGAAAATGGTGCCACATGGCAAAACCCAGAACCACCCACGGAATTAAGAGTAATGGAGAAAGATCGAGCTAATTGTCCATTCTACAGTAAAACGGGAGCGTGCAGATTTGGAGATCGGTAACCAATTTTGTTTTATTGTGTCAGAGTTAAGTGACTCAAAACATCAAGGTTTCCAAGTTCCCATTTGGGGAGCGGCACGGGCTGGAGTTTGAAATGTTCACGTTCAGTCAGGCCTCTGCTATGTTCTTGCTGCTGCTCTAGTTCCCCAAGGTGGGTGTCCCCTGCTCCCTGACACCCGCCTCCCCGCCCGCCCTGGGTGGGTTGGTCCAGTTCTCTGGCAGGGCTTCCTTTCATTCCTCCCACAGCTGTCTGAGGACCTTTCACTTTTGTTTTCTTCCTGCGCTTGAATTGGTCCACATGGGTGAACTGGGATGAGGAAATCTATTTCAAAAGACTGGAGCAGCCTGGCTTTATTTTTTGAATGGCAAACACTGTGCATGAAGGAGGCTTTAAAAACTGGCATGCCCAAAGGGATGTCTATGAAAGACAGGATCTGAGTGAGCAGAGAAAAATTCTAGTGCACATTCTCAGTCTGCTCTGATTGAGGAACAGACGCAGGGTTCGGCATCTGGCTTTAGTGGCTATAGCAGTGAGAAAGTTACTTAAGCCCTTAGTGCCTTAGATTCCTCATCTGTAAAATGGATATTAAAAGTAGTACCCCCCAACCCCAAGGCAGTTGTGAGGCTGAAATGAGTGAATTCAGGGAAGGCAGGTCTACAGGTCAAATGTGGCAGGCCCATGGCAAGCGCTGAGTGTTTGTTGATAATTTCTTTTTGTTACTGTTGCCATTATTCTCTGACACCCTCTGGTTCCCTGCCTCTTTTGGATCAATGATTTTAAAACAGGACATTCACCTAGAAAACTAAGTGTTGATGTTTTGATTCATTTAGCAAATATTTAAATATCAACTGTATGGCAGGCAATGGTGATTTTTATAATTTGGCTTGTTTATGAATGAACAACTTAAAGTGGATAAATAATTCATAATGGTGAATAAATCCATCTGAGGCAAAATCTAATTATTTTCATTCTGCACAAGAAAAGATCTAATTATATCTTAGTGTCCTAATCATCATAAAAAGGGATATGAATTGGCAAATTCGTATGTATTTAATGAGAAACTGTATGTTGTCTCTTGTGCTTATTTTATTCATAAAACTATACATGCTGTAAGTTTTATTTCCTTCTTTGAAAATATGAACCTTCTCTAGCTTTCTCTTTTAAAATTTAAGCCATCACATCATTTTACATTTTTTAAGAACAGTGGTTCTCAACCCTGGATTCCGACTAGAATCATCTAAAAAGCTTGAAAAAAATTACGTCTTATCTCAAATTAAGTAAACAGAGTTTTTGAGACTTGGGCACCCTAATTTTTGAAATGTGTTCAGGTATTTTTAATGTGCCCCAGGATTGAGAGTCACTGATATAGGATTTGTGACTCCTTTTATGTTTTATAGTTGGGATGCTATATGCCCAGAATATCTGTGAAAGTATTCACAGAATCCGGTCAGTAGTGAAAGCCTCCTCTTGAGGAACTGGGCTTCTTAGGAAAAGGAAGAGAGAAAGACTTTATCCCCCTTCGTACCCTTAGAAATGTTTCCCAAATGTATGTTTAATTTCATCAAAGCAGTAATGATTGATGTAAAACATCCCCACCAAAGAAAAAAATGTACAGCGAATTACCTTTGAAAGACAACTGAGACTCAATATGAGTTCACATTTGCATTGGCAGCAGGAGTGGGGTGGGGGTGGTTGTTGAACCAAATTGTATGTAAAGTTTCCAAGTTGCAGAATTTCTCATTTATGATATATCTCAAACATTTCCTTACATGTGAAGGCTTGCAGTCATTGGATTCTGGATTCTTCTTCTGTTGGGCATAGGTGAGAGAAGGGAAGATGTCCTAAATGGTTTCAGGAAATTGGTTGACAGGACTTAATTGTGAAAAGGGGAATGGACTGTCAGGCGCTCAAAACTCAGCCCTGAGAGCCATTTCAAGGAAATATTGACAGTAGTCAGATTAGTTTGTGAAGATTTCTTAATATTTTCATAGGCATGTGACATTTCACCATCACAACTATCAAAAAAAGTATGAGATTGATTTGGATATTTTCATCACTCAGGTGATGAGTTGTGAAATAAGATTCTGTGAAACTAGCAGTTACTAAATCCAGTACCGACCCTTCAAACAAAGATGCTGCTCCCCTTTCACAGAGAGCTCCAGTGTCTTGCTCAAGATCATACAACTGTCCTTCTCTGTTGAGTTCTGTCACACATTCACATAACCTAAGCATCTCTTTGGTCGCTTTGTTTTTGTAATTAGTATAGAATTAAATTCTAGAACCTTTCTGGAGTTGATTTTTCTTAGAGTCACAGCTTGGAGGGGAGCTCAGGGTTTTTTTTTTTTTGGTCCTTAAAGAACATAATCACTGATGAAAAGTAAAATTCGTTGACCAGTGAGTATACCTCACTTGTTTTCAGAAGTGATTTAAAGAAGGCTCATAGTCTACTACACAGTTTATTAAAATAAATAGAAAGCAAGGAAAGGAGAGGTGCATTACTGTGAATGTACAGTACATTTGACTTTGGAGTTGTATTCATCCCACGCAACAATGAGCTTTGTAGTTTTTACCAAAAAGGAAATGAGTGGGATCTCTGGAAAGACAGATTTTCTAGGCATCAGAGTCTAAATGTTTTCCCATAGAATACTGTATAAAGATACTGAGTAGGAAAGTGGACAGTAACTTTCATGGATATTTTATTAACAGTTGCATATGTAATTTTCATGAGAATATTTCTCACAAAGACCTTCAGTAAATAATCAGAGCCTAACTTTAGTGTGTAACTTTATTCTATAAAGAACAAAGGTAGTGAGTGCCTGGATTCTCCCCTGAGAAGAGAAAAAGAGGCATAGTCAGTTCTACCTGAGGGGGCATTTGGAGACCCATGCCATTTATTGGCTGACCTTCTAGTTAAGGTAATGTCCAACTACCTGATTTGTGGTAGTCTTACTTGATTCAAGGATCTGAGTAATGGGTAAATAATAATAATAATTATTATTAATGGGTAAATAGCATGGCCTAAACCAGGAGTCCCTAGACATGACTGACCTTAAGGACCACGTGTAGAGTTACTTTGAAAACATGGGTTCCCCACTCTTTGAGGTCTGAACAGATTGGTCTAGGGCAGGACCTAAGAAATCTGAGCTCTTCCCAGGTGATTCTAAGAATCACATGGGTTTGGGTACCACAGCTTTAGACTGCCTTCCCAAGTGTCCCTTGTCTTAGCTGAATTTTCAGCATAAGCTGTAGGGTGGCCTTAAATACACTCAGACTATGTGGACTGTCTCCAGGCCAAGTGGGATTTTCCCCTAGATGGGGACTTTGGCACTGTTCCAAAACTCACAAACGTTCATTTGACATCCTGGGTACTAGAGCCCAGTTCATTCAGATATAAGAATCCCATGAGGATTTTAACCTTGTTAAATTGGTTTCTCATTTAATTCTGTATGTGCTTCATACTTGTAAAATTCTGGTTCTGCTAACACTGCCAACCAGGTTGATTCCTTGTTCTTTTTTCTGTGGGCACTTGTCCTTGGGAAGATGGATCTCATAACTAGGTCTTTGGCTGAATAATCTAGGAGAGTCCTTTGAAAACTAGAAAATTTCACATTAATGAGCACTGATGGCACATTTCTGAGTTGGGCATGTTATGTGCAAGGCATTCTATGTGCATTGTCTCAACCAGGTATACAGATTATGTTACAGACAGTGGAAAGTAAACATGAGTTAAACATTCATTTCAGGGCCATTGTTTTTTTTTTTTTTCCTAACACTTGCTTTGTTCTTCAACTTTTTTTTCTTCAAGAGTTCTTAGGATTTTTTTCCTAAAAATTTTGTTGTAATTTTTAAGCTAGAAATTTAATCAGGAAAATTTGATGATTTTGAATCTTAAACTGTATTTTTTCCCCTCTTCATTTTATTTGAGGAGAAAGAAGTAAATAAGAAAGTAAACTCACATGAAAGATTTTTTTGTAAAAAATTACTCAGTTACAACCCAGTCTAATTTAAACTGTGAAAAGAAAATTGTTCTTCACAATGGTCAACCTCCTTCATAAAAGAGAAATTCTTTAACATTTAGCACATCATATAACACATAAGGGAGAAGGCAATGGCATCCCACTCCAGTATTGTTGCCTGGAAAATCCCATGGATGGAGGAGCCTGGCAGGCTGCAGTCCATGGGGTTGCTGAGGGTCGGACACGACTGAGCGACTTCACTTTCACTTTCCACTTTCATGCATTGGAGAAGGAAATGGCAACCCACTCCAGTGTTCTTGCCTGGAGAATCCCATGGATGGAGAAGCCTGGTGGGCTGCAGTCCATGGGGTCGCATAGAGTCGGACACGACTGAAGCAACTTAGCAGCAGCAGCAGCAGCATAACACATAAGCAGTGGACTGTCAATTAGCTCAGATCTCTGGGATCTTCTCTCCCCAGCCATGTAACTTGTGTGCTTTTCTAGGCCTCACTTTCCTTCTTTCAAAGTGGAGAAAATACTAGCCCTGGCTGTCATAACAGGTTGTAAGGATCAGAGGAAAGAATATAAAAATGCCATGAAAACTATGAAGTGCATTCCATTTAGCTAAAACTCTCAGAATACTCTGTTCTCTAAGTGTTGGGTTTGTTGGTGACTGTATGAAATCAGGATTGCACTGTTCTCACGTCCTGAGTCCCACGCATGGTGTCTCTGTGCCTGTCATCACTGTCTGTCATGCCCACACAGCTCCTCTTTCCATGTGCTTCCATGTCTGTAAGGCTTTCTAAATTTCAGTAAAAGGCAGCTAAAATGACTCCTGAACTTGGAAATAATTCCCAACTGTACATTTTAATGAGATCCAATATACAGGTCAGCTGTAGAACAGCTTTTGTTAAGTGTTGATATTTAAAGTCTGAATGAGATTTGTCATCTTACAGTTCAGTCAAAACAGCTAAGTTGCTCAAGTCTTTATCTCACAGTTGAATGCAGGTATCTTATCTATAATTTCTCACCATTGGACTGCTGAAGTTTTTCCTTCATATGCAGGTGTTCACGTAAACACAATTTCCCGACATCGAGTCCCACCCTTCTTATTAAAAGCATGTTTACAACGTTTGGGATGGAGCAGTGCAGAAGGGACGACTACGACCCTGATGCAAGCCTGGAGTACAGCGAAGAGGAAACCTACCAGCAGTTCTTGGACTTTTATGACGACGTGCTCCCTGAGTTCAAGAACGTGGGAAAAGTGATCCAGTTTAAGGTGGGCACGAGCAGTACACGTGAAGGAGGGACTGGGAAAGCGAGGGTGCAGGCTCTGCCTGTATGTCATGTCCACGCATAAATATGTATATATATATTTTATGGCACACATATATGTGTATGTGCCTGTCTGTCTATATGTATGGGTTTCCCAAGTGGTGCTAATGGTAAAGAACCTGCCTCTCAGTGCAGGAGACATAAGAGATGTGGGTTCAATCCCTGGGTCAAGAAGATCCCTTGGAGGAGGACATGGCAACCCACACCAGTATTCTTGCCTGGAATCCCATGGACAGGGGAGCCTGGCGGCCTACAGTCCATAGGGTTGCACAGGGTCGGACAGACTGAAGTGACTTAGCATGCATGCACATGTATATGTGTGCTGTGGGTATTGGGTCTATGTAGATAGGGGTGCCCGTGTCTGTGTGTATTTGGAATGCAAAGGATTTGCCCAGCCTCAGGAGAGTGCTGATCTATATGATGAAGGAGGGACAACAGGATGGAAGGGCCTCAACTGGGTCTTTCATGTTTTATGTATTTAAACATGCTCAGTCAAAAGTGGAAAATGTTAGTATTAAATCTGGGTGATGTATATAGGGGCTGATTACTAGTCTCTGTATTTTTTTTCTTTTTTTTAATAGTCTATTTTTATGCATGTGTGAAACATTTCATATCTTTGAACAAAAAAAGGATCAGGTAATTGCCTGCAACACTGCCATGTGCTGAAGTATGCCTTAAATAGATGTGAGCATGGGGTTTTAATTTTGAAATTTTTGATTGATAACACCTTATGGTAATGTTGGCCTGGACAGAAGTACGTATGATGACTGAGGGCTTCTTTTCCTTAGGTTTTTGTCTTTTTTTTTTTTTTTGTAAATCAGTTCTTCATTGCTCCTTAGGTCAGCTGCAACTTAGAACCTCATCTGAGGGGCAATGTGTATGTTCAATATCAATCGTAAGTATTCTGAACATAAACATCTTCACATTTTGTCACAGTACAGTGTTGTGACTTACATTGACATGTGGAATTTTTTTTTTTTATAGATTTTATATGCATGGGTTTTTTTTTTTTTTTTTGGCCACACTGGGGGGCATGCAAGATCTTAGTTCCCTAACCAGGGATCGAGCTCATGCCGCATGCATTGGAAGCTCAGAGTCTTTAAACCACTTGAACAGAGAAGTCCCTGCATGGTATTTTTAAAAGTGTAAAATATTAGGAGCTGATCCAGAAATACAGAAAAGATTAGACAATTATATATTTGTATTTCACTCTGTGTATACTTAGAGTTCTTAATCTTTTACAATATAGTGAATTTTTTACTTATATAATTTTAATAATTAAAACACAAACTGAAAAGGGATAACCAGAATAGAGAACAGAAAAGTATAAATCGAAAGAGCGAGAAATTAAAGCCCCAAATAATTTCAGTGTGCATTTTGCCTGCTAAGAGAGCAGTTAGTGTGTCATTTCTGCTCGTCATGCTGTATGCCTGCGCAGCGCCATGGCTAATGGGGTAAATTAACCATTGTAATAGGAAGGACAGTGATCTGAGCTGAGAAAGAATAGGCGCTGACAGTGGAAAACACTTCTGCATTTTTTATGGTCCAGTCTTTTGGTTTAAGAAGCTTTGACTCAAGCTGGTTTCCATGCATCAGAATCTCTGAGAGGTTAGTTTAAAAAAAAAAAAAAGTTTCTGAATAAATTGTGAGCTTCAGGAGCTTGAATGCTGTAATGAGGACTCCCTAGGTAGCACAGAAGCAGTGAGCTTGGTGGCCCTCTGGTAAACAAATACAAGAGTTAGTTAACAATAGGATTAATCTACATATTAGAAAGTTACTCTAATAAAGTTACATCCTTTGTGGTTTAAAGGGAAGAAGAATGCCAAGCAGCCCTTTCTCTGTTTAATGGACGGTGGTACGCAGGACGACAGCTTCAGTGTGAATTCTGCCCAGTGACCCGATGGAAAATGGCAATTTGTGGTAAATACAACATGATTTTTTTTCCCCCAACTGTTTCACTGTCATATAAAGTGATATTCTTGGGGGCAGAGGGGAAAGCAACCTTTTAAAGGAGTGGAGATTAGCTTTTGCCTCACCTGGTAGATGAACAGAGATCACTATATAAAGTACATCACATTTTAGACCTGTAACCGACCTTGTGGGTCACTTTATGGATGCAGTGACTAGGGGCATGGTGTATAGGTGACAAAGTCAGTGCTCAAAGTCCTAGGCTCTGCAGGAAGCCTGAGAAGTTGTGTCTGTTCATTGGCTCCTCACTTGAGCTGTTTTTTCTCCCCATCTTTATCCCTAATGAACCTTGTCATCTTTGCCACCTAAAACATTACCTGTAACACTTCCTGCCTTATTGAAATACAAGCTTTTGTGCCTTAGAGATTGATTATAGATTTGGAACCTGGTCAGGGCACATTCAGTCAGACTGACTCATCAGATAGTGGCTGCCGAATCAGGAAATGAGTCAGTCTTTGAGTAGCTGGCAATTTTGAAGGGGTCATTCTGTTGTGATTTCTATCAAATAGGCTTAGCCAAACCATTTATTGTTGAAGTGCCCCGGAAGCTATGAGAGGAGCTGCCAGTGCCTTCGGGGGCCACTTCCCTTACCCTTTGCTTCACTTCGCTTTATACTCGCTTGCTTAAAACCTCCTATTTCAAAATCTGTAATTTATAAAGTCTGAATCTTTGGCAAACCTGGTCTTAATGGATGCTGTCACTTAAAAGTCATGTGAAGCGGGGGCGGGGGGGGGGGGCTGGGGGAGGCATTTACAATTCCTTGCTTTGGCAGGCCAGAAGAACCATTATGCCTTGAAGACTTTGGGACTGAAAGAGATGGCTCTGTTTTCTCCATGAAGGCAGTTACTTGTGTCAGTTCCCAGGAATCCAGTGTGATTTCAGTGAGGTGCTTCTGAGTGTGACTAGTAACTACTGAGCATTTTTTGTGTCTTTATTATTGGATTATTGGCCACACAAATCAAATATGATTATATATCATCTTTGGAGAGATGTCTGTTCAGATACTTTGCCCATTTTTCTTTTGTCTTTTTATTATTGAGTTGTAAGAGTTCTTTGATATATTCTACAGACAGGTCCCTTATTGGAGATATGATTTGCAAATAGTTTCTCCCATTATATAGATTGTCTTTTCACTTTGATGGTGTCCTTTGAAGCACAAAAGTTTTTAATTTTGATGACTCCCAATTCATCTATTTTTTTTTTTTTTTTGCTTGTGCTTTGGTATCATATCTAAGAATCCATGTCAGCCCATGCCATGAAGATTTACTTGTATGTTTTCTTCCAATAGCTTACGTTTAGGACTCTGACCCATTTTGACTTTCTGTATATAGTGTGTGGTGTACAGGTATTTCATGTTTAACTCTTTTACATATTTAGATAATTTACTGCTTTTTCAAAAAAGTTTTAAAATCTTCAAGGGATCTCTAAACTGTGCAAGTAGATTGACAAAAATCTTCTGTATTAAAAGCACCTTAAAGCATTAGGCCAGTGTTTATCATCTTCTTGAGATGTAAGAGAATACAGGATCCTCTACTTACAACATGCTCTTTATTTTAGCCAGTGGTTCTGTCCTCCCACCACCATGCCCTCAAAGCATGCTGCCACCAGGACTGCCGACCAGGGCTGGTTCTTCAGTGTTAGTTAGGGATCTACATTGTCTGTCAGCAGGATGGTAAAACAATAGAAAAAATAATAAATAATATGGTTGCCATTGGTTGGGTTGCACTCTACACCATAACCCAGTAGGGGAATGGGACATTCTGGTTAAGTAAAAGTTCTGATCTATTACTTTTCACAGTGCCTTTTGTTAGAGCATTTAATATTTCTGAAATTCAGGGAACCCAAACTGTGAGATCAAAGTATGTAAGGAGAAACTAGTCCTATTACAAGCGAACATCAGAAATGTACCTTGTGAAAAGGATGTAGTGCCAGCAGTAAACGCTGTTTCCTCACTGTGCCATTGCAGGTTTATTTGAAATACAGCAGTGTCCCAGAGGGAAGCACTGCAACTTCCTTCACGTGTTCAGAAATCCCAACAATGAGTTTTGGGAAGCGAATCGAGACATCTACCTATCTCCAGATCGGACTGGCTCCTCCTTTGGGAAGAGCTCAGAGAGGAGGGCGAGGCTGGGCCCCCACGACGACTACTACAGCAGGAGGAGGAGGAGGAGGAGGAGGAGCCCTGGGCTGGCCCACTCCTACAAGAGGAACGGGGAGGCCGACCGGAAGAGTAGTCGTCGTCACGGGGCCAAGAAACCTCACAAACACAGGTCCAGAAGCCGGGGAAGGCACAGTTCCCGAAGCAGAGGAAGAAAAAGGGACCACATCCGTGGTCGGGGCAGCCGGAGCCACAGCCGCAGGAGCCGCAGCCAGAGCTCCTCCAGGTCCAGGAGCCATGGCGGGAGGAGGTCAGGGAGCAGAGACTGAACTCTTCAGAGCCCCAAATCCAAATAAACTTACTGTGTTTTTCAGTGATTGTACACCTTATTTATTATGGCGGCTACATACTTGGATGGAGGGCTCTCAGCTCATGTGGCTTACCAAGTCTGGCAAAACTGTATGTAGACTGGAACCCTGTTTTAAAATATTTTTATTCTCTGATAATCACAGTGTGTTTAGTATAGAGAACCTAGAAAACATAAAATGTATACAGCGCCAAAATTACTTATAATCCTGACCCTGAAGATAACCAATTAACACTGCAGCATTACTTTAAGTCTTTTTTTCTGAGTATATGAGTGTGTACACATTTTTTTTACACAAAGATCATGGCTGTAGTTGAAATGTTTTCTTCACACCAAACATTGTCCTGTTTCATCAAGCCCTAGTCTGTTTTACTCACTGCATAGTGTGGATCTATGTTTATTAAGTCATGTCCCTATTGTTGGATTTTTAAGTTATTTTAAGTTTTGCACTATTAAAGAATCCCATGCTATAAACAGTCCTGTGGTGGATTTTCTTAAATACTTTCACCCATTTCTGATCATTGCCTTAGTATAAATTATATCAAGAGAAAGTATTTCCAAATTGCCGTCCATAAAGACTACAAAAAATTTTACGCTGTCAACAATAAATTTTGCTGTTCCTATGCCAAATTACTTTTCCAGTTTACTTTGCCAGTTTGGAAAATTTTTTGGTTTACTTATCTCTGTACATGTAAGCTAAGACAAACACTTTCTGTATTTAATGGGCATTCAGTTTGGTTGTTTGCCCCTTATTGTTGGATTTTTTACATGTTAATAGCTGAACAGTTCTTTACTTTAAAATTCACTTTCTTAAAGTACTAAAGAGTTAGTTGTTTCCCCACCCTCCTCCCCCATAGTTTCCCATTAGGGCATTCATCTATTTTGTATTGTGTTACAGAGTTCATTGCTGAATATGCCAGATGCTAAAGCAATTGATTAAAAAAAAAAAGTGCTCAGAGAAACTTGTTGAAAAAAACATTAGGGAATTCCCTGGTGGTCCAGTGGTTAGGACCCCTAGCTCTCACAGCCAAGGGTTCGATTCCCTGGTTGAGAAACTAAAATCACACAAATTGTGCAGCACAGCCAAGAAAAAAAGAAAAATTGATTTGTTCCAAAATATAAATGCCTAAAAAATTATTGAAAAATTTCTGTAAGTATCTACAGGATTCACTAATACTGAACAGTTCTCACTAAATTCAAAAATTTTCAATCCTTTCCTAAATACAGATGAGATAATAATAAAATGTGGCATTCAAAGCTGAACATTCATTTTAATAGATCAAGAAGGAAAGAACAAGATGAACATCAGCTTGTTTTCAAGGTAATTGACTTTTCCCTCAAGTGTTAAATGGGTAGCGTGAGAGGGATGGAAGGAAGTAGTTTTTAAACCTCTGACTGGGTCATTACTCTGTTAAATATCCATCAGTCTTTTGTGTATTCCTTTGAACTTGTATTTTTATAAACTTATAATTTGATTACTATTTATGATTCAAAAATTGCAACTCTACATTGCCAGCTCTACATTGCCATAGGCCTGTTTTCAGTGAAGAGATTACCTGCATTGTTAGAGGCTCTTTAAGTCTACACATACATTTTTTTAATTGCACACATCTTTTATTTTTAGCAGACTAGCAACTTTGATATGGTAGTTGTTTCCTCCTCCTTAAATATCCTTTTGATTATTTTCCTATAAAGATATTTTATTCCAGAAATCAGAGTATACTTTAAAAAAAACTCCACATTATTTTTATGTAACATTTCCTATCTGTAGTTAATAGGCAGCCCCTTAAGTATCAAGATAACCAAAGCTTTGCTTTGGTACTTATATGCAGTAATTTGCTTATACCCATCCATCTCAGCAAGTGTGCTAGTACCTCCAGTTCGTAGGGGGACTCCAGTTGAGTTAGGACACCTTTGATTACCTGGAGTGATTTGAACTCATTCAGAAGAGAAAAATCAACTGCATCAAGGTTTTAAAAGCGGCATTTATTGATTGAAAATAAGTGTGTAGATAAGCTCTCAGTAGCACGGACTCCACATTATTTTTTAATGGGTTTGAAGTACATGAAGACTCCTTAAATCTTCCACCATTTATCTTGTGTGTGCTTTTAACCACCACCACATTCAAATGGAGGTGAATTTTCAACATCTTACTTGAAAATTTTTTGAAAAAATTCTTCCTTTAGCAGCTCTTCATAGTTTGACAGACTTTTGGAAAAAGATAAAAACACACTACAGTTGTGTACGTTGAACATTTATTACAACTAATTGGCAATGTGGTAAGATAGTGCTCACGTGGCCTCAATATTGGTCACAATCACAACAAAGCTTAATCCAGCCCAGCGATACAAATGAAAAGTGTAAACTGTGAAGACGTTTACATACATAGACGTATGTATAAAAGTGACATTGAAATGACTATATCCTTAAAAAATATAGCGCCCACTAATGCCATTTTACTTTATTCAACTCACACTTTCATGAGAGGTGGTGTCTGTTTTTATATTTAGGACTTCGAATAACTAGGCAGTGCCATGGAAGGGAAGGAAGCTGCCCTAAAGTTTACTGCGCTTCTAAGTGGAAGGAAGCAATAGGGGAGTAAAATAAACTTGGCTGTAACAAGCACCCCAGAAGGAATATTCGTGCTTTAAACAATGACTTATGCAACACTTTGTGAAAAGAGCAACACATTTTCCATAAGATACAGTTATTAAGAATCCCTGGTAAGTCAACATTTTCATTTTATTTGGGAGACATCAAAAACAATCCAACTAAGTGACTAAATGATTATGACCACAAAAAAATTATGTCAGGAGTCAAATGTTGCTTGGCCTTAAAAATAGTATGTATACTATTATGAAACAGCTGATCTCTGTTCCTCGTCCCAGGTTTGGAATGCCTATGAAATAATTTTTAGTGTAAAACAGCATCATTCTATTAGTTTTTTTGTGTATTCCCTTTGTTTTAAGGTGTTTATTTTCTAATAAGGGTCTTTGGTATAATTTAAGTTTCAACATAGAGTGAAATTTTCATTCATTTGATATGTGACATGTCAATTCCCTTTATTCGCATATATACTGAAATGCAGTAGTCTTTGGTTTCATAAAACCAGGTTTCTTTCACATGATTTTTTTGCCAAAGAGAATAATAAATGTATACTGCCTGATTGTGTCATACCCATAGATACACATAATCAAAAGTAATGATAATAACCTATTCAAGATAAACAGACCTATAAAATAGCCAGAAAAAGTACCTTTTTTTTTCTGTATTCATTCTAATTCATATTTAAGTCCCTTGTTATCACTTGATTAACCAAAGTTCCCTTAAAAAAAAATTGTGTAGGCCTGAATGAAGCAGCTTAGCAGAACAGTAATACTGACAAGACATCATCTTACACCATTAGCTAACATGGACATGAAGGCAGTGACCATCTACAGTGTGTGAAATGCCACAGGAAGTCATCAACAGGGGAGGAGAGTTATGTCAGTCCAATTTCTTCAAGAACACTACGTGGGGTTTCAGCTTCCTGTGGAGGGAAAATGTGAGACTCTGGTAAGCAGATCTGGGGAGGTTTGAGAATGTGAAATTGACACGGAAGCACATGCAAGTTTCAGAGAAGCTGAACACAAGCAGTTCAGCAGTCTGGGCACTTCCATGGAGAGCCAGTGCTTATTTAGCAATTTGTGTCCCAACATCAGAGACCACAGGAAGTTTTTTTTCAGCATGCATTAAACACCTACTAATTACCTACCAATTGTGCTGTGCTCCATTGCTGTAATACAGAAAGCTATCAAACCCACTGGCATTTAAGGAAATTATTGACAGCTACCTTTCTACAGAAAGGCTTCTCTGATAGCTCAGTTGGTAAAGAATCTGCCTGCAATGCAGGAGACCCCGGTTCGATTCCTGGGTCAGAAGATCTGCTGGAAAAGGGATAGGCTACCCACTCCAGTATTCTTGGGCTTCCCTGGTGGCTCAGCTGGTAAAGAATCCACCTGTAATGTGGGAAACCTAGGTTTGATCACTGGGTTGGGAAGATCCCCTGGAGAAGGGAAAGGCTGCTGCTGCCACCGCTAAGTCGCTTCAGTCGTGTCTGACTCTGTGCGACCCCATAGATGGCAGCCCGCCAGGCTTCACCATCCCTGGGATTCTCCAGGCAAGAACACTGGAGTGGGTTGCCATTTCCTTCTCCAATGCATGAAAGTGAAAAGTGAAAGTGAAGTCGCTCAGTCATGTCTGACTCTTAGCGACCCCATGGACTGCAGCCTTCCAGGCTCCTCCGTCCATGGGATTTTCCAGGCAAGAGTACTGGAGTGGGGTGCCATTGCCTTCTCTGAGGGAAAGGCTACCCACTCCAGTATTCTGGCCTGGAGAATTCCATGGACTGTGTATCCATGGGGTCACAAAGAGTCAGACACAACTAAGCCACTCGCACTTTCTACAGAAAACGTAAGTTGTCTTAGTGTAAAAATTCAAGTGGAAGTGAAGTAGCTCAGTCGTGTCCGACTCTTTGCGACACCATGGACTATAGCCTACCAGGCTCCTCTGTCCATGGGATTTTCCAGGCAATAGTACTGGAGTGGATTGCCATTTCTTTCTCCAGGGGATCTTTCTGACCCAGGGATCGAACCCAGGTCTCCTGCATTGTAGATAGACACTTAACCGTCTGAACCACCAAAGACCAGGGAAACCCCATGAGTTCTCCCCATTCTTCATATATTTTTATTTTCCTTGCTCTTTTTTTGAGTCACATGTATTTATTCCTTTCTTCAGAAACTTACCTTCCAGACCTCCCCAGAGCAACCAATGGCTTCAGTGGAAGCAACATACAGAAAGAATGCTCTGACACCTGAGACAGAAGTGCCTTTTGTTCTATGTAACAACCAATACTCATCTGTAAATGTCAAAGGAAGACTAACCAAAGCAAGCATACTATAAAAAAAATTTAAAAAATTTCCAGTGTCCAGTTTTGTACAGCACAAAATAAAAGGGCCAACTAGGTCAAATTTCAGGTATTAGTAGCAACAAGTTTGTAATTAAAAGGCATACTAGATTTTAACAGAGAAAAACAATTTTTTGTACCCAAATGACTTACTTTTGCATCCTAATTGTGGTACAGCACAAAACAAGGAGAAGAAAAATTAATCAAACCATAAGTCCATACATTAGATTTAATTTTATGTAAAGCACTATATGGAATAATCTCAGATTAATTATTTAAACTCTTTGGTCTGTTTCCTTATTTGGAAAACAAGGATCATAGCACTTACCTTCATTTGTAGAGATTAAGAGAGATAAGGCTTAGTGCCTGATTCACAGAAAGTACTCAAAATATGTTAGCGGATACATGACACAACTGAAATCTAAATAAAGGTATTTAACCTTACTATAAACCAACTCTATATACAAAGTTCATATAATGACCTTTCAGTATGTTTGTGCATTAAGGAAAAATGGGTAAAAGTCAGCTTTGGTGAAAAAAGGATATTTTTTATGAAGTACTCTTGCCCTCCTCCCCACCTCTGAATTGAACATCAACCTAACCAGGCTACAGATCTAAATATATATGGAGGATAAGAGAACAAGTTAAACATCACCATTATAATCTGCCAAATACAGAATGGAGGAAATTCTACCGTATAGGAGACTCAGTTTAACCAAAAAAAAAAAAAGGCAAGGGAGGGTAAAAATTATTAAAGATTTACAGAATTATTAAAGATTAATTATTAAAGTACTTAAGTGGCTCAGAGGGTAAAGCGTCTGCCTGCAATGCGGGAGACCTGGGTTCAATCCGTGTCGGTAAGATCCCCTGGAGAAGGAAAAGGCAACCCACTCCAGTACTCTTGCCTGGAAAATCCCATGGACGGAGAAGCCTAGTAGGCTACAGTCCATAGGGTGGCAAAGAGTCGGATACGACTGAGCGACTTCACTTTCACTTTCATTAAAGATTAACAGAGACTTAAAGAGATCAGATACAGTGTGAGACTTGTTTGGAATCTGGCTCTAAGAAACTGATTATAAAAATGCAATTTCCAGACAATTAGGAAAAAAACGAATCAAGAATAAGATATTAGGAATTACTGTTAATTTGGGGGGCTGTGCTTATCTCTTAGGGATACATACTGAAGTATATAAGATTAAATGATAGGATGTCTAGGGCTTGCTGTAAAATACTCGGGCAAAAAAGGCATGGTAGGGTGGTGATTTATGAAATAACATTGAGTTGTTGATGGTTGTTGGAGATGAGTGATATGTACATAAGGGTTTCTTATACTGTTCTATTTGTATGGTCTCAGAGTTTTCATGAATCACATTAAATAAGGGGGGAAATTTAAAAATAACCATTTTCACTTAGATGATTTTTAAAATGTCATACAACCTTTAATGTATTACAGTGTGCCTACACTGAATTCTATAGAGTTAAGATTCTTAGCTTATCCATGTAAATGCGCCCCCTCATCCTACTCGTTGAAGCTGGTTAGATTTCCCCTTATGTGCTCACTGGCTGCAATCTTATATAGATAGCATTTCTTGAAGAGAACCACATTGCTTCTCAAATATGCATTTGAAATATCTGTCCTTTCTAAAAGGCCTAATTTCAAAGAATCATTTATACATTTTCTTCCACTGAGACTTATACAAATAGTAAGTTAGTTTTTTAATCAGTTGTAATATAAAATTAATTTTCACATGTTCACACTGAAATTGTAGCTCAAAACCATCTAGAAAAAACTATTATGTAAATTAGTCAAATTCATAGAAACAGAGTATAAAGGTGGTTACCAATGGCTGAGGGGAGGAGAAATGGGGAATAGTTGTTTCTAATGGATACAGTTTCAGTTTTGTAAGATGAAAAACTAGAGATCTGTTGTGCAACAATGTGAATATACTGAACCTACTAAACTGTACACTTAAAAATGGTTAAACTATTAAATTGTTACATTTAAACCATAATTTTTTAAAATTACCTGAAAAATTAAAATATGAAATATATTACTTGTCAAAAGGATGGAGAAGAAAAAAGTCATTCACATGAGACAAAGTACATGCAATATTTTTATTTTAGACATGCAAGGAAAGCTATTTCAGCATCTACTAGTTTAAAGCAAGCGGCTGTATACAAATAACAAAAGAAGCAACATCTTGTTACAGCTGGGCATACAGCATCCAAAGCAAACAGGCATGAGACAATGCATATTTATGCAGCATTAAAACCAGATGAATACCATGTTGCAGGGCTGGGGGAGGGAAAGAGGAAAAAAGTGGAAATGAAAGACCAATGTTTCCCAATGCTATCAATGTATAATGCTAATTTCTCATTTGATAGCCCATCCAGGTGCTTCAAATGTCATGTAGTACAGCAAGAATGGAAGAATGGAAATAACTGATCTGCACCCCTGCCTAATACACATTTTCACAGGTCTTCTTTCAGTGGTAAACCACTGAGCATCTTTTGAACTTGTTTAATGATAGCTTACTTAACTTGGGCTTTAAACTCTCTAAACATTAACAATGAATTATTCAGTAATTTTCTCTTTATAATAATATATGTTGCATGTTTTATTAAAACACAATGATCAATATTAAAGGTTTTAATATCAAATATAAAACCATATTTAACGAATCATTAAGTAAATGCAGACTTAACTATATAACTAGTAAAATATTATAGTATTTAAACAATATTAGAATCTTAACTATATAAAATAAATCCTATATTAATACTTTGAAAGGATTACTTACTTTTAAACAATAGATATTGCAGAAGAGACTTTTCTGACATAGCTTTCTGATAGTTCTTAGAGGGACTCTTTGATATTGTATAGCACAAATATCAGTCGATAAATGTGGCATTATAAATTTTTTAGAAATCGTGAATGTTTTAGCTTAAATATTATATAATAGTACAGATTTTACTTTCTTGTATTATTGCCAAATACACTTTTATGTGATACATTAAAAATGTTTCCTCATGTATACTATAATTACCCTAAATATAGTCTCATCCTGCCAACATTTGAAGATCAAATCATGCTATACTGTGGCACTGCTAATTTTGACCAAGCATTTCAGCTCTATTTTCTTTGGTAAACATTTAATGATTGCTAGGTATTCTCTTACAAGATTAATCACAGATGGTTCACAAATGATGACATGTAGGTGTCTGAAATGAAACATTACTCAAAATGATCATAGATCATATTTTTCAAGAAGAAATTAAACCAGTTGCAAGCAGGAAAAGCTGTATCAAGATCACACACAAAATGAAAATAAAACAGAAAAGAGGATGAGAACAGGAAAATTATTACAAAGGTAACAGTTCTAAAATGTTCTATTATTACACAAGGTAATCAGTCACCAAGCTGAGGATATTTTCTTTCATAAGCATATCAGCTCTCTATTTCCTCTGTGAAATTCTGCATACACGATGAGTGGTCATTTAGTACACAGGGACATTAAAATATTCATGACGTGGCTACAAAAGAAATGCATATATTCTTACACACAGTATACAAACTGACACAGACACAATCAGATTTCTAGAATGTTCAGTGCACAGCAAAGAAAACTTAATTGAAACTTAGAATTTGTTTTTAGAATTTTGGTTTATGGCTGAATATTTAACTTCTAAACAATACCCAGGAATTCATATTCATCTTTTATAACTTTACTGTATATAACAATAACCAAAATGATGACCTATGTCCTACAAAATCCAAAAGCACTGTATTTACTAAAAATATACTGAAAAGATTTTTCAGTATAAGTCATCTAGTCAACAGAGTTAACTCAAAATCCAGTTAGAATACTCCCTCCTGCCAGTGTTCAGGTTCATCAGGATTTTACTACATGAAGCAAAAGGAATTTAATCCCTTAATGAAAATCATTACATCCTAGAATGACCATGAACTTTTACAGATTCTAAAGGAAAATCTTTCCTAAGAAAAGAATGGAAAAGTAGTTACCCATTTAGTAGCAATAGAGGTTTTTAATCATTCGCTTAACTTACCAAAAAAAAAAGAAAATTCCAAAGACTATGCCTTTGTGGCTAAGGGTATTTATTACTTTTAAAATAATCCTGAAGACAGATTTTAAAGAATTCACCAAACAGATCTGTTAAATGTCTATGCCTCTAAATGTATCTAAAAGGATGTTTCTCACAGATCAACAAGGTAACCTGAAGTGGTTTTAAACTGACCCTAGAGTGCACAGAAGAGATGAATATCTAGGGATTCCAAAACTCCCTGAAACTAGGGGCAAAATTAGATACAGATTTTCCTGAAAAGGCGGCCCATGGACCATCAGACTCTCAAAGCAATTATACCCTGAGCCAAAAGGCTTGTGACTCAAAAAAGTTTAAAATTGCTTGACTGCTTTTAAGATATCCTCAATTTACTATTTATTCAACTTGGCACTTTGAACTGTTAGGCTACAAAGTCAATATAAACTGTTCCAATAAAATATGTAACAGATACCTTATATAATAACCATTAAATACAAAAGTATTTGAAGAAAAAAGCCAGTAAAAGTTTAATCCCCAGATAATCCCTAAACAGTTTAAAGATATAATTGCTTTTTTTCTCCTACTCAGAACATTGTGAAATAAAGCAGAAAGCTAAAATAATATCCATAATAAATTGAACCCCCAAATGCTTCATTTTCATGAGGGGAATTCTATTTCTGTATCAATGATATTAATAATATTTTTTTGGTCAATGAACTCTGAACCTATTTCAATATTCTCTGTGTAAAATAATAAATTATAAGCCCCAATGATGATTCATTATCAGAGCAAAATTTGCTATGAAAATATCATCAGTTAAGTAAGTGGGACTATCTCTTAGGATTTAATGTAATTAAACTTTTCACGTAATGCTAAAGTGTAAGTAACAAACTTGACAAGATTGTTATTACAAACTGAATTTATATATCCTACTACATTTTGATGCATGTCAGTACTCCAGCACGTATTCTACTATGCTTTTTCTTACACCCAAACTCTTGCTGTAAAACATATTCTCTGTTTTCTGGTGAGAGAACAAGAAAAATTTAAGTCTATCAAATAAACTTTCACCTAAATAATACCAATATTTGAGCCTTTATAGCTTTGCATCTTTTTTGTTTTGTCTCTCAATTTTATATCACACCATGTAAAAACCAACAATTAAAAGAAAAACTCAGTAAGGGAGAAAAAAAAGAAAACAAAAAGGTAGTTTCCCAAACAGGGTCAAGCCACAGCAGTTCCTCCCCAGAGGAGACAACCGTGAAAGAAAAGGAACAATTCTATAGGAGCAATTCTCAACTGTGACCGCCTGGGGCATTCCTAACAGACCTTTTACTACCCTTTAGGAAAGAACTGTTGTCCATGGGGTTGCAAAGAGTTGGGCACAACTGAGCAACTAAACTAAACCACTACCAGGAAAGAAGAGTTGATAAAGCCAAACTATTCTTTATAGCAATGATTCATATTACTGTACTTAAACAAGAAATTAGCATCCAATTAATTGTGAAGAATACTCTTCAAAGGCAGAAATCCTTACCTGAAAAACATTCTTCAAGAAGAAAAACTCTAAAATCCACAAAAACAAATGTATTCTTTCAACACTTTTACGTTGCTAAAACATGTTTCAAATACTTTCCCATTTTAAACTGACAGAAGCAGAAAAGGTTATGCTATAAATAAATGCCTTAAAGACCATTTAACATTTAAGGTTGATTTTTAAATGATAGATATGCCCATAATTAAGAGTTATTTTTTCTCTTATATACAAGGAAAACATTATAGTGGATTAAATATAACTCCAGTATTCTGGGCCTTCACACCAAGAGAACATTTTATGAGTCATGGAATAATTATATTAATTAAGAATTGGGGAGGGTGAAAGTCCTCTGCAGAACTAGACCTACTGTCTTCTATGACCTAGCAAACTGAGTTAAATACACTGAAATGTCAGTGATACAGACTGTGTGGGAATAAAGACCAAAAGGAAAATAGAAAAAAATTTGTAATCCAGTGTATTACACAAATAAATATAAACCACAAGTTGCCCTTAGTACACATTGGAGACCTATTTTTGGACTAAAGATTAGATATTTACTATTTAAATCTGAAATGGGCCTTTAATCTGGGCAAATCACTGACTTCTTCCCCATTATGTCTATGCCAAACCTTCAACATTTCAAGTTATCTGCCTCTCTTTCTCCTCAGTCCCAGCAGCTCTCCTCTAGACAGTTTATCAACTCATCCATCTCATGAGGAAAAAAAAGAAATCTGTGGCCCATTAAGCTCATTAAACCCATTAAACTCAAAACAGAGGGGGAAGAAGCCTCATCTTAAACCAATGCTTGTGATTCTATTCCTATTCACCCTCCCTCACCCTCCCAATATACTTTTTCCATTATTCTATTCGTTTTTCATTGCTCTCTGCATTTGCTCTTTTCTTAGTATACATGCACATTCAACTTTCCTCCATCCTAAGAATAATCTTTTTCTCAATCCAAGGGATTGCGGGGAGGAGGAGAAGGGGATGACAGAGGATGAGATGGCTGGATGGCATCACCGACTCGATGGACGTGAGTTTGAGTGAACTCCGGGAGTTGGTGATGGACAGGGAGGCCTGGCGTGCTGTGATTCATGGGGTCGCAAAGAGTCGGACACGACTGAGCGACTGAACTGTAGTGGGAAGTGTAGGACAACAAACACAGCAGCAAGGAATTAAGTTACACCTGTTCTCAAAACCACCTATGTTCCTAAAACAAACCCCACTATCTTAAAAATTCCCAGATATTCACTATACTAGGCTGATGACTCACAAGTAAAATAATCTAAAGGCTTAAGTCTTGTTGGGATGAGAAGTACTTAAATAAACTAGTGGTATGGATCCAAAATGGAAAACCTAGTACCCTGATTTTTCTTTCTGGTATGCAAGGCAATCAAAGAGAAAATTACGTACATTTAATTATATATATATATATATTTATATATATATATATATATATATATATATATATATGCACGCAGGTTCATGTCGACCCTTTGAGACCCTATGGACTGTGGCCCACCAGGCTCCTCTGCCCATGGACTTCTCCAGGCAAGAATACTGGAGTAGGGTACCATTTCCTTTTCCAGGGTATTTTTCCAACCCAGGGATTGAACCTGTGTCTCCTGCATTAGCAGGTAGATTCTTTACCACTGAGTCGCCAGGAAGCCTAAAAATATATATATATATATATATAAGTATAATTTGAAGTTACTGCTACACTCCAGTTTTTCTTAAAGGGGCTTCACTTATTTCATGCACTATAAAGTAGTATCCTTAGTTCTTCATGTTCTAGAATGCAGTGGTACTTTTTATTGAATACTGTGGCAAAGTCCTTACTCTTAACTCTGGAACCCTATTCCTTGAGCTAAAGACCAAAGGGCCGCCGAGTATCCAAACTCATGAAGATCTCTTTTTAGCAATGAATAAAAAGAGAAAAAAATGAAAGCACTTTATGTGGTATCTTTTAGGTGACAGGACTCATGGTGTCTTATTTCACAAGCACTTTTGAAGCACTAGGAAAGCTGAGTGATTTTTTTTTTTTTTTACATGTTTTAAAACAGGAGGGGGGGGGACCTCAAATATCGTCAGAGGTAATACTTTTAATGTCCTATTCCTAGATCTTTTCTTACTTGATAAACCTTCAGTATCTTTCCATATCATTACATACAAATTGATCTCATTTCTTTTATAGCCAGGTAACAGTTTCATATATGGTGTACTGTAATTTTCTTAACCTATTTCCCACTGATGGACATTTGATTAGGTTACAATGGTTTAGTATTATACCCAGCGTGTCTTAGTGCATTTGTACATTTCTGTTGGATAAAATTCCTTCAAGTATTACTAATGGGCAAAAAGTATACACATTGTTAATAGATATCACTAAACTAATCCTCCAAAATAGAATACAAATTTAAGTGTTCATAAGGAGGAAACAATTCTTTGCCAATCCAAGAAACAAACCAAAAAAAATAAAAATAAAGAAGCAGAATAATTAAGTTAGTAAATACAACTTTAGACTGTAAAGAAATAGTTTTAAGTACATCTTAGGGTAATTGTATTAAGTACATCTTAGGGTAATTGTATTGTATTTGTCTTGGTCTTCCATTTGGATCATAACTTGAAATGCCCTAAATTTAACCAAGGTTTTCAAAATATAAATGATTTCTTGGAATCACTGAATTTCAAATACTCTTTACTAAGTAAATTCTATAAGGCTAATAGGGCATAAAAGAAAGACAACAAAAAAGTATGTATGTACAATATAAGTCTGTATTATATATGTAAATTCTGGTCATTTAAACTATTCCTCTCATAAGGAATTATCAAATCCCTAAGGTGGATAGGGAAATCGGCAGCAACTTCAAGTGTTCTAACTGCCTGCAGGGTATGCTCAATTTTGTTTCCAGACAAAAACTAAATAACATGAATAAATGTTAACAGATTTAGTTGTTGAGGAAATTATACAGTGACATCCTGTAAATTTTGCTGTGGGTTATCTCTGGTTATCAAAAGTTATTTTTGATCAAGTAAAAGTAATTTTGGTGAATCACAGAGGTGATTTTTATAGCCATTTACATGTTCTTGAGCAGATTTATCCCTCTCTTCACAATTTTTAGGGTTTTTTTCCCTTATACTTTTGATTCATTTTTGGCTAGTCATTTGTAATCTGCACTATATATTATATTGAAAAGATGTAGCAATCCATAAATATAAATGGAATCTGTAAATGAAATGTTTATATATTACATGGTGTTAAATTAAACCAGGGTTTCTGGACCTCAGCACCATTGACACTTGAGGCTGGATAATTTCTTACTCTGAGAGGGCTGTTCTGGGCATTGTTAGATATTTAATAGCATCTTTGATCTTCACCTACTAGATGCCAGTGGCACCTCGTGGCTAGTAGTAACAATCAAAAACGTGTCCAGACATCGCCAAGTGTGCCCTGAGGAGGCACAACTGCCCTACTCCCAACTCCAGTTGAGAACCAGAATTAATCTAATTCTCTGGTTGGTGAGTAAGATTATATTCTAGTGTCTTTGCTTGTATTTGTTAATTTTCCTATAGTGGGAATTTTTATTTAAAAAAAGACCACAGAAAAAGCAATAAAAGAAAAAAAAATGTCTCAGGAGCGTAAAAAAAGAACTCAAACACTGAAATTTTTCAGAAAGTACTTTTTTTTTTAAAATCATGTCAACTTACTTTAATTTTAAAAAATAAATACATAAATAAACAAAACCATCACCAACACCTAGGAATATGTTCTTTGCAGGTCCCTGTGCAGGTCTCAATCCTAGGGCTCATGCAATCAACTTAGTAGATCAGGATCAGCATTGAAAAAAAAAGAATAGAACAGACAACATGAGACTATAAAACAAGAAATACGAGTAAGCATATATAATTTAAGTTTATGTATATGTAGCTATTGTGATATAAAAAAGTATGGTATTACTGTGGCTTCTTGTCAAATACTTCGGAAAATCAGATTTACAGTTACTGAATATTTTTATTCCAACTTTTATTACAAATAGATCAGAGTAGCAAGAGTTGGCTCAAAAAATGAAAGAGTAAGGAGGAAATTCTCAAAATTCTGAAAAGCAAAGGAAAAAGAGCTCAAAAGACATAGAGCGAATGATTACAACTTGAAAATCAGTGACCAATGGCATTGGCCAAATTGCTTCTTATTAAATGCAAAGTGAAAGGCAAGATTTGTTCCACCTTCTGTTTTCTCTGTATCTACCCTTCTGTATTTTCCATTTGAAGCATTAATGTAACTAAACCTCACTTATCCATGAATCTGTTCTAGTAGAACCCAATCAAGTTAACATATAAAAAATTAAAATATGCTGGTATAAAGGACTATAGCCTTGTTAATTTTTAACCCAACTGAAAAGAAGAAGGTTTAGGCTTAAAGGTTTTAATATAAACAGTGGTAATTACAAAGGAATTATAGGAGTTTGTCTTATTAAAACCAATCTAAGAGGATTTTTATCAAAATGCTTTTTGCTGTTATATTACTGTATATTACTGTATATATTTGAAAGCATCTGTTTTTTAAAACAATATAAGATATTCTTGAGTTTACCCAATGCCTTAATATTCTTAATTAGCAAGATTTTAATTAAAAAAACTTATTAAGAGGCATGTTATTAAATACTTCAATAAGTACTTACTTAAAATACTTTTAATTTACAGAAGATCCATGTTTAAAGAAATCCCTTTGTCGCCTAAGGTTCTTACCTTTCCATTTTTATGCAGTCCAAAAGATTTATTAATTACTACTTCCACAAAGATGTTGTATAGTACTAAGATATATCATGCAGCCCCAGCACTAGAACACATCAATTTTAGCAGCACTAGTTTTCCATAGAGCACCACTTTCTAGATGAGGCAAATTAACAACTGTAAATCCAATAAACCTGTTCATATAGTGGACCACCTTGAAGTAGAAGCAAATTCATGAGTGTAATGCTTGCTTTTGGTAGCTCACTTGTTTTTCATTTCTCAGATTACTTTAGTGAGAAACAATACCAACAGCAAACAAAGCTCAAAAGGAAAGCCTCCACAAATTTGAAAATGATGCTGTTAGTATAAAAAAAAAAAGGTTGACACATCTCAAAGCGCTGATCAACACCATCATGCATCTACCGCTGAGGGTTAAAGCCCAATGCCCAGTATTTAACTATTTGATCTTCACAGATCAAGCAAGGACTTGAAATCATTTCACGTGCAACAGTTTTTGCATAACACCCCATCTTATCCATGCCACAAAAATGGTAAATTTAGTAGTTACCAATAAATAAGTTGGGGGTCAAAGGGACTAAAGCCTTAGACTGCTCTTTATCATAAGATATCCTCAGACAAACCTCCCCATTCTTCATTCTGGCTCTATAAAATTAAGGAGCAGAGAAAAACTGGTAAGTGCCTGACTTCACAAAGAATATGCACTCTATTATTTCCTTTGTCATTATATGTAATGTTTATAAAATAAATCCCAACTGTACCACTCCCCCATGCCCTCCCTCCAAAAAAAATCTAATCTAGCTTAAAATAGGTATTTGGTGCTGGGGAAAATGTTCCAAGTATTGCAAAAAAAAAGTCAATTTAGCAATCTCAGCGTGTTGCACTTTAATAATTTAAGAATCAAGTTAAGAACTACTGGCATGTTAAGAAAATATGTTTTAAATTCCAACGGTCAAACATTAAAAATTGGATAATGGACCAATTTTTCTGGGCTTTACCCCCAAATCTAATTAAGGAGTCATACACTGGAATACCAAAAGAAATAAACATAGAGTTCAGTCTAGAAATATTAAAACTGAACCCTTCTTTACTAAGTAATTAAGTAAAATAAGAAAGATATCTTTATTTTTTAATCACAATGTCTGATATTTTAGTAATTATGATTCAAATACACATTCATTTTATGTTCTCATTACTGACTGTAAAATGCTAATAGAAAATCTACTTTATCCACTGATGTCTATCTACCCTATTTGCCTATGAAATGAAGGACTACCTACACGAACTACATAACGTTTACACAAAGTAAAAGAGACATTTCAAAGAAATATTTCTGAAAATAAAAATTCATAAAGATAGAAATGTATTATTTCACAAATTAAAAAAGGATTAAAACCAAAATTATTTTGTGATTTGCATATATCTTTAAGCCAGCAGATATTTTCAATATAGTTCAGTCATCTTTGGTATTTAGAACAACTGATTCAAGTAAAAGACCTGATACCAAAGAGAAAAAAAAAAAAAAAATCATGATATATGTAAACTAAATTAAAATAAATTTGGACTTCTACAAATTTAAGACTGCATTTAGATAACTGTCTTTACAGCTATATGTACAATTTTGGAAGCAAAATCATTTCATGACATAAACTAAGTGATTATTATACCCTAAACTATAAGACCAAAAAAGCTACTATAGATCTAGACATCTGATAAACCCAACAAGAAATGACTTGAAAAGTACTAATGTATATCTATATATCCAATTAATGAATTCCAACTACTGATAAACTGGACAAAATTTCCAGTCTAAGAAGTAAAGGATAGCATCAGTCTTAGGAAATCTACTTTGTTCAATACAGAAAAACCTCCAGGAGAATAAGGAATTTCTTTACTATATTACTGAGACAAACAGAACTTGGTATCTAAAACAGAATGTTTAAAATATTCATACCAAGAAAATACATGAATGGGAGTTGGGGCAGACAGAGCACAGTGGTTAAGATTTCTTACAGTTCTGAAGTCTAGCAGATCTGGGTTTAGAATCCTGGTTTTGCCAACTGCTACCTAGGACCAGTCACTGGAACTTCACTGAGCCTCTACTTCATTAGTTAAAAGGCTCTCAGGACACTTTTTCAGGAAATCCTGATGATTAGCATAGGATGCCCCACATCTAGGTGCTCAATAATCATTAGCTATCATCGAAGTTCTTTTTTTTTATTTTATTTTATTATTAGTATTATTTTTGTTATCACAGTGTCCAGACAAATCATTTTAGCAGTTTGTGGAATGTTTTTTCTCATCGTATTCTATCATCTATTTGGTGAACATAAGATTCAAATACTCGCCCAGAGATCTTGTATCATGTATCAACATATAAATGACTGTTTTAGGAAACAAACATCTTATCATCCTGGATTTCCTGTGACAATATGTTGTTGGTGAATAACATGAATAAACAAGTTAAACTGTTAAACTGAACAGAATAACCTGAAGCTTAACTGCCCTATACAGACTTTAGCTTGGTTTCATAAAGGCCTTAACATCATTGTAAATTCAGAATGGACCAGCCACTTTCTGTCTCCTTAAGACTTGCTTGCATGGTGAAATTAAGAAAAATGGTTCACTTGGTCCACTGAATAGAAAATGTCTTAGCCTGGTCCCCACAAAAAAAAAAAAAAATGTCTTAATATAGTTATCAATTTGGTTTATGTACCAAAAAAAACAATATAAAGGTAGTCACAGAAGAGAAATAGGGCCTGTCTCTTCTAAAGAACTATAATTAACAGTAGAAAACTTTTTTTTTTAATCTAGGTGAAGATGGGGTAAGGAGAATTTTGCATGGAACTATGGACATCCCATGCTTCTCTCTCCATTCCTACTTTCCCCACTTAGAGATATAAAATACTACTTCAAAAAAGGAGACTTCTTATTAAAATACTTTTATAGGGGAGACACACACACACATTCACAAACATGTACATGTAATAACTTTCTAATCCTCTAGTACATTATTCAATATATGCTATAAAGTAAATTCAGCATATTTGTCATATTGTAAAGTATATAGCGACTTCCCAGTAAAGTTTAAAAAACAACCCAAACACAAGAAGGTATCAATGCCCTAAACATTTTTCTCCAGAAAAAAGATATTAAAAATAAAAGCTTAACTTCAACAACTTTAGAAATGTTTTAAGGCAAATGTAATTAATTAGGAAATGATAAAGAAACTAGAGGAAATACCAGGATCTGATACAACAGAATATAGTTCCATAATAATGAAATATAAAAGTGATCAAATAAGGGAACAAATATGAAAAATTTCCAAGTTATGACCCTTGTTTTGACCTAATTTTCAGAAAAGTCTGGTTAGCAAACAGCAAAATAAGGAGGTGCTAGCTTTAACCCAATTTTATAACAGTAGAATATGAGTGTGTAGTCAGCACACCTGACACTTAAAGAAAAAAAACTCCCAAAGACAAGTATTCAATCAATTAACAAAAAACCATAGTAAATCATACACACACAGAAAAGGGGCTGTGTTCATTTCACTAGTGAGCAGCAGATGGTATTAGGGCTGTCAACAAATACTTCACTTCTGCAGTACGGTACCTTAACCCCTGTTTTGGTAACTCGGTATCATTAAATGTAAAAAATCACTGTCTAATGTTTAATTTACATATATTATAGATATTGTCATCCCAACTTCAAACAATCCCCACAACTGACCTAAGTCAGTGACTGATGCAGAGGGATTACTGAGAGCTCCTGAATGAGAAGCCCAAATGAGGCCAACAGTTAATAAATTATAATGAAGAAAAAAGATTTACTCTGATTTAAAACCTCCTTCAATAATAATATAAAAGATAATTACTGTAATGAAAACAAGTAACATTTTTTAATATTGACTAATTCCTCCTCTTGCTATAAATTTTCTATTTGATTAAACTTCAATTATGACTAAAGCATAATTCAACTAGGTACCTGAATTAATGTACATTAAGTTTTTCAGGAAAGGTAGCCTTATCTATGAATTTTTAGCTTCAGAAATTGAAGGTACAGAAGCATCAAATATACATTTAACCCAAGACAACTGTGGAAATTAGAAAGCGAAGGGGGTTTTTTCAATGGTTCTTGTGATATCAAGGCAAGACAAGAATGTAGCTGTTTGACAAAACATGGTTTGTATTCAAGAAAAGCAAAGAGAAGTAGAAATACTTTTCAGTTAGTTTTGCTAACAAGAAACTAGAGGATTCTACAAAAAGTATAATAAAACACTATCATTTGCTTGGCTACATTTGTACTTAATGGACATGAGATGAAAATATGAACCAACTTGGAATGAAAATGCCATAATCTCACAGTCAACTCCTCATTGTAGACACTAATGAGATAAGGGGTTATCTTAAGTAATTCAGAACAATAGACACAGAGTTCTCAAATTACTACTACTTTCCCCATCTTAAAGTAGTCTGTCCCTCTAAATGTTTGGACTTTGGTGTTTTGGGGTCCAAAAATGGGCCATCTCCAGATCATCTCCAAAGTAAACACTACATCCACAGATAACTGAGTTGATGTGACTGACAAATATGCCAATCAATAAACTGCACATGGACACTACATGCCAAGCATGCTTCAGAGTAATTTCTGAAACTGTAAAAATGAGGCAAGATGACTGAGACTTCCCTAGCAAGAGCAAAACATGCTAGTGTCTAGTTAAGAGAACTCTGAGTAGCTTACCTCCTGCAGTAGATCAGCCTGCTCAATTGCTTTAAGGACATTCTTCTTGGATGTTTCCTGAACTTCTCCTCCCAAAAGAAACTCATCCAAAATAAAATAAGCCTTCTCAAAATTAAAAATGATATCAAGTTCACACACCTGAAAAGCAAAAATAAATAAATAAAACCTGGAGAAAGCAGAAGATATTTATCTACTATCAGGTAGTCAATAAAATCTGACCAGAGTGAATTAATCTAATTATATCTAAAAATGGCAATCCTGCTAACTAAGCATCATTGATTTAGTCAGCTTAACTTTCAAGTCTCAAGTACTTGAAACACACAATGCCTGCAAGCTAAGAAAGACCAGACTCTGCAAGCTCCTAACATGGGCAACTTAATAATGATTTTCTACTCATAAAGACTGGTCTTTTGAAATATTTACATATTTCTGGGTAATATGATTACAACTGCTAACCAAATCTAAATTCTATACTAAGCACTTCCAGTATATTAATCTTTATAGCTGGACTCCTTTCTATTTCACTATTTTAAACCTCATTCTCACCAGCATAATTAAATGAGTAGGTCTGTGGGGTCAAGCAATTCTGGCAGTTAACTGACTAGGCAATTCTGACTTGCACGGACAAGAAATAGAGTCATTCCTTCCCTCTCTTGAGGTTACTGTCAAATAGAATTCTCAAGACAAATAATAAACTCGTTACAGAAAAGGTTAAAAAATATATATTATGGCGTTCAATTTCCTAAAACAAAATGCTACTCACACTGCCAAAATACTTGTCAAGTAATTCCACGTAACGATGAATTATTTCCAGGGTAATTAGTTCATTGTCCTGGTCCTCAATAGCACAGCAAAAATACAGACTGGCATATCTGCAACAAAAAACAGATGCAGAAAAACATTTACCCTATAATCATGTATTTTCTAAAATACACTTTCATATCCTATTGTGAAAGACCTTGTGCCTATACAACTTATTTCCTCTTTACAACAGCAAATTGTTTTTCTCCTATAAAATAATAAATGTACAAAAAAAAATTCTGAAAAGTACAGGAAAGAAAAAAAAAAAAAAGAATCACACTATCTAGAAAGAGTTACTTATTTTGCTCTTCCTTCATTCAGGCTCCTTTTGTAGGAATATTCTAAAACATAGCTGACACACGTTGTTCTGAAGTTTATTTAAAACAAAACGCACTGTGTGACTATTTCAAACCACAAGTAAACAGGGAAGAAAATAAACTCTCCAACTGAAGGATTTATTGAAGATACTGTCAACATGAAGTCAATGTTCTGGAATGTTTTACTAAAACGTAATATACACACAGAGAAGACCTCAAGTCATAAATGTACAGCTTGATGAGTTTTCACTGTGAACGTACCTGTGGTACCAGCACTTGGACCACAAAACAGAATTATTACTGAACCTCTGAAGCCCCTCTTCTAACCTCTCCAGGTCACAGCCTCCTATCCCCAAAGGTAACTACTATCTTGATTCCTAACAGCATAGAATTATTTTTAAAGGAGGTATATAGGATTGTGGAAATAAGCCTTGAGAAAAAAAACAAGTTGCAAGTAATCACAGAAGTTAGAGAAAGAGAACGGGGAAAACTAAGACATGTCCTCAAATTTTCTAAGTTTTCCTTGTTGAAGTTCAGGCTATTTACCCTTGAAGAAGGAATAAGGTTGGAAAACTCATATTCTCCAAATAAGAATTCTAGTACATGGGACTAGGTTATACTTGACCCAAGGAAGCCAAAACTTATTAACACAAAACCTTGAGGCATAACAAAGGATGACCTAAGTCCTTTGAGGAGGATTAAAAGTATTTTCAAACGGTTAAAATGTGTTTGAAGATTTTGAAAAGAAACAAAATGAAAAACTAAGACATTCCAAATAAGTCTCAGGTGCCATTATAATTTTCACTGAGGAGCATTTAAGCAATTTTTAGGAAACACAATGGCTAATCACTGCTCATAGCATTAATGTAAAATAATACACACACACACACAACCTGTTTTGAAATCCAATGAATTTCTGCTCTTCAGTCTGAGAATAACTAGTATTTTCATAACACTATTAATTTCAATATTACCAAAAAGCATTTCATCTTATTTGAGCTTTTCAACAGTAAACACCATCATCCTTGATTACAAAAGAAAAAAGAGGCCCAAAAGTACAGGGCCTGCCAAGTGGTTGTACTGGGACAAGAAGTCTGATCTTGAGACCTTAACTCCAGGCCTTTTCCCACCTACCACAGTGACTCCCTCGTCATACACGTACACTAGCTGCCATGTCCATTCTATCTAATTTCTACATTCACGACGTTATTTTAAATGGTTGGTCTTCTGCAGTCTTCAAGAGGCATTCAAGCACATTCATTTATTATCATAAAGGGCATAACATGCACCACCTCCAACTTTACTAACAAAGCACCCCCTCTCCCAGCACTATTCTGTTTATTGCTTTAAAAGGCAACCAGATATTCCAACCCAACCTTCCATCCTCTTTAACCCATGCTGCTCAAATAGAGCTGTAAATCTGGAAAACTGATACAAATGACACATAAGATTCTGTGAATTAATAAAACTAAAGATTAAAGGGAAAGACATTAAAAATGGTAAATAAAAAAGACACGACTAGCTGATATGAACACAGTGCTAAATAAATTCCACTAGAAAGAACTTACTAATAGACAATGTTGAGTAATATTCCTTTTACTTTTAATTTCAAGATTTCTCCAATGCCACTGTTAAGCAATCTAATGCTTACACCACTCTTGCTCCTTAACTACAGAACTGCCTTTTACTTACAAATAAATAGCATGTAAACAGTAATCAAAGGTCCTAGATTGTATGAATCATTCAGAAATATTACTTTAATATCAAATTAAATGAATTCTTCATTGTAGCTGAACATCTAGTTATTAGAATCATAAGAAGGCACCTCTTTCCAAAAAGTTTAAGGAAGAAACAGAAGTATAACAACAGGTAACATTCATTGAATCCTCACTGTGACTAAGGCACTAAATGTTACCTAAGGCCTTGGCATAATTCACCATTTTAATCCTCACAAAAAAAACTTTCAGAGAGATACCATTATTATTCGCATTTATAGGAGACTTGGGCTTAACTGAGTAACCTTCTCAGGAACAGTAATCTAACTCCAGAGCCCAAGTTTTATATTAAAAACTACAGTCCAAAACTGTATTAAATAAAGTAATCCTGCAACTGGTAAAAATTAAAACATATTCAAAGCAATATTTCACATGCTCTGAGGAGGGAAAGAAAAATTGTTATACTGATTTAGTAAAAGATTACCAAGAGAACCTGAAGAGTATTCCTTATTTTTAGAACCAAGTGATTTTTAAAAAATTCAATAATGAATTCATTTTCTTCTCTCAGTGCATATTTGTAAGTCTAAATCTGAAGTAAAATTAATAATAGACTAGTAAGAAAGAAGGTATGTTTGGTTATTTTTAGCAGAGTAGATTAAGGCTTACTCTAATTACTGGCACTCAGAGAACATCTGAAAGTGTCTATTCTTATATTCATAACACATGACTTCCCCCTCAGTCAGCTAAATATCAGCTGACTGTGGATGAATGTAACCAAACTGTTCTCAATATTCTACTGGTATGTCATTAAAAATTCTTTTGTTAGTGAAGAAAATCAATACAGTACTCTTAAACAAATTCTGAAGCTCGTAGTTGGTAGGTGTAAATTTTTTAAAGACTTTAATCCTGTAACATGCTGCACAAAATAGGAATCAAAAAAGCATAGTGTTTTCTGTCTTCACAGGATCTTCAGGAGTATTTATTTTAGAAATGAGGAAACAAAGGCAAAATGACCTGTTCAAAGTCACAAAACTAATGGCACAAAGGAATTGAACTCAAGTCCCCAGATTTTCAGTCTATTTTTTCAGCTATATTAACCCTACTCCACTCTCTCACCTCTCCCTCCCCAAGAGGGGCAACTGTAAGAAAGGCTCAGGGATAAAGAATGTGGATGAGGCAACTTGAGGAAGGCAAACAGAAAGATCACTTGGTGATATGAACAGCAAAAAAATGCTAGTTTAGAATTTCTCAGTAGCTAAGTGTTAATTCTTTTACTTAAAAGGTCTTCTCTTCCAGCTGGACTAGGGAAAAAATAATTACCTGTTCATATCTACCAAAAAAATGTCCTTAAGGTGCTAGAAAAGTTTCTAGTATGAAATGGGGTCTAACTTTTGTATGTGAATTTCATCTTAGTAAAGCTGGTATTTTTAAGTGCATCTTTATTTATAGGAGTTTGATGTAAATATCAGAGTCAGGTGAAACTACATTTTACAGGTTTTTACAACAGAAAAACCAGTGTCCCAACATGGATGGGCTGAATGCTATGCAGAGTACCAACTAGCGCTTCTTTCCTCTTGATGGACAGGCCATCTCCTTCAGTTCCAAGAATCTTGATTCCCTTGCTAGTATTTTCCTCCTCCACACGGGGGACTCCTTTCCCTATCTAGAAATAAGCTTAAGTCTCTCTCATGCCATTTTTTAACCCTGTCTCCCCACTCCTGTCTATGGGTGGTTATCACCTTTTAAGCTTCCCCCCCCCACCCCCCCCCAACAGTCTACACTTGCTGTTTTATTGTCTCCACCTCTTCACACTTTGTCCCATTTTTTCAAGAGTTCTATCTCTACTATTCCACTGAAAATGTTCCAACAAAGGGCATTTTGTGAAATGCTCACTATAAAATCTAATAGATTCTTCACTTTAGTTGACCTTCATGCAACATTTGGCACTGGTGACCTTAGTTTTGAACTCTCTCCCCTTTCCTAAGGTGACTGACCCTATAACTTACCCTCTGTCTGCCGCTTAAATGCTGGTGATCTAACACTTTATGCCTCATTTTCCCCCAGAAGTCCATGCCTATGCCCACCCTGAGAAAACTAGGCATCTCCAAATCGAAGTCACACAGGCTCCTCAAAGTCAACTTTCTACCTCACCATTTACCTCATCAGCTGAACCAGAAGTGTGGAATCACCCCAGTCCTCCCCCTCTTTCACTGCCCTCCCTGCTTCTAGCAATGACCAAGTCTTACCAAACTTACCTCAGCAACCAACTCTTCCACCTGCTGAGCCCACAGCAGAAATCTTCCTTCAGGATCGCCATATCCTAATAGATCCCTCAGGTGCCAGTCTCAGCCCTCCCCCCACCCATTTTCCAACTACAGGATCCTTAAAGAAATGCAAATTTTCTTCTCATCCCAGCTTAAAACCCTTGCCCCCAGGTTTAAGATTTGAGTTCTGGCCCCTATGGCAGTCATGAGCAACTGACCTTGGACAAGTCACTTCTCCCAAATTCTCATTTTTTTAAATAAAACTCAGTTTTGACCAACAGTAGTGGTTTTCAAACTCAGGAGCCCTACACAGAGGGTGGAAGCCAAGTGAGTAGAGATACAGTCACACAAGCACCTCCATTTCCACTTGTTTCATTTAAGGTTTCATCCCTGGGGCAAAAAGTTTCTTAAAAAAAAAAAAAACACTTGACTAGATTACTCTAAAACATCTTCCACCTCTAAAATGGTATTTTTATGATTTTTCTCAACAAATACTACACCAAACACTGGATACAAAATCATCCAAAGACGACTAAATTCATTCTATTGTAAAGAGGAGTCTATGGTATTTTAAAAATTGTAGAGTCATCCATGGTATTTTAAAAATTCTACATGTTCTGTAATCTTCATGTCTTTCTCTGCCATCTTGCCCACAACCCCATCCATAGTAGAGTGGAATAAATGAAATCTGAGATAACACCCAGACTTCTCTTTGACCCTCCTTACAATCCACAGTTAGTTCCCTGCACATCCCCCACAGAAGAGAATTTTTATATGCATGAACATTCTTATCCTAAATTCAGTAAGTTAATTGTAAGGGAACAGAAATAGTGAAGAAACAAAGTGATTATATTTCTTTTAACCCTATTAGAACAATCTTGAGAAGTTTAAGGTATCAAAAAGTTCCAGATATTAATAAAGATGTATAGCATCATTTAAAAGCTTAGTGTTCAAAGCCAATCTATGAGTCATTTTGCAACATCAAAATTTTAAAAATCTGTTCTGGGCAAAATTATCTATTTACCAGATCTAATCACACCTCCACCACAGCAACAAGTGTACTTCAAACTAATAAGCAGTAATGAACAAATCCTGTATATATCTGATTTTTAAACATCTATGACTAAAATGGTGTACATATCCAAGGAGTTTATACATGAATAAGAGATTCTGAAAGTCAGATTAAAAGGCATGTCAAATAACAGTCATTACAGATTTGTGGGGAGAAGGGAGGGGGAGGTAAATGCTTATCTAAATTCAGAAAATTACTCACACAATTTAAAATACGGATTTTATTTTCCCCTGCAAAGAAATGAATTATTTCAGTTTTCCTAAAAAGATGATTAAGCATGAAGTATCATTTATGCTTTTAGTTACATAATTTCATTTAAAAAGAGTCCCATGATTTTATCATTTCACCAAAACAGTAGTTATCTTAAAAGTACAAAGCTTTACCTTAAGACTATTTCATTTATATCTTTAGTAATCATTATTTATAAATGTCATCTCTCGAAAGTCTGCAATTTCCACGTTATAAATGATCTAATATCTGATTCTGTTTCACCTTTCTAATAAATAAAAATTATACCTTTTGTAAACAATCTTCAGATCTCTCCATTCAAGAAAGCTGCACATTTTAGGTTTCCGTGCTAAAACGGTTTGAACAAGTTCTCTTGTGATCTTTTTCTTTTCTTTGTCTGATAACGGGACATACCATTTCTGCAGTCGAAGCTTTCCTTGACGACTAAAAAGCAACATAAACTGCATCTGTTAAGATAAACAGAACCAAGATTACAGGCAATACTTTGATTCAATGAAGTTAAGATTAAGATGACACGTGGCAAAGAGAAGCTTTGAGGGACGGGGCGTTTAGCTAACAAATGATGAGTAGCCATCAATATTTCTATGCTAGTTAAAATAACAGGAAATTCTTGTAGAAAGATCTTTCCACCAGATGCAAATCCTCCCACCTCACCCTGTTCCATTTAAGTTTGGAGGAGAGGGGGAGGATAAAAACAGGTGAGGTGAAAATTCTGATGAAAAAGAAAGATAATTCTTGCAATTTAAGAAACTATTGTGTATGTGTGCTATAGGAATGTATATGGATCAAAGGAGAACTGTTGACATCAACTGGTTTAGATGCATTTGAAATAAACAGACCTACTATTTTTTCACCCTACACAGAACAAGCTGTTCTAGTGCCAAACTGAATTACTTGTAGACAGACTGCTATAACTTGGAATGCTGTCTTCAGTTTATGTTTACATATTTTAAGCAAAACAAAAGAGCTAAAATATAAACCAAAAAAATCCCATAAACACACATTTTTCTTAATAAAAGCCTGATTTTAAAAATTCACATCTCATTTTAAAAATTCTAACATAAATATACACACAATAAAGTGAGAGTTAATATAATTTTACCAAAGAGAATATAAACCTTTAAAAAGCCAAACTAAGAGCTACACACATTCAGACATTATACGAAATACTTCATTTAAAACGATTTAAAAACATAGCATCTACAGATGGAGTGGATGCTGAATTCTAGTGTATTTCACACAAACTATTTTGTATACATTTATTTAGAATCTGCTGATGATGATTAGTCTACATGTTTTAATTTTTAAGGAAACCTTCTTGTAATTCAGTCTCCCCAACTGCAAACAGAAAGCATTGTTTCTACAAAGGTAATTTAAAGGTAGAATTCAGACTTTTTTTCTTTTCTTTTAATTATTCTAAGTTTCAGTACTAGTTTCTGCAAGTAGGATTCAGCCTGACTCTTGGTATTACCCATACCATACTGAATTTGAACATGGGGTGGGGGAATTTACACCATCCATCTGAATAAAATGGGCGCTAAATTTCGCCAAGAAATCATTGCCGCTTTTTGTAATAATCCAAACGGGCATCAATAAGGTATTTAGAAATTCACGATGCGACAATTTAACTTCAATAAAGTTAAAACTGGCTGTTAACACCACACTTAAAACGCATCACTGGCACGAAAAAAACGAACAATACTGATGATGTCAAAGTGCCTCACACACTTTTAAGACAGCGACATTAGAAGGGGACAGCAAGTAACGCATGAACTGGACAATGTTTCACGCAAACCCGTTAGCAGAACTTGGAAAAGAACAGACCCGTATTCCAGGATCTTGGAGACCAGGAGGACTGGGGGTTTGCTTTTGAAACTCAAGGACTCAAAGGAGTCTATATCAAGGTCCTCCATCTCTCCCCACCATCACTTTATCTGACGAATAAATAATTTATGCTCTTTAAAATAAATTATATGTTAACATAGGATGATGCCTGGTCTCCAGACACAAGTATTCCTTCCCTCTAGTTAAAAACCAACGCTCCGATTTTGCTTCAAATCACAAGGCGCCTCAATTCCTGGAGATCGGTATTAAAAACAATGGGCTCGGCCGCGGAGCGGGCTCGGGGCCAGTGGCCGTTGCCTGCCCGCCGCCCCACGGGGCCGCACTCCATCACTGACCGACCGAGCCCGGGCGAGGTGACAGGCAAGGAGCGGGGAAGACAATGGCAACCGCCGCCGCGCAGGGGGCGCCAAGAGTCCTCCGTCTCCGCCGCCCCCGGCCGCCGACCCCGCCCGCAAATGCCCCGCAAAACTTGAGGCGATTCCCAAACCACAGGTGCCGCGGACCCGCTGCAGCGTCCGAAACCGGCCCCCGCAACCCGGGACGCGGCGCCGAGTGGAGAGGGGCGCGGACGCAAAGAGAAGTGAGTTTCGGGGCGCGGTGCCCCAGTGGCGGGCCGGGCGGGCGGGCGCGGGGTGGGGTCGTCCAGGCGCTCGCTGGGCGGCGGGGGGCTCGCCCGACCCTCCCTCCCCACTGCCCGATCCCGGTGTCCCCGCTCGCCTCCCGGGACTTACGGCGGCCGCGGGCCGCGGCTGCGGCGGGGCTCGGCCGGCGGCGGCGGCGGCGGCAGCGTCGGCGGCGGCGACTAAGGGGAAGCCCCTGTCGCTGAGCTGAGGAAGAGAAGCCGTTTTGCTGTGGGGAGGGGACCGGGTTCGCGGAGGGAAGGCTTAGGCTGAGAGGGGAGGGCGAGCCGACAGACCCCGCCCCGGGGGCCGGACGAGGGAGGAGCCGGGGCTGCGGCGAGCGGAGGGGCGGGCTGGGCGGTGCGCTGGATGCAGCTCGGCTGTTGCCAACGGCTCCGAAGGCAGCTCAGGTGACCGCGAAGTCCGAGGAATCTGATTGGCCGCGTCTCTACCGAGAGGGGTGGTCCGGACCGGAAGCCAGGCCACGTGACCCGGAAGCGGCTGTTGCCAGGGCTGGCGCGCCTGCGCTCTTCTGAGTGCGCTTCTCTGAAGCGCGCGGCTGTCAGGTCGGTTTCGTGGGGAGAAGATAGTGTTTCACTGTGCCGTATATTGACCGTACTAAGCTGGGCAGGGAAGGTCCGTACTTCCAAGAACCACATTCAAACTCCGATAACTCTCGGTGCCCCAAGAGGGTGGGACGGGGCCGTGTAATGGCCGGTGATGTTGGTGAGGGGAGAGAGGGAGTGCTGCAACTCGGAAGAAAACAAAGCTCGTGGAGCTCGTGCACGCGTTTAGAGGGCTTTTTGCAATTACTTTGCCTCAAAACCATCCGGAATCCGGCCCTTCCCATCGCAATGCTGCAGTCCTAGACACCTTTTCGCCCCAAACTGTGCAAGTGTCTCTTGCCGGGGCTTGCCTCGCCCATCCTCAGTGCTGCGAATCTGAGGAGTTACTGTCCGTTCCCTGCTGAAAAGCCCGACCGGCACCTCTTCTAGATTCCGCTTCTTTCACCCTCACCTCCCCCACAGCCGCTTGGGTTCCAGTTTAGTCTTGCTGACGACTTTCTCTGCCTGGCATGCCCTTGCTCTCAAATGTCACAGCTCCTATGAAGCCTCACTCACCCATATACCCGTTAGCACATCTTGAGTTTTCTTCATTTTACATTCCAGCCTAGTTCTCTGCCTGGTATGTAACACCACTAATAAATGTGAGTTGACTGATAAGGACTCTAAAACGGTAGGTTTGTTAGTTAAGAGCCATGGTGCTGAGCATTGTGTCTGGCACAGAATGGATGTCCATTTTTTTCGAATGAGAGAGTAGTTGAATCATCCAGTCCGGCTCATTTTTTACAGATGAGGAAGGGGGAGCCCTATGGGATTAAGTGACCTTGCTTGAGCAGCCACGGGTTTCTCATGTCGAATGCTATTCATTATCCCAGTCACTTCGGTTCTTACAAAGGAAATTTAGAATATTGCTTTTGTTAAGCTATGGCCTTTTTGCAGAAGTACCCAAACATGGTCGCCAGAATTTTTTAATGGCCCAAAGGGAAAGTTTTCCAGGAAGCGAAGTTTAATCAATCAAAAGAAATCCTTTATTAGGGATTGTGTTCTTTTCATGTGTGTTAAAATGTCTGCAAAACTAAGTACATAGTAGGGATTTGGGGGCATTTTTTAATGCCCTTCTTTGGCAAGGTAAAAATGTATATTACCTCCCCTTTCAGACACTGCTATGCTGCTTGGAAATTTTCCTACTAATGTGTATGCTAAACATTGACTGTAATATTTAAAAAGTGGTCAACATAAAGCACAGAGTTGACTTTCTGTAGGTCTTTAAGCCCCCTGTCCAAATTTCTCTCAGCAACCTGACCAATCCTGTCCCAGAGGCACATGTTAATGTCCCATTTCTCCCTTACTACACAAAACATGCCATTAACCAAAGACAGATCTAATAGAATGTAATGAAAACTCGCCCTCTGAATCCAAATTCAGAAAAGCTACTTTTCTGTACAAAACTCATGTCCTCAAGTTTCCTGAGATAACTACCTCCAAGTTTAAAGTCACTGGCTGTGTTCCTCATCTTGGTCTGTGGTTCTGAAAACGAGGACGGGAGACTTGCTGATGACATACTGGCAGTCTCTGATGTTCCTAGCCAAGAAAAGGTGGGGGTTAAGGGGAGGGAGGGAGAGGAATTATGGGAAAAATAATTAGCAGCTGAAAGCAGCTATTACATAATCTTGGCTGCTTATTAATTTAGCAGAAGGAATGGCTTATTAAATTCTAATAGCAACAGCACAACTGCAAACAACCTAGCAATTAACAGTGCAGGGCCCATTATTTTGTTAATATGTTCTCTTCTTTTGGCAAGTGTATAAGAACAAAATTTATAGAAGCAGATGGTCTTTTTCAGTAGATTATAGATGGCTTATTCCCCAGTCTTAGATTAAGTGTTAATTGTGCATTCACTGTGAAAGACAAAAGGAGCACTGTTATTGTCTTTGTTGGTAATTAACTGCTTGACTTTGATTCCCACAATTTGGAAATTGTGGGCTTTGTTTGTTACATAGAGGGTTCTTCTCACCTAGTATCTTCTTCATCTGTCATGTTAATAGGGTATCTTGTTTTTAGTCCTCTGCTATTGTTATCTGGGTGGTCCTGATTTCTTGATTGTTATTGATTGATGGTACAATAATTATTTTTTATGAAAAACTAAAAATTAGATTTTATTCTTTTTTTCTGATACAGGAGACATTTATTATACTACTGTTTCTAATGGAAAAAGAGCATGTGGTTTCATGGTATATGGCTGCCAGATGTTTCCCAGGTTTCAGTGGTCCTGGTAGATAGAAGAAAATTACCAAGGTCAGAAGAGAGAAGAGATTTATCATGGAATAGAAATAACTGTATTCCAAGTGTACAGAAGGGGAAGAATTGAAGTATTTCTGGTAACCTACCTTTTATTTATGTTTTTATTGAGATATAATGGACATATCACATATTAATTTCAGGTGTATAACATAATGATTCAATAGTTATGTATATTGCAAAATGATTGCAGTAAGTCTAGATAACATCACTTGTTTTCTTTAAAAAAAAAAAGTGCCTAGCTTTTATTTGTACTAAATCCAAGAGGTGAGGGTGAAATAGAGATTTCTACCTTCTAACAGTAAAATTTTGAGATTTTTATAATTTTTCAAAAATAGTTTTAATTTCCTGTTAAATATGTGATGGCCGTATGTTTTTATCTCCTCTCCCTCTCAAAATGCCGTTAAATGAAAAAAAAAAAAAAGAGGAATATTTAAAGTATAGACCCACATAGACAGTAAGGGAGGGGACATTAAGGGGACATTAACGTGAGGGTGTCAACAAGGGTGTCATTAAGCACTGACAAGGTACATTATTAAGCACTGACAATTTAAGTAAAAATAGTACGGTATTTTGTATTGAGAATATGGAGGACAGAAGTGAAGGAATGTTGAAACAGTGCTAAGCCCTCATGCAGTAACAGAAAATAAATCCAGAAATAGAGGGTGCAACTAAAGAGATCCCACATGCCCCAACTAAGACCTGGTGCAGCCAAATAAGTAAATAAATACAAATGAATATTAAAAAATACCATAAGATTAAAAAAGAGAGAATTAGCATTATTAGCATATTTCAATACCAGGAAGTAAATTCCAGAAGCAATGATGTCTTTCCAGGGATAGAATCTTGAGGTAGGATGTAATTAAATTTATTATTACATTTTATTTTAGTGTAGGTTTTACTTTGTTTTTAAAATACTGTAATGAAGTAGATAAAAACTCTTCTGTTAATGCTAGCACTGTATTATGGATTTGTGCAGTGTTCCTTTAGCCAGTCTATATGTTATTTATTATTTATTAAATAAAAATGTCTTCTAATGGAATTCAGTGCTGAATCAGTATAGAAAATCACAGCAAGTGTAAAAAAGATACTTAGAGTTTGTAAATTTGCGTCTCCTAAGATAAAGTTGTTCTAAGGAGAAAACTGGCCTAAAATAATGAGGATTTATGAACCAAATCATTTCAAGTAGAAAGGGCTGCCACTGCCACAAAGTCCTCCACAATGAACTAAAGAGAAATGTGGAACATACATTCTTTCTTAGAAACACCATAGCTTTGAAGAAAATGCAGGAGAATGACTCTTCTCCTTTTAGTATTACATTAAAGCAAGGATTCTCAACCTAGGCAATTTTATCCCCCACCAGCGGACACTTGGCAGTATCTGGAGACATTTGGGTTGTCACAGTGGGATAAGGGAGCTCAGGAACAGTTGTTGATGCTGCTGTAATGCACAGAACACCCTCTATGACAAACAATTATCCAGCCCAAAATGTTAATAGTGCCGAGGTTGAGAAACCTGAGTTAGTCAATGAAGAGGTTAACATGCAGCAATGGAGATATCATATAGATATTTCAAGAAATGAAATAAGCACTTATCTTCATATGTTTGTTTTCTCTTGGAATAGTTGGGGGCATTCTTAATATTTGATAGGTAAAATCCGTAGCTGCTAAAAAGGCTGGCCACATATGTGAGGCAGTTAGTATTCTTTAATCTAACAAGAATAAGCTATCCTAATGGGATTTTTTTTCAAAGTGATCCTGGAATATTAGTGAAAGTTACTTACAACCAAGATCCATGAGGTGACTATTCCATCCATTCATTCATTAACATATATGTTTATTATGTTTTCTCTCTGCTTGGCACTATGGAAGGTAATGTAGATACAAAGACAAGTAAGATGTTGACTCTATCCTAAAGCTCCAAAATGATTTCTCCTGACACAGAATTCCATGTCTTTTGGCAACAAACTCTGGATGGTCAGGGGAGCAATCACCAAACATGTGAATACATTTTCTTTTAGGAAACCCCTGGAGATGCTTCCGGAGAAGGCAATGGCACCCCACTCCAGTACTCTTGCCTGGAAAATCCCATGGACGGAGGAGCCTGGTAGGCTGCAGTCCATGTGGTCACGAAGAGTCGGGCACGACTGAGTGACTTCACTTTCACTTTCATGCATTGGAGAAGGAAATGGCAACCCACTCCAGTGTTCCTGCCTGGAGAATCCCAGGGACGGGGAAGCCTGGTGGGCTGCCGTCTATGGGATCACACAGAGTCGGACATGACTAAAGCGACTTAGCAGCAGCAGCAGCAGAGATGCTTCATAGAACTTTAGATTTCTGTAATTGACAGCTTTGGAAACAATCTGCCTTAATGACTTCCCAGGGCTCTTCACAATCTTTTCATTCTGTGAGTTTGCTACAACACTCTTAATTCACAGCCATATAAGAGATTCAATATATTTTCAACAAAGCAGTTTAAAATAATTTTCTTTTGACCTGGTCCTTAAAATGAGATATTTCAGCAGTAATCTAACTCAATTAGACCCGTGGTCCTAGGATATTCTTTAGGGGACTTGTGAAAACATAAGATGGCTGGGCCTTATCCCCAAAGTTTTTGATTCAGCATGTCTGAGGTGAGACCTAAAATTACATTTCTTTTTTTCTTGTTTTAAATTGAAATATAGTTATTTTATATGGTTGTGTTAGTTTCTGGTGTACAGCAAAGCAATTCAGAGAGCATGTGTATATATATATATATATATATATATATGTATTTATAAGGATATATTCATTTTCAGATTCTTCCATTGTAGGTGTTTACCTGTGTTATATGTAGTAGTTCCTATCTGTTAATCCGGAGCTCCTAATCCATCCTCCCCCCACTTTTCCCTTGTGGTATCTGTAAGTTTGTCTTTTATATCTGTGAGTCTGTTTCTGTTTTATAAATAAGTTTGTGTCATTTTTTTAGATTCCACATATATGTGATGTCATACGATCTTTTCTTTTTGTGTCTGACTTACTTCACTTAGTATGATAATCTCTAGGTCCATCCATATTGCTGCAGATGGCATTATTTCATTCTTCACTGAGTAATATTCCATACTGTGTGTGTAATATTTATACACACACACACACACACGCCACATCTTCTTTGAGCTTCCTTGGTGTCTCAATCGGTAAAGAATCCACCTGCAGTGTAGGATACCTGGGTTCAGTCCCTGGGTCGGGAAGATCCCCTGGAGAAGAAAATGACAACCCACTTCAGTATTCTTGCCTGGGAAATCCTGTGGACAGAGGAGCCTGGCTGGCTACAGTCCATGGGATCACAAGGGTCAGACACGAACCACCACCACATCTTTATCCAATTATCTATCAGTGGACACAGGTTATTTCCATGTCTTGGCTATTGTGAATAATGCTTCTATGAACATAGTGGTGCATGATTCTTTTCAAATTAGAGTTTTTGTCTTTTCTGGATATGTGCCCAGGAGTAGGATTGCTGGATAATGTGGTAACTCTATTTTTAGTTTTTTAAGGAACCTCCATACTATTCTCCATAGTGACTATATCAATTTATATTCCTATCAGCAGTGCAGGAGGGTTCCCTTTCCTCCACATCCTCTCCAGCATTTATTGTTAGTAGATTTTTTGATGCTGTCCATGTTGACCCATGTGAGATGTTATCTCACTGTAGTTTTGATTTGTATTTCTCTTACAATTAGCGATGTTGAACATCTTTCATGTGTCTGTTGGCCATCTGTATGTCTTCTTTGGACAAATGTTGATTTAGTCTTCTGCCTGTTTTTGGAATAGATTTTTAAAATATATATATATTGAGCTGTATGAGGTGCTTGTATATTTTGGAAATTTCTCTCTTGTTGGTCACATCTTTTGCAAATATTTTCTCCCTTTCCATAGACTGTCTTTTCATTTCGTTGGTGGTTTTCTTTACTGTGCAAAAGCTTATAAATTTGATTAGGTCCCATTTGTTTATTTTTGCTTTTATGTCTTTTTCCTCAGGAGACTGACCTAAGAAAACATTGCTATAGTTTATGTCAGTGAATCTTTTGCCTATATTCTCTTTTAGAAGTTTTATGGTAAGAGTTGCATTTCTAACATTCCCAGGTGGTGCTGATGCTCCTGGTCTTAGAATCACACTTGGAGAACCACTGTGTGTTAGTTGCTCAGTTGTGTCCAACTCTTAGTGACCCCATGGACTGTAGCCTGCCAGGTTCCTCTGTCCATGGAATTCTCCAGGCAAGAATACTGGAGTGGGTTGCCATTTCCACTACCCTATAGAAAAAAAAGCTATAATAGCTAGTAGAAAAGTTCTCAAAGCCAGTGATTGTGATATAATTTTCTCAGACAAATGATTTAAAGGAAACTTGAGATCTGAATATTTTTTATTGCTGATCTCATTAAGTCTTATAACATTGGGAAAGCAATATTCCCAGTTATATGAACCTGAAACTCAATGTATATACACAGCCCACAGTTGCCTATGATCATGATGTGCCTTGTACAAACTAATGTACTGTAATAGTCCAAGTTAGAAATTAGGGCACTTAGAGAAACTTGAAGGTTGTACCATAAAAATCAGATTCTTACTTGATGAATATCACTACTGATATAAATTTTTTTCCAACTACTTCCTCCAAGTGGGGATTACCTCTAAATACTTTGTCAGCAATTACAGACATGAGGTGGAAGGGAGAGAGATGAGAGGGACCAGCTAGACAGAATCTGTATCCCTGGATAAGGCAGAAACCACTAAGTAGTATTTTAATCAAAATCTGCCTTCTCTTCCTTGGCACCCAGCTACCCTGTTCCTCCACCTCCCTTGCAGTTAGATAGGCCCGTGGGGCTGAGATCAGGCTATGAAATGTGGATGGAAGAGCTGTCGGGCTGGGCCCACAAAACCTTCCACAAGAAGGTCTCTTCCTTCCCTCCCGCCTCAACCCTGTTTTTGCCCCCTGGATGTGGACACCCAGGGTGACCTTGGAAATCAGGCTTTGAGGATGGCTGAGTTGCTATCAGCCTGGGTTCTTGAATGACTGCATGGAGCAGACACACAGACTACTGCCACCATCATCATTCCTTCCACCAATTGTACTTTAAGTGAATGAGAAATAACTTTATATCAAGCCAGTGACTTTTTTTTTCCAGGTTCATCTGTTACAACTATTAGTGTTACTAGCCATCCTTGCAAACTGTTACATACTTTATTACAAAGAGAAGAAGCCATAAGGATGGGAAGCCATTTTCAAGTGGCTAGCTTTTTGTCTTGATTCTGAACCTACTTTTTGTGCTCCTACATGTGTCTCCCTTTGATTGAAATATAAAGCGAAATCTATATATAAAATCTTAGTTCAGAATTTAAAACTACTCATCTATCAAAGGGGCAGAAAAGACTGATTTGAGACTTTTCATTAACTTTACATTCCTCTGGCAAAACATAGCATTTGTACTAGGCAGTAGATGATGCAATATTTAAAAAATCATACGACTGAAAGAGGCAAGAAAATGGCACGGGGGAGCATATTCTGGTGAACTATCCCTGATTGTCAAAAGTGGATGATGTTGTCAGTTTCTTAGAACCGAGACACCAAAGCTGACAGTTTATTTATGATCAGATTATATCCTTGTCTTCTAAATACTATAGGACAAAGTTAAAACATTATCCTGAAACACTATTTAGAATACATGGACATTTCAATTGAATGGTTTGAAAAAATTTTAGAAATAATACATACATTTTAAATGTAACAAATAAGTGAAATAATGGATTTTTAAAGGCCACTTCACTTAAAAACTTCATTTTACAAATAAGGAAATTTAGCCCCCAAAAAGTAAACAAATTGCTCAAGATCATGAGGAGCTCAGAGCCCTGTGTTCTGTATCCAGCCAGTGGTTTCCCACCATAGTCCATTGTCTCCTCCCCATAAATTACTAACCCACTATCTTTAGACAAAAATAAACAGATAAACTGGAAAACCACACACCCACAACACCTCAAAATACAAACACTTCTTTATCTTGCCTTTCTGTTTGGTACTAAAGTATTTCTGTCTGCACTAGCAAACTGAAACCTTTGCGATCTCCAGGATTGGGATAGTATTTTACTAATCTTTCTATCACAGAACCTAATCCAATACTTTGCATAGAGTTCAGTTCAGTTCAGTTGCTCAGTTTTGTCCGACTTTTTGTGACCCCATGGACTGCAGCATGCCAGGCCTCCCTGTCCATCACCAACTCCCGGAGCTTACTCAAACTCATGTCCATCAAGTTGGTGATGCCATCCAATCATCTCATCCTCTGTTGTCCCCTTCTCCTCCTGCTTCAATCTTTCCCAGCTCAGGGTCTTTTCCAAGGAGTCAGTTCTTCACATCAGGTGGCCAAAGTATTGGAGTTTCAGCTTCAGCGTCAGTCCTTCCAATGAACATTCAGAACTGATTTCCTTTAGGATGGACTGATTGGATCTCCTTGCAGTCCAAGGGACTCTCAAGAGTCTTCTCCAACACCACAGTTCAAAAGCATCAATTCTTTGGTGCTCAGCTTTCTTTATAGTCCAACTCTCACATCCATACTTGACTACTGGAAAAACCATAGCTTTGACTCTATGGACCTTTGTCAGCAAAGTAATGTCTCTGCTTTTTAATATGCTGTCTAGGTTGGTCATAGCTTTTCTCCCAAGTAGCAAGCATCTTTTAATTTCATGGCTGCAGTCACCATCTGAGCCACGGGTTGGGTCCTCTGGGAGGGGTACCCATGCTGCAACAGCTCAGAAGCCAGCCTTCATGGTGATACAAGAGGTGTGGGGTAAGCATGTGAGCCTGGGAGGTCAGGGGCTCCTCCTGGGCCTGTATAGCATTGCCAGCAGGATGCCTGGCATGGAGGGTAGACCTCTCAGGCCCCCAGTTCCCGGATGGAGAGTGGGGAGCCCCCGTCTGTATTACGGAGTTCTGAGAATTTCCAAGGAGTGTACATTTTAAAAGGACCTCCCATCCCCTTCCCATCCATTCTACCAAGAGGGCCATGGCAGAATTGGGGAGGTCAGAGAAGGATTTTTGTAGGATACAGCCATTATGCCAAAATTGGGAAAGAAAAAAGTTAGTCAAGAGAAGACAGGCAAGAGTGTTCCAAGAATGGTATGTACAAAGATGAGATGAGTGTATGACTGTCTCGCTGACCTAAATAGAAGATCAGTGTGGTCAGGGAGTACCTAGGTAAATATGAATCTGCAGAGAATAAGAAGACCAGATTATACAGGATGTTTCAACAGGATTAAAGCCTTTGGGCTTTATATAAAGATATTGGGGATATTGAAAGATTTTAAGCAAGGGCAAGTGCCATTACTGGATTTGAGTTTTAGAGTTTCAGAAAAATCACTCAGAGTGAAATGCAGTTAATTGTAGGATGCACTTTAGTCTGAGTTTAGTTGCAGATAAAATAAACCATTGTAACTAAAACAAACAGAAGCAGTCTGAAAATGATTGGAAGAGCCAAATCTAGGCTGAGTTTCTGGGAAAACCTTCCAGAAAAATACTGCAGAACTTGACTGCCAGGGAGCTACTATGTCTGCAATAATCAGTGAGCTGGAATGCTGAGAAGCTGTCTTCATCACTGCTAGCTTCAGGCCTATACTGCCTCTGCTGTAATCAAGAAATAAAAAATCTGCTGCTAGCAAAGTAGATGCCATGGGTCTATCTTCTTTACACTGCTGTGGCTAGAGACTGGACACTGGACTCCCTCTACAACTGCCCCTGAAAGTCAGGTGCTTCCCTAACCATGCTAGTCAGCAGCAATAGGAGAGGTGAGGCCCCCCCCCCCCCCAGCCTCTTCATGATCTGTTACTTCCCCCTTCCAGGTCTTGCATAGGTGCACCTGATTGTTGGAATCTACATCACAACTAGAAGCCTTGCTATGGAGTGTAGTTTTTTGTTTTCTGGAAGGAATACTGAATATCAGGAGCACTGATATTGAGCAAGCAGATCCACAGTGTCCACTGCAGGGGTCAAGACTGATGGCTGAGAGAGCAGTTGAGAAGCTATTAAATAATTCACATGAGAGGTGGAGGTAGCTTGAACAAGGAATAAAAAGAAAGAATTGATTAGAGAGAGTTAGGAGGTAGGTTGCTTTGATCCCAGTGTAGGGGAAGTGAGTGTAAAGCCAAGGATGCCACTGGGGGATGTTTCCCTGAGAGACAGATCCCAGGAGGAAGGCAGACTGGTGGTGAAATAATGAACTCGTTTTTCATCCTCCAAAATCAGATATCTGTGGGGCCTGGAAATGGACAGTGGGAGTTGCTGATTTAAATCTGAACGCTCAGGAGTAAGGTTAGGGCTGAAACTAGAGGTTTGTGAGTCATCAGCATAGAACTGGTAAATTAAGCTGAGTAGGAGGATGAGGTCACTCCAGAAGATTGTGTACAACAATAATACATTTCTTTTAAAAAATACCATGAAAGACAGAATTATAAGGTGATTTCCATGATGTTATATTAGTTTACCTGGCCAAAGGGAGTTTTCAGATATAATTAAGGTTACCAATCAGTTGACAAAGTAGAGAGATTATAAAACTGGGCCTGGCTTAATCATATGGGACTTTTTAAAAGATGAGAATTTTCTCCAGCTAAAAGAGAAATCAGAGAAATATGAAACATAAGAGGGATTTGATCAGAGGGAGTTCTTCATTGGTGAGATAGGGCAACCCATGTGGCAGGACCTGAGGATAACTTCTAGGAGGTGGGAATGAACCCAGCTGACAGCCAACCAAAAACAGACCTGTCTTATGACCACAAGGACCTAAATTCTGCCAACAACCTAAATGAGCTTGGAAGAGGACTCCAAGCTCCAAATGAGAATGCAGCCCCAGCCAACGCCTTAACTTTAGCCTTGTGAGACCTGAGCAGAGGACCCAGCTAATCTGGACTCCTGACCCACAGTAGCTGAGAGAAAATAGATGTATGTTGTTTTAAACTGCTAAGTTTGTGTAAGTTTATTATAAATTAATTACTTATTCACATACCCAGGACACAACTCAGGAACACTAACTTTTAGGGGGCAGGCAAATGAAAAGCCTCAGAAGAAGACTGAGAAGGAGTGGTCAGAAGCGTAGGAGAAGATCGAGAATTATGTAGAGTAATGAAGCTAAAGGAAGAGATCCCGATAAGAAGAAAGTTGCTGAATGTGCCAAATATTGCTGAGAATTCAAGAAGGAATAGAAAGGGCTCATCAGATTCAAAAAAGCCATTTGCATGAAGCGATGTGTGGAAACACCCTGAGCATATAGAAGAAAAAGTGGAAAGGGAGAAGTGAAGATGGCTCTCTTGGGAGAGAGAGCCAAATACATCTTTATATTTACAATACAAATAGATCTTTGTATTTAAAGAAGAAGAAAGAGAGCTGGAGAAGGGGGGGTGGCATCAAGTTTGAGGTACTCTTGTTGCTTCAGGAGGGAGAGCCATATTGATGGGTAGGAGTTAGTAGAGAGGAAAGGTTGAAGATATGGGGGGAAGGAGTAAATACTAGTCCTACAAGGATGCTGGAGGGAGGTGATGCAAGCCAGACAGGGTATAGGCTAAATAAGAGAAGGGATATTTTTTCCATTTTGTTCAGATCAGCGAATGGTGAGAGAGAAAAGGATGCCAGCAAGCACATACTTTGGTGGTAGGGAAGCAATTTCTTCCTCTCTGACATAGAGGTGGAGGGCAGATTATCTGCGGGTTTCTCCCAGAGACCTTGGAGAACTGGAGAGAGGTCCTGGAGCAATGTGAACAGATCACTGAGGGCGCTGAGTGTGCAGTGGAGATGAGATCTGTGGCTGGGTCTTTCTGGAATTAGGTGCTTTGGTGGAGGGTTGAGATTTGCCTGATGGCTGAGAGAGAAGAACGAAACACTGAAGTGGAATTCAAGCTAGAAAAGGAGAGCCATTCCCAAATGGAGAGTTTTGGGGCAGGAGGGAGGTGGTGGATGCTGATATGATAGAGCAGAAGGAGGCAAAGTGATGGGGTCAGTGGAAGAGGAGGACCCTGTGCGCACCAGGGCCAGGTTAGAATTAGAGCAGCTGAGTGAGCCAGCTGGAAGTGTTGGGAGTCGTGTTCTGAGATGGACCTGTGAGGGCATTGTTTTAGAGGTGGGGGAGGTGGGAGGTTGGGTGGAAAATGTAACAAATAAGGGTGGAGTGGTGGCCAGGTAGAAAGGCGGCAAAGGTCACTGGAGTAGAGAAGACCCAGGAAGGGACTCACTTGGTTGATTAATGCTGCTGCTGCTGCTGCTGCTAAGTCGCTTCAGTCGTGTCTGACCCTGTGCGACCCCATAGACGGCAGCCCACCAGGCTCTCCCGTCCCTGGGATTCTCCAGGCAAGAACACTGGAGTGGGTTGCCATTTCCTTCTCCAATGCATAAAAGTGAAAAGTGAAAGTGAAGTTGCTCAGTTGTGTCTGACTCCTAGCAACCCCATGAACTGCAGCCCACCAGGCTCCTCCGTCCATGGGATTTTCCAGGCAAGAGTACTGGAGTGGGGTGCCATTGCCTTCTCTGGTTGATTGATGAGTAGTAGGTTATCTATGTGGATGTCAAAGTCGTTTAGGATGGTAGCAAGACCTGATGGAAAAGGTGACAGTTATCCAGTTGGTAAAGACTCCAAAGAAGGAGTAGTATATAATGGCAGCAGGAGGAGTAGGGTGTGATTAAAAAAAAGAAGTTTTTATTGAGACATAATTCACGTGCCACACAGTTCATCCATTTATAGTGTACAATTCAGTGGCTTTTAGTATATTCACAGAGTTGTGCAACTACCACCACAGTCAATTTCAAAACATTTTCCTCACTCCAAAAAGAAACTCCACACCCCTTAGTCATCATCTCCAATCTCCCCAGCACTCCCCCTTCCCTACCACCCAACCCCTGGCAGCTACATCTGCTTTCTGTCTATAGATTTACCTATTCTGACCATTCAGTATAAACAGAAGCATATCATGGGTGGTTCTTTGTGTCTGGCTTCCTTCATTGTTTTCAAGGTTCATCCATGTTGTGGCAGGATTTCATTTCAGAGCACGATTTTAATGGCTGGAAAGAACCTCAGAAGAGTTCAGGGGAGGATGCAAGGCAAACACTTGCCTGTATGCAAAGTCAACTCTGGTCATTGACATTCAGCTTTGAAATTGTTCTAAGTACATCTCATCCTTCTCTGGGGAGTATCTAAGTCAGTATTAAACACTCATGCTTGCTTTTTCCCTCCCACCCCCAGCAGTAAACATAACCAGAAGTCTTGCTTAATGACAAAAACTGAGTCAGTCATTGTTGCTTCATGTTAACTACTTGCCTTAGTAACATTCATCTTATAGAGGAGATAATGAGCAAAACTGGCAATGCCTTAATAAGCTCTAAATTAAGCCTACATAATGTTAAACAAAATATGAGAATCAGCAGAAAAAGTTTTTTCTACTTAGTGATCATTAGTGTTAATGAGAACAGCAGCAAGTGGCTTTGTTCTTGTTCACTTAGAAAGTATGAAAACAAGGTAAGCAAGCAATTAGGAACGTTAATGCGAGGATTCAGTTTTAATCGTGATAATGGAATAATTTATTTTCTAACCTATTGACCTTAGACGCCCTCAACAGCTTTATCTTCTCTGGTCTTTGGATAATTTTTTTCAATCATGTTGGAAACTGAAACTGCAAAAATGGGATCAGAGCCTGCTAAAAGCAATAAAGCCGAATGAATGCATCAACCTCCGGGAAATGTCAATTACAAATAAGCAGAAGGGACTGTTATCTGTATGAAGGGACTAGAGCCCCTTATTAATAATGGTACAGGAAGTAATCCAAGAGACTAAATGTGCTGGCGAGAGGGGCTAAGGCTCTCTGAGGAGCTCAGATTGTAAAAGACACATAAAAACCTGGGAAGAGGGAGGTAGGTAGTAATCAAAGACTCAAACCACAAGAATAGCACAGAGCTATAACACTAATGCAAGAAAGACCAGCTAGAGAGAACTGAAGCTTGCTGAAGGGTATTTGAATTTGAAGGTTCACTGTTGCAGTGGAATCTCTTTTGTTTGCCCAGCATCTCTCCTTCTAAAAACAGTATCCTTATTCTTTAGGGAAACTATTCTCTCCCCATACCACCATCACTCCCATTCCAAGGATGCAAACTAAAAATGCATCAGGTTGGGACACATCACATCTGAGATTATGAAGACAGTTTTTAAAAGAGATTCTTAAAATATCATCTGCAATCTATGTTTCCTATAGATTAGAAATAGAAGTGCTTCCTGAAGACAGGAGATGGACAAATGTCTTGGTTTTCAAAACTGGGGAGATGGTGTAGTAGTATAGTGTTATTCGCTCAGTCATGTCTGACTCTTCGCGACCCCATGGACTGTAGTCATCCAGGCTCCTCTGTCCATGGGACTCCCCAGGCAAGAGTACTGGAGTGGGTTGCCATTTCCCTCTCCAGAGGATCTTCCCAACACGGGGAGATGGTAGATGATGCAAATATTAACAGGATTTCAATATTTATTCTCTGTTAAGACTATCAAATGGGTGATGCGTGAACTCCCAAAGAGAGAAGAGGTGATCCTTAAAGAAGCCAGCACGAATTCACTAAGAAAAGATAGCCTGACAGGCCTTGCTTTCTTTTGTTATATGTTTATTAGATGAGTAAATCAAAGGAATCCTGTGGACATAGAGTTTCTGTGCTTCTGCAAGGCATTTTTCAAACACTTCTGTGGTATCCTTCCTGAAAGGATGGAGAAACTGGATGGATGGTTGGATAATTTAACAGCATAATCATTCTATTGTAAGAAAGCTGATTAATGGATCTCTGTCAAATCTGGCAAATTTTGTTGAAGATCTGTCTTGAACAGGGTTGCTTTGCTATTATGGTCTTTTTTAAGTATCTGGATATGGGCTGAATGTACCTGGTTATCAGTGTATAGAGAACAAGAATCTGGGAGAGAGTGTGAATAAATTGTGTGAATAAATCAGATGACAAAGCAGATTCCAAGTTGGCATCGGCCCAGGAATGATGTATCAGCTAGTATCTTTTGCAAAAATGCAGGGTAAATATGTAAATAAATGGTCATCTGTATTAAAAGTTTAATGGACAAGTTTTAGTGTTCTATCCTTGGAACCAAAGTTGAGGATGTAGGGAGAACTTGCTAAATAGCAGCATGTTGAAAAGAAGACTTAGGGATGTTAGTGGCCTGAAGCCAAGAGCATGATAAGGCTATAAAACAGAAGAAAAAGAAGAAGAAGAAAAAAAAAAACACCAAAGGAATATTGGGCTGTTTAAGTAGAAATACAGTATTCTGACTGTTCTGGGCTTTTGATAATCAATCTTACTAAACTTTGATTTATTATGTTCAATTCTGGGAAATATATTTCATGAGGGACATAGACCAACTTCAACTCCTTCATAGCAGTCCTATCATAGAGTACTGTAAATCATGGTATATGAGCAACAGCTGAAATGAGTGAGGATAGTTAGCTCAGGGAATAAAATAGGGGCAAAAGGATGGCTCTCTCACAACATTGTAAGAGCTGGGACATAAGACAGAATTCTCTTTAGTTTCAAGAGAAAAATGAGCATTGACAGATAAAAGTTACTGGGGTAGTAGATTTCAGATAAAACATAAACAAGTAACTACTAATAATTAAGAGTCTGGAATCAAAGTAGGTGAGCTCCCAGTTGTTGGAGATATTCAAACAAATGACTTGGCAGAGGGGACTCCTCTGCTATATGAAGGGTTGGATGCTCAGAACCTTAAAGGCTTTTTTTTCAATTTGGGCATCCAGAAAATCCCACCTCCAGTCAGTTGTTTGGAGATTTGTGGGTATGTGTTTTGATGTTGTTTCTCTCCACCCTAAGCAGAAATGAGATGTTCCTGATTTATATATCAGAAGTCTAGAATATGCAGGCACAAATAGGGTAAAAGGCCAGTGTCAAGAATTTGCTTTGGCTCTCCCCTATAATGCCCAACCCACAGGCACTCAGTGAAGAGGCTCTTTTTTTGAAGCTTCTCTGTATTTCTCATGAAGATGCTTTCTCACTTTATATCTTATTTATATTCATGATTTAGCCTTGCATTGAGGTGATTTCTCTCCTTCAAGTGCTTTCTTTTTGCTCGTGGATATCTCCTAATTTAAGAGTGAAGAATTGTGTGTTTGTACTCTAAAGAAACTGCACCTCCATACTATGATTTCCATCATTGTAAATGTATGTTAAATAAAAGTATTTTCCTAATTCTCATCCTAGTCTCTCTCCAGTAGGACTTTGATTTGAAAAGTACTTGGTATTTGACACAAAAGCTTAGAAGAGCTTTTCAGGGCACAATAAAAAACATAAAACTTGCCCTACCAACCCAAACAGCCTCAGGCTTTAAATCCTGGCTTTTTCTGGGTACCTTAGTCAGTTTGCTTAATCTTTCAGAGACAAAGTTTCCTCATCTGTTAAAGGAGGTCATTAATATATATTTCAGGAAGTTATTTTGAAGGTGAAATAAAGTATGCTAATAACCTATCATAATGCTTAGTAGGTAGTAGATATACCATGGAATATGAATATTATTATTAATTTCTCACACAGTAACTTTCCAATAATCCTCAGCCTCCCTTAAAGTAACATGTCTAATTTAATTTCTTGACACTATAATATTTATATATTAAAAAATTTAGTGCCAGTTGTCCGTTTCTTTCCCTAACACAATCATTTAACTACAGCTAAAATGTCCTAACTTCATAATTATTTATAGGTTTGTGAGAAAAAAAAATTTTGTGTGATGGTAACCAAGTCCAATGCATGTCTTTATTATTAGCCTCAACTTTTTCTACCACGGTTCTGCAGAAAGAAGCTATAGTTTTCCCAAAACGCCTTGCCTAGAGCAAAGCAGTTGCAGGGTTCCTGCCTCTGTAGCCTGCCCTAACCAAGCTCAGGGCACTGATTGTTTCCTTCCCGTACTTTGCAGAAATTGGCCTCCTCTGTTTGATTTGAAGTCATGAGTCTGGATCACAGTGAGTGGTACACTCTGCTTAATGAATCATTAGTAGAACAGAGAAAAGAACAGACTCAATTACATGCTGGGTTGGTTAACCAGCCTTTCCCTGAACATTGCCCTGATCCAGCCTACGCTGAAACAGGGAGGCTTTTGTATTAACGACGACTCCCTCGCCAGTAGTTCTGTCTGTTGAACCTAAGACCCATATTCTACATTCTTGATTGATTTTAATCTGACTTGGCAGCTTTCTTAAGTACTGCAGCCATCTGAAAGCAAGAATAATGAGGGCTTTGTACAAACGGCATAACTGCTAGGTTCCAGGCCTCCTTTCCCCTTTGCTGTCTTCTTGACCACATGCTCCATCACCTACAGGTGTCAAACTCTGTGTGATGGCCCTCGGGGTCAGGCTCTTGGGGCTTGCTCAGAAGGTGATAAGCCCAAGAACTAAAGGGAAGAGAATGGGGCAGATAAACGATTAACAAATAATCAAGTGATAATAAGTGCTACCCTTATCTCCCTCACATCTGGGGCTCCAGCCTTAGAATATTAAAGTTCTTTCAATGAGCTATGTTCTCTCCCACCTCAGTGACTCTGAACACCTGTGGAAGCCTTCCTTGGCCTTCAGAAAACCTCAGCCCTTAACACCTCTTCATTCCCTAGATTGTAGCCTCTCCTATGACCTACTCTGACTGAGTCCGGAAGCTACTTACAAGCAGGGGCCATGTCTTTTCATTTTCCTTAGTTCAGAGACTTAACACAGTGCCTGGCATATAAAAATTGCTCAATAACTCCTGGTTGATTGACTGAACGGGTCAGGGGAGAGTTGAAGGCCAATCTCAATTTATTACATAAATAAAACAGCCCCCGTCATATCCCAGCAGAGCCAGACAACCCAAATATAAACACATAAATCTGTCAAGTGGTGAGGAGTGCCAAGAGGTGAAGGGAAGAGAGTGACAGAGGGAGACACACAATAAGCAGATAAACAAATAGGTCAGAAGGTGATAAATAGTGAGAGAGAGAAATGTCAGAGAAGGGTCTCGGGAATCTCTATTTCAAATACACTGGTTGGGAAATGCCTCTCTGGCAAAGTGATATTTGAGCACAGAGTTGAAGAAAGTGAGGCAGTAGAATCTGGGAGGTAAGCTTTCCAGGCAGAGAGAACAGAGACTGCCAAATCTTAGAGCTCGGCATGAGGAAACAAGCCATATCTAATGTAAGGAATTGGAAGGAGACTAGTATGGCTGGAGTGAAGTGAATGAAGAGGATAGTGATGAGAGGTGAGATAAAAACAAGAACATCACCACCACCACGGAGACAAAAGGTGCAGGATGGATTGGCTGTAAGTGCTGGGCTTTGGGCCCAGATGAATGTGATAAACCCTTAGAGAAAACTTACAAATGAGACCCTAAATTCCTGTGGTTGGGGAGGAGGAGAAAAGCCAGAGGAATGGAAGGGCGTGGGGTAGGGTATGGGGGGAGTTCTAATTCTGAAAAAGGAGACAGTGCCAAAAATAACAGCCTAGTATACTTGATGTTACTCCCAGGTAATTGACTACGATATTCAAAGAATGATTTATAAGCACCCACACAGGAAGTGAGTGAACTGTGGGAGCTAGGATGGTGGGGTCACAAAGAACATCACATAAGTTATCAGACTTCCTTTCACTTACACCTTCATGAATGATATTAAGCCGGTTGATCAAAGTAATATAGTACAAATAGTATACAGAGATTTCTGCAAAGTATTTGGCAAGGTCTTGATATCCTCATAGATGAGATGGATAGACATGCTCTGAATGGTCACCCTGTTAGTTGGCTTTGTTCTTTTTTATTACTTTCTTTTTTTTTTTTTAAGTGTGGTAGTAAAATACACATAATATAAAATTTACCATTTTGAAGTATACAGTTCAACGGTATTAAGTACGTTCACAATGTTGTACAACTGTCACTACTCTTTAGTCCTAGAACTTTTTCATCACCCCAGAAGGAAACTGCCATTCTTATTCTCCACTTTCCCCTACCCCCATTCCTGTGCAATCACTAATCTGCTTTCTGTGTCTGTCTGTGAGTGTGCTTACTCTGAGTGCTTCGTATAAATGGAGTCATATAACATGGCCTTTTTTGTCTGGCTTTCACCAGCATCACGTTTTCAAAGTTCATCCATGTTGTAGCCTGTATCAGTACTTCATCCGTTTTAATAGTTGAGTAATGTTATATTAGATTTTGTTCACCCATTCATCAGTTAATGGAAATTAGAGATGTTTCCACCTTTAGGCTATTGTGAACAATACTGCTCTGAACATGTGTGAACAATTTTTGTTTGAACACTTGTTCTTAATTCTTTCGGGTATATACCTAGGAGTGGAATTGCTGGGCCATATGGAAATTCTGTCTTTAACCTTTTGAGGAACTATTGAACTGTTTTCCACAGCAGCTGCTCTTTCCATGGGAAGTGTTAGAGGCAGGGTATAGTGGGAAGCACCAAGGGTTGGCTCCAGGAGGACTCTGCTCCTCTTTACTTCTAGAGAAGTTAAGAAAGGCAAGAGTTACCACATCAGGAGAGCATCATCAGGAATTAGGAAGACTTGAATTAATGGTCAGCAGAATGGCCTTGCTAAAGTGAGACTCATCCTTATCTAGGATGTGAAGCACCTAAAATTTGCACACTGCAAATGCTTCTCATCTGAACACCTTGAGGTCCTTCTTATGAGACAGTGTGTTACTCAGCTCCCTGAGGGAAGGCCCAGGCCCATCCAGTAGACTATCCATCTCTTGAAATGGCAAACTGATCAAATTTTCAGATGACATCCAAATGGAAGGATTTTGAATCAGGATTTAGAATCAGGATTTTGAAAGATTAAAGCAAGCAGGAAAGATGAGTTAAAACCTAACCAGATGATATTTATTTGTGTGTGTGTGTGTATTTTTTTAATTTTGCAAATAACGTCAGTGGGTCAGATGGGTCACCTGTAGAAAAAAATCAGAAATTGTCTTTATATATATGTGTGTGTGTGTGTGTGTATTTATTTATGGCTGCACTGGGTCTTTGTTGCTGCATGTGGGCTTTGTCTAGTTGTGGTGAGGGGAGCAACTCTTCATTGTAGTGCGTGGGCTTCTCAGTGCGTTGGCTTCTCTTGTGGAGCGTGGGCTCTAGGCTCACGGGCTTCAGTGGTTGTGGCACATGGACTCAGTAGTTGTGGCTCACTTGCTGTAGAGCACCTGCTCAGTAGTTGTGGTGCATGGGCTTAGTTGCCCTGAAACATATGGGATCTTCCTGGATCAGGGATCAAACCCGCGTCCCCTGCACTTGCAGGCAGACTCTCAACCACTGGACCACCAGCGAAGCCCAGAGATTTCCTAGGCCAGTTAACACAACCAGTCCATCCTAAAGGAAATCAGTCCTGAATATTCATTGGAAGGACTGAAGCTGAAGCTGAAACTCCAATACTTTGGCCACCTGATGCGAAGAACTGACTCATTGGAAAAGACCGTGATGCCGGGAAATATGGAAGGCAGGAGAAGGGGACAACAGAGGATGAGATGGTTGGATAGCATCACCGACTCAATGGACATGAATTTGGAGTTTGAGTAAGCTCCGGGAGCTGGTGATGGACAGGGAGGCCTGGCGTGCTGCAGTCCATGGGATAGCAAAGAGTTGGACATGACTGAGCGACTAAACTGAACTGAACCGAATATATATTTTAACCAGGGTTAATTTTAAGGATTTAGTTTTTCCTTCAAAGAGTAACAAAAGCTAGGAAGAATAAATACCTGTTTAAGAAAAATCAACATGACAATAGCTGCTAGTGCTAGAGGCTACCCAGGTAGCCTGTTGAAGAATGCACTAAAAGTGCCTGGATTTATTTCCAACATCTCATAACAGATTAATATTAAAATTTCAGTAATCTTCTTTTTTTTAATTTAATTTAATTTTATTTTAAATTTTATTTTATTTTTAAACTTTACATAATTGTATTAGTTTTGCCAAATATCAAAATGAATCCACCACAGGTATACATGTGTTCCCCATCCTGAACCCTCCTCCTCCTCCTCCCTCCCCATACCATCCTCTGGGTCGCCCCAGTGCACTAGCCCCAAGCATCCAGTATCGTGCATCAAACCTGGACTGGCATCTCGTTTCATACATGATATTTTACATGTTTCAATGCCATTCTCCCAAATCTTCCCACCCTCTCCCTCTCCCACAGAGTCCATAAGACTGTTCTATATATCAGTGTCTCTTTTGCTGTCTCATACACAAGGTTATTGTTACCATCTTTCTAAATTCCATATATATGTGTTAGTATACTGTATTGGTGTTTTTCCTTCTGGCTTACTTCACTCTGTATAATAGGCTCCAGTTTCATCCACCTCATTAGAACTGATTCAAATGTATTCTTTTTAATGGCTGAGTAATACTCCATTGTATATATGTACCACAGCTTTCTTATCCATTCATCTGCTGATGGACATCTAGGTTGCTTCCATGTCCTGGCTATTATAAACAGTGCTGCGATGAACATTGGGGTACACGTGTCTCTTTCAGTAATCTTCTATATCGACAAACTCAAAAACCAGTGGTTACCAAATATTTTGCTTGATGTACTGATATCTCTCTTTCTTAGGAGCACTTTAGCCTCCAGGTGCCGTACCTAATGCAGTTCATGAATGGAGTGTGTACATGAGAGTGGGAGTAGGGGTAGAAAAAGTTCAATTTAGACAGCAAATCTGTATTATTCCAGAGTCAACTTCCACACCATTAATTTTTTAAAACTTCAAAATCCATCAAAATGCTTATATAATGCTTTTTATCTTCAATATCATTAGAGCACCAAAGAACAAGACAATTACATTCTAAAAAATTACAAAAAAGTAAATCATAGAATTCCATTCAGTTTTTAACTATGTATAGTATTTATGAATCCACAAATTGCAGATGAAAAATAAGAAAAAGGTAATAAACATGATTTGTTTCTAACTGTGAAACATGTATTAGGAAATTCAAATCTGCTCTTGCAAAATGTTTTTCACCAGATTTTCTCCTGAGGGCCTGGGCATACTTACAGATTTTCAGATAAAGAATGCCTCATAAGACTTGAATTTTCACAACTGACTTGATTTTGACAGTCTTAGCTGATATCAAAGGACTTAACTCTTAGCCAGACCCAGAAAAAAATCTGCATGAAGTGACATAGGAATATCTGTGTTCAGTCCAGTTACAGTCACCACCGTTTGTAACCTTCACTTGATTTAAACTGAAATCTATTGTCTTGCACTGTTCTTTCAACTTGCAAACAGCAGTAGGAGAAAGGGAGCTGGTAAATAAAACATCCAAGAATATTATAATTTCCAAGTGTTGAAAGAAAGCTCATCTGAACATTACAGCAGGAATGATTTTAAAGTAATGTTTGCTGTTTGCAAACACAAACAAGTATTCTGTGTTGTGTGGTAGTGTTTGAACTTTAAGTTAACTGATTACTTAAAACTTTTCAGAACCATAAATTTATATATCACAGATATGTCTATCCTAGCAAAGAGAAAAACAGGAATTGTTCCATAACCCAGAGTAAAATGTAAATGCCTCATCTGGATAAGATGACATCTTCATGACCAACACTCATAAAATTCAAGTCAATGTGGGGCCGTGGGAAGATTCTAAAACAACTCAACTGAGTCTCAGACAGTCCTCAGGTAGGAAATACCAAAATTGAAGTCTCTATGAATTTCAGTACAATTCATTTCAAACACTTTTTTCCTCTTAAAGTTACTTGCAGACTAGAATGGTAGTGTTTGGTAAGTTATAAAAATAAGTGCAGATAAGGGCAGTCATCCCAATAAACTGCATTTTTGGAATGCTGGTAACAAATAATCACCTCTTTGAGATTATATGCCTCAAAGGAGATGTGAATGCATTTTGAGTTTTTCCAAAGAACTGATTTCCATTTATAATCCAAAAGCCAATGGTAAAGATGAAAAGTTCCAAAGAAAAATGTTGAAAAGAGCATTACACCTTTCTGCTTCCCTAAGATGAATGTCGTATTAATTTAGCACAGGAAAATGGGTGAATATATGCACTTACTACATTTTACTGTTTCACAGTCTATCCTAAGCCTGTAGTAATAATTAGCCTCATGATCAAGAACACTACTACTGTTTTAATTAATATGTGAACATCTCCCTACTATTATCAAGAATAGAAATGTTAGACTACAGACAGAGCCCAACCCATTGCTCTCCCCAGTTTGACATTGAATGTTCCAGTAGGGATTGGTGGCTAAAACAGGAATTGTTTATGTATTTGAGGAACCATGACTATACTAAGAAGGTCAAATATGCAGTCACTAGCAAATCCACCTTCTTTCTGGGGGCGGGCAATGGATTAAGAAAAAAAAACTCTGGAAGTTCAAGGCTTCAGTTGTGGATATTAGAGCTTAGACATTTTGAGAAATCTTCTAGATTTTCTTGAAAAGTAAATATAAAACTAAAAGAACCTTACCTACATGGTTCATGTGGTACCTCTCATATAAACTTAAAACTTTTAATCATGTTTTTAAGGAAATGCTTTGAAATTCCTTAAAATACAAATAATAGAAATCTAACCAGCAGCAAAAAGATCCAAATTGTAGAGAAAAGATGGCAATTCTACTGAAAAGGAGCCCTACTTTCCTGTGCAAGGTGGCCAGCCCTGACTCAGCACAGATGGGACAATAATAGCTTAAATTGAATTCTCCTACTGCAGGATTATCCATTTCATTAGGGATTTAGACTCAGAGAGAGAGCTGTGCATTTTTGCTCATTCCTGTTCTCAAAATAATAATATCCTTTCCTCAAGCCAGTCAATTTTATTTAAAGTTTTCTATAGTTGAGACTGCTGTAAGCTATAATACCCAGCAGAATCTTTAGAAATGGCAAAGGTATATTACTTTTTACAGTGCAACTCCAATGATCTCCCCCTTTCTATCTCATTTTTATTTAACTTACAAGAACACATAAAAAATGTTAAATTTCCCTGTTATCCCTAGTCTGTGACCCATGTTAAATTGTATTTACCTCAGTGAAAAATGTTTCCACAACAATCATTTTTTGACATATAATTTTACATAATGAGGCATGAATGACTATTCATGATAAAAGTTAAAAAAAAAACACCCAGACTAACATTGTTGCACTAATTAAGAATCCGCTATATAAAACAATAGAATTATTTCTAATATTTGCTTGAATTGGCCATTTTTCTTATGAAGAACACACAGAGTCAAGAGTGGGCAGAGTGTGTGCATACAGGGAAAAGTTAATCTATGCCTGTCTTTATTATGATAATGGAGTACTTTAGTCTCAAGAAATGAAAGAGAATTGTATCCATCCCCAATTCCCCTTGTGATGGTGTTAGGGAATGTTCTCCTTTAGTGATCAAAATGAGAATGTGAAAGCTCTTTCTTTGTAAGCTATAAAGTAAAATTCGTATATAAGTTAGTATCATTGTTGGCCTAATGCTTATTTGTATCTGAGGCTAAAATGAAACACTTGGAGGTTGTTTCCTGTCTGGTTCTTCCAAAGCAGATCCTGAGACTAGGATTTGGGTGCAGGAAGTAAACAGTGGAGGTGACCTCAGGGAGCGTAAGTGAGGGAGTGGAGACTTTTGGATGGCGAGGGAGAAGTCAGCAAAAAAGTCCCTGGCACTTTCTAGAGGCCCTGCACCACTGAGCTCACGCTGAAGGTGCTAGTGAAGCCCTGGGGCAGAGATGGAGAGAGACATGGGTGGTTGCTGGAGGTGAAGAGCTGTCAGCAGGAACAAGACTGTCTTTCCCAACAGCTGCAGATGACCCAGGCCCCCTGCCAGAGGGACATGGGGCGGGGCATTTGCAGTGTGTGCTGAGAAGGCAACTGTCATACACAGGCTCAGAAGCAAAGTCAAGAGCAGGCTTCTGGAGTCTTATTTGTGCTGTCTATCTTGGTCCCAGGCTGATCATAAACATTTTGCATGGGTGAAGCATTCTAGGTGAAATTACCCTCAGTTTCTTTTAATACTGTGTATTGGTGCCGCTATTAGCTATTTTTAGATGTTGAGATTGAAGTGCTGTCCAGCCTCTGCTAGGTTTCGTGAAATTTATTGATATGGTTTGGGAGGCAACACATTCTAGTACAATTTGTTTTGAGCCTGGATTCTCATTAGAATCATCCAAGGAGATTTGAAGGAAAATACTGGCCCCACCCCCATTTAAAATAGGATCTCTAGATGTGGGGCCAAGGTCTTGGTGTGTGTGTGTGTGTGTGTGTGTGTGTATAACCTCTCCAGATGATTTTTCTTTGCAATGAAAATTTAAATCACTTGGTAATGAAAAGAATGTAGCTTTGGAAAAATTTTGAAATCAGGTAGCCTTATGTAGAGAATGTAGCCACTCCACTAAGCAGCTGTATAGAATTCTGTGAGTAACATATCTTCTCTGGGCTCAGTTTCCTGATTTACAAAACAGGGATACTATATCTATCTCACAGACTTCTCTAAGAATTAAATGCATGCAAAAAAGCCTACTCTTGTGCCTGGCACACAGTTGGTGCTTAATAAATGTCAGTTCTCACCTTCCCCGTATTGTTAAACTTGCTCTGAAAAGTACTTCTGTGTCTCCATACATTGGAAAATGAAAATTAAGTTTTCACATGTAGATGGAGAAGGTGGAGAGCTGTAAGAACAAATGGAGGAGAGCAGGATTGGATTGTTACACTGTTAGAAGTTGAGGAAGGAGAATGTAGGAAAAGAACAAACAACTGACTGAAAATGGAAACAAGAAAACCACAAACCAGTTAAAATACAACTATACAATGGCTTCTTCTGGAACAGATTTAGGTTGGCATGAGAGCTAGTCCCTGCTAGGATAAGTGGATACTGTGGTGACAGGCCTTGCCCTCATAAAAGTGTCTGTGTGAAGTTGAAGTCCCAAGTGGAAATACCTTCAGAGTGCAGGTAAAATGTTTACCAGGAAGCATTTATAGTACTCTGTGCTGAGCTAAGTCACTTCAGTCATGTCTGACTCTTTGTGACTCCATGGATTGTAGCCCACCAGGCTCCTCTCTCCATGGGCTTCTCCAGGCAAGAATACTAGAGGGGATTGCCATGGCCTCATCCAGGGTTATAGCACTCTAGGTTAGGCTAAGTAGCCTCTTCTGGGTTTCTTGGGTTACTTTTAAATTAGTATTCTTTATTGTATTCAGAGTAACTATTTGTGTGTTGACTAGAAGACTCAATTTCTTTGAGGCAGGGCTGTGTTCTTTCATTGACAATACTTGGTAAACAATTGAATTCAACCATTATCAAACTAAGTGAAAACAGAGCCCAGAAAAACATGTCAAACTTTGAGATTGTCTCTCGCAACAAGTGGCAGCCTTAATGCCTTCCCCTTTGTTTCAAGAATGCTGAGTTTGTCCAAGTAGAGAAGAGTTTAAGGAGAGACAAAGTGTACACCTGTTTTGCTTCCATAAAGAATACCTGTCTTAAAATGGTGACAGTATTGCATAAGAAGGCAGAGCAAAGAGTTACAAATAAATGGAGCTGAGACTCTTACTACTGAACTTTATTAGTTGTGTGAGCCAGTTCTGAGTTGGGGTTTCTGTATCTCGAAAGCCAAAGTTTCCAAGTAAATATGGTTGTTTTGGGTAAAGACAGGATCGAAAGGCAATCTTTTGACCCTCTGCTCAGCCAAATAAGAAAGAGCCTTGGGCAAAGAGTTGGGCATGACTGAGCAACTAACACTTTCACTTTGGGCCTGGAACACTTCTTACCAAGAGGTTAAGAGCCCACACAGCCCATACTGGTCTTTCTGTCTTGTATGGAGTATCTTTCCCTGTTTTATGCTCACAGAGTGTTGATGGTGCCTAAGTATGTATGTTAACAGCCCACAGGCAGGCACCCAGCTTTCAATATTTCAGATTCCACAGGGAGAGGTCAGGGTCCTTCTGTTGCAGCACAAGAAGGGTGTGCATAGACCATTGCTCTGTGTTGGCTGCCCTGGGGCCTGCTGGCCACAAGGAGCTGAAACCCACTACTGAAGCTGATCTTGCTGTTTCCTCTCTATGTAAGTAAAACATCATTCCATCTGGTGCTTGACTGTGTTGTGTTTTCCTTGGCAACTCCAACCCAACACACAGTAGGTAGAAGTGTTCGGAGTCCTCCTCTAGGGTTGGTAGCCAGTACATGGTATTCAGCCTGACAATCACATTTATGCAAAAGTATAGTGAATGCCTTATCTTTAGATAAGCAGGATGACAGCTAAATTTCTTAGCATCAGTAGTTGTGTATAGTTGGAACTTTTCAAAACATATGGTAAGGCAAACCAAGGACTTTAGGTTAAAAGGGATTTATTGGCAGGATCTTGGGATAATTTATTGTGCACTGTGTCTCAGTGGGGCAGTGATGTGATTGGTGGAAAGAGGCCCATAACACAGTTAAAGGAATGTGTTTTCTCTGTTATCAAAAGATACAAAGACAGCTGCACCCAGCAACCTCACAAAGCAGGAGACGATGTGGCTTGCATCCTTATTCCTCCAGGATCCCTTTAAGGACAGTGAGCACAGACTGAGAACTTTGCTCTTCTCTACCCTTGAGGTCTTTTTACTCTCTTAGCCCCTTTCGGTCATACTGGGGAGAACCTGCTATCTGCTTGCCTGCTTACTGTATATGAGAAGTAAGACACAGAGATATAAGCAGATAGAAAGTATAAGAAGTAGGCACACCCCTCATTTGCCATGAGACTGGTAACATTAAAGGTTAGTTTACCACAAGTTTCTAGGTCTGAGCCTTCAGAGCTGCCTGAGGTCCATTCCATACTTCTAGAATAGAGACTGAATGAACAAACCCAACTCTTAGGGAAGCAAGAACGTGGGAACCTCAGGGACAAGATCGGAACCCCCTCTCCTCAAGGTTCTGACTCCCTGCCCATATCAACCAGGATGTTGAAACTCTTGACTGATGGCAGATCAAGGGCTCACATTCTCCCAGCAGTTTTATTCCCTTAGGACAGTTTTGAAAATGTCCGGGGAAGGCCTCTGACAGAGCAAACTTGGATCGTGTATCCTCTCCTATGAATTGAATTGTCTTAGCTCAAGCAGCTATAACAGAATATTATATATTGGGTGGCTTAAGCAACATTTATTTCTCAGAATTCTAAAGGGTGGGAGTTCTGATTAAGGTACCATCATGGTTGAGTTCTGATGAGAGCCTTCTTTCTGCTTTACAGTTGCTGAATGCCAAAGAATTGATGCTTTTGAACTGTGGTGTTGGAGAAGACTCTTGAGAGTCCCTTGGACTGCAAGGAGATCCAACCAGTCCATTCTGAAGGAAATCAGCCCTGGGATTTCTTTGGAAGGAATGATGCTAAAGCTGAAACTCCAGTACTTTGGCCACCTCATGCGAAGAGTTGACTCATTGGAAAAGACTCTGATGCTGGGAGGGATTGGGGCAGGAGGAGAAGGGGACGACAGAGAATGAGATGGCTGGATGGCATCACCGACTCGATGGACATGAGTCTGGGTGAACTCCGGGAGTTGGTGATGGACAGGGAGGCCTGGCGTGCTGCGATTCATGGGGTCGCAAAGAGTCGGACACGACTGAGCGACTGAACTGAACTGAACTGAACTGAACCTTCTTACTTAGCACAAAGCAGAGAGAAGAAGCAAACTCTCTCTATTATGAGAGCACTAATCCCATTTATGAGGGCTCCACCTCATGACTTAATCACTTCTGAAAGAAAGGCTCTGCCTCCTAAAGCCCATGCATTCAAGGTTAGGGTTCCAACATATGATTTTGGGCAGACACAAATATTCAGTCCATAACATGGGTTAAAGAGGTGGAGTGATGGGAGTTGGGAGGAGGGTACTAGTAGCACCATTACAGTCACACTGTTGGACCAGTGAAGATGAGTTCTCCAAAAGAAAGAATGAATCGTTCTCACAAGATGGAGTGATGGCCACATAAGGTAAGTAGATGCCACCACAACAGTAAACCTTCAAAATCCAAATAACCTTCACTGCTAATGCCACTAACTGACCCTGTTCGGGAAGAGATATCATCCTCAAGGGCCTTGTCTTTTAAAGAATGGTGCCCAACAGGGTTGTTTTTCTAATCATGTTTAGTCATGACAAATATTGCTGTGTTCCTGTCCCTTCATGAAAATACTAAAGGACAGAAGGTGACTGTGGTTCTATTTCTATGACATGGCTAGAACAGGCACATTCGTAGAGACATTAGGAAGATTAGAGGTTGCTGGGGCCTGGAGAGAGGTGGTAGTGAGAGTTAAAGAGAGTTTCTTTTTGAGATAATGCAGATATTCTAAAATTATGATGATGGTTGCATAACTTTGTAGATATAGTAAAAACCATTGGATTGTACACTTCAAATGGATGAATTATATGGTATGTGTATTATATCTAAATGAAGCTATTAAAAAAAATAGAAGACTAAGTGGTTTCCTTGGAAAGAAGTTTAGAAGTTGGCAAAATAAGAAAAGCAGATGGACACCCCTGCAGCAAACCAGACCTACAACAGAAGATGGTGGGGACAAAGTCATGATTTAACTTGGAGCTGCAGCAGCTGGAGCTCCTGGGAACTCATTAGAAATGTGAATTTTGGGGCTTCACTGGTGGTACAGTGGTTAAGAATCTGCCTGCCAATGCAGGGGACACGGATTAGATCCCTGGTCCATGAAGACTCCAAATGTCGCCAAGCAACTAAGCCTGTGTGCCACAACTACTGCAACCTGAGTGCCCTAGAGCCTGCGCTCCACAACGAGAAGCCACTGCAGTGAGAAACCCACGCACTACAAGCAAAAGTCACCCCCCACTCGCTCGCTGCAACTAGAGAAAGCCCGCATGCAGCAACAGAGACCCAGCACAGCCAAAAATAAATAAATAAATCTTTAAAAAAAGAAATGTGGTTCCTACTCCAAGCTACCAAATCCGAATCCCTGGGCATCACTAAAGCTGAGGAAGTATTAATTTAACTCATTGTTGCCTTTAATAAATGAGAACTCCTTCCCTAAACAGTGTGCAAGGTGCTTTCCAAACTGCAGGCCAAACAAGATATAAAAGCAGCATTAACGCATTAAAAAAAAATGTTACTTGGGCAATGGAACCTTAATTCTGTGTTTTGAAGATAACGATACCAACATAGCAGGGCTTATTAGCAGCCAGCAGTTATTTGCAGAGAAGGTAGTTATTTGCTGAAAGCTACTGAAGCAGTTAACCAGCCTGATGTGCCTTGAAGCTGCAAGTATTTTCTCCATGACCTGCTGGAGAGATACCTCTATCATTTTTCTCCAGTGAAGATGCTGAAATTGGTGTGAATGCAATGAAAGCTGAGATCCAGGTGGAAATTCAGAGATAGTTTTGTCATCTTGAAAGCCAATTACTTGCTCCAATGCCACATTTCCAGATCCAAGGTTTGAAGACAAATTTATCTCCTGTGATCATGTGAAGCATTGTAAGTGCTGAACACATATTAGAAATAAAAAAACAGAGCAAGAAAAACAATCTTAAGGCAGCTCCTGAAAATATTCAGAAATTATCTTCTTTAAATCCTGCACAAAGCTCAGTTGGTTGAGCCTGCTTCAGTGAAATTGCACTGTCACCATCGACCTAACCTTGGACTTCAAGAGGTAAATTTTGACCTTGGTCAGTTACTGTTAGGAAAGAAACTTAATAAATCGGTGACGGCGTCACTAGGGGCAGAATTCCACGCAGGTGGTGCTGGCCAAAAACATGGTGTACCTGTTCTGACCTCACTTGAAAGTGAATATCCCTTTGGTACAAAATTACTAACGATGGTGCAGTGGTTGAAAGAGCAGGCCAGCAGCTGTCTGAGCCCAAATGTTTCTATAGCTACAGTAAACCATTGTACTTTAAAAAATTAACTTTTAATAATACAATTTTAATATTGTAAAATCAAATTTTATGTATGGAATTTCATCCTAGGATAGAATATTTGGTTCTGGCCTTGCTTGGGCCATTGGGCATGTGAATGAACTGTGTTTTTGGCGCATCCCAGCTTTAGAGAGGACAAAACTTAAAATTAACATTCAATATCCTGGTTCTTAAAGCAATTGCTTGGCCTCCTCTGCAGCTCCATATCAGCTTGTGTCCTTGTTAAATTTTCTTCTCCTTCCCGTTTTCTGCTTCATTCCTCTCAGAAGACAAATATAAATTCCTTTCATTTTCTTAAGGGAACAATTTGGCCCTCTCCCACCTCTGCCTTCAAATTCAGCTAGGGCCTTTCTTCCTATTGTTAAGGTCTTATAGTAAGTACTGAAACCTAGAGCAGCACCTTGTCCAGACCCTTATGTAAATAAAAATGCATATGAGCAAATATATATATATATACACTATGTATAATATACATGATATGCAAATACTAAATATTCAACTAAATAAAATTCCAGTGGGTGGAAATCAGGGGTGCATGGGAACTCTCTATGCTATCTTTATAATTTTTCTGCAAATCTAAATTTATTCCCAAAATTTAAAAAATATTTTAATAATGGATGAAAGAGTAATATGTTGGAGAAACAAAACAATCCTGCCAGCAAGACCTCCTCCATATCAATTTTAGAAGAGAGAAAACACATGATGCAGGTGGTCCATGCAAGAGACTACAAGTTAGGACAAAGCCTCATGTAATTTATAGAGCAGAGCAGAAGAAAGAGCAATGACTTCTCTGATCTCCTGGAAAGACAAAGGACTGTGCCTTCTGAAAGTCTCCTACCAACCCCTTAGCTAATTCCAGAGGTACATGTGTATTTACAATTCTCTTTGCTCCTGGCCTTGGAGATAACTCTGTTGTAAAGACTGGAGACTGGGCTTAACCTGTAGAGAGATTTATCTCTATTCCAAAGTTTAGAATGAGGGCTCAGATTCGTTCTGTCCCTATGATTTAGGAAGTACTCTTAAGAAAAGGGGTGGGTAGGAGAATGGTCTCTTTGCCCACTGCAAGCAGAGAAATTGATTTTATTTGCTCTCACAGTATCCTGGGTGGAAGACATGCAGCAAGGAGGACTGATAGGCTGCTGGTTAGGATGTAAATTGGTAAACCCCTTTGGAAAACATTGACCATACCAAAGGAATCACAACAAACTGTGGAAAATTCTTAGATGGGAATAACAGACCACTTGACCTGCCTCCTGAGCAATCTGTATGCAGGTCAAGAAGCAACAGTTAGAACTGGACATGGAACAACAGACTGGTTCCAAATAGGGAGAGGAGTATGTCAAGACTATATTGTCACCCTGCTTATTTAACTTCTATGCAGAGTACATCATGAGAAACGCTGGGCTGGCAGAAGCACAAGCTGGAATCAAGATTTTCAGGAGAAATATCAATAACCTCAGATATGCAGATGACACCACCCTTATGGCAGAAAGTGAAGAACAACTAATAAGGCTCTTGATGAAAGTGAAAGAGGAGAGTGAAAAAGTTGGCTTAAAGCTCAACATTCAGAAAACTAAGATCATGGCATCCAGTCCCATCACTTCATGGCAAATAGATGGGGAAACAATGTGACAGCCTTTATTTGGTGGGGGGCTCCAAAATCACTGCAGATGGTGACTGCAGCTAGGAAATTAAAAGATGCTTGCTCCTTGGGAGAAAAGTTATGGCCAACCTAGACAGCTTATTAAAAAACAGAGACATTACTTTGCCAACAAAGGTCCATCTAGTCAGAGCTATGGTTTTTCCAGTGGTCATGTATGGATGTGAGAGTTAGACTATAAAGAAAGCTGAGCACCAAAGAATTGATGCTTTTGAACTGTGGTGTTGGAAAAGACTCTTGAGAGTCCCTTGAACTGCAAGGAGATCCAACCAGTCCATCCTAAAAGAAATTAGTCCTGAATATTCATTGGAAGGACTGATGCTGAAGCTGAAACTCCAATACTTTGGTCACCTGATGTGAAGAATTGACTCATTGGAAAAGACCCTGATACTGGGAAAGATTGAAGGTGGGAGAGGGGCATGACAGAGGATGAGATGGTTGGATGGCTCAATGGACATGAGTTTGAGTAAACTCCGGGAGTTGATGATGGACAGGGAGGCCTGGCATGCTGCAGTCCATGGGGTTGCAAAGAGTCAGACATGACTGAACAATTGAACTGAACTGAGAAAAGAGAAGATGCACCTACCCTAAGAAACCCTGGTCTCTTTGCACCAGGAGACATAAAGAATAAAAAGGCCACCACAGCATTACTCAAAATAGCAGCAAACTGAAAACAGCCTAATAGTCCACTGACCAGAATGATGAATAAGTAAATGCTAATATATTCAATAATAGAATGTGGTGGAGCCAGTGATCATGACTGAACTAGAATTTCACCCATCAACATGGCTGTCTCACAAATACACTAATGAGTAAAAGAAGTCACAGAATATAGAATATATAAAGTATGAAAACACAGATATAACATTCAGAAGCAACAACTTTAAATGAATACTCTTTAGGGATAGATATATATGTTATAAAATTATTAAGAAAAGCAAGGAAGTAGTAAAAAAGGAATACATAGTTAACAAAAGTCTGTATCCCTTTCACTTCTGGAACATCGGTAACATTATTTCTTAGATTGAGCAGTGGATACATAGATATTTATTTTATTATTCTGTATACATTATGCAGGTAATATAATCTTTTAAAGTATGAAGTAGCTTGTGATAGATTATTTGCTTTAATGGATGGTAGGAACAATAAAAGCTAAGGGAGAGGTTAGTGCTGGCAGGATTCCCAGAGCAGAACCCTTCAGGAGGAGCCAGCTTCAGTTGGGCCTCTGAAAGGAAAAGTGAAGTGAAAGTGAAAGTCACTCAGTCCTGTCCGACTCCATGGAATTCTCCAGGCCGGAATACTGGAGTGGGTAGCTGTTCCCTTCTCCAGGGGATCTTCCCAACCCAGGGATCAAACCCAGGTCTCCTGCATTGCAGGTGGATTCTTTACCAGCTGAGCCATGAGGGAAGCCCTTTGAAAGGAGGAATAGTTTTTTTCACATGGTTTTTCAAACTTGGAATGAATATTAGAGTTCACTTGCCCCACCCCTTCCTTTTTGGTAATGAAGAAATAGAAATACAGGGAAGCATCTTTTAAAAAACTCAATATATCTTTACACTGTCAGACCAGTTGCAAGGTGAAAAAATCCGAGTGAAAAGCTCTCTTGAGAAGAGCATTTTAGGAGTTGAACACCATAGCTTTACGAATGTCAGGCTGTGGTTCCCTTTTTTTTTTTTCTCGGTTTTTCACACTTCTCTGCTCAGTATTGCTACCAGCCCCATTCAGGGGCCCCCCTGAGTGGGTAGTTCAGCTATTATTAGTCAGGTGTGGCTATGAGTGAATGGGTAACTCAACTTCCTCTTTTGCCCCCTGGCAGGTGCTGCCTGGGGCCTTTGCTTGGGGCCTATGAGATTACATCTGGGATAGGAGCAGCACCAGAAGAACATCCTGTCCACAGCCTCCTGGAGTCCTAGGTCATCATCCCCACACATCCAGAGAGTGCCAAGTGCCAGCAATGTTATGTATTAATATTATTCACTTCATCTTTAAAAAGCTACCTGATTTCATCATAGACTCACACAACTACTCAGTAACAGAATTTATAATTCCCTCTCCCACGCCTGCGAGTTTTGTTTTTTTTTTTCCATAAAAGAGGAAGTAGAGATTCAGAAGTTAACTTGTCAAAGTTCACACCTTCAAAAATGACTGTCAAGTTTCAACTCAGAGCTGCTTGGATCCAAAGTAAGTGCTGTTTTCACTATGACCTGCTGTGAAGTATATTATTATTATTTATTATTTTTTAACAACAATAACAAAAACAACAACAAAGTGACTTATTTGCAACACAGCCCAGTTCTCATCACTTCAATACAGCATTGGAGTAGAAAAGAGTCACAGTAACTATTTAATCCTGTTTTTCCCCTGTCATGAATTGGCAATTTATTTATGATTTTAGTATTTCACTGGGAATAAGTTTGCCAAATTAAATACTATGCAACATTTGGGACATATTTGTACAAAAAATTACTCATTGTTATCTGAAATTCAAATTTAACTGGGCATCTTTTTTTAAATTAATTTATTTTAATTTGAGGATAATTACTTTACAGTATTGTGATGGTTCCTGCCATACATCAACATGAATCAGCCACAAGTATACATGCGTCCCCTCAGCTTGAAACCCCCTCCCTCCTCCCTGCTGGCATCTTCTATTTTTAATTGCTAAATCCGGCAACCCTAACAGAAAACCTTTGAGGAGTGTTATTTCTAGTGAGGTTCTCCTCTTCATGAAGTAAGGAGAAACACATGGGATGGAAATGGCAGCGCACTCCAGTGTTCTTGCCTGGAGAATCCCAGGGACGGGGGAGCCTGGTGGGCTGCCGTCTATGGGGTCGCACAGAGTTGGACACAACTCAAGCGACTTAGCAGCAGCAGCAGCAGCAAAAGGTTAAGTAAGTCTTCTTGAGTCTTAACTGGGGGTGATTTTGCTCCCTCCCAACATTTAGCAATGAGTGGAGATATATTCGGTTGTCCTAGCTGAGGGAGGGCTTACCTTGGCACTGAGTGGTAAAAGCCAGGGATGTTGTTAAATATCCGACACTGCACAGGACAGCCCCACAACAAAGAATTATCTAGTCCAAAATGCAAGTAGTACCAAGGTTGAGAGGGTTTCCCTTATAGCTCAGTTGGTAAAGAATCTGCCTGCAATTCAGGAGATCCTGGTTCCATCCGTGGGTAGAGAAGATCCCCTGGCGAAGGACTAGGTTACTCATCCAGTATTCTTGGACTTCCCTTGTGGCTCAGCTGGTGAAAAATCCGCCTGCAATGTGGGAGACCTGGGTCAACCCTGGGTTGGGAAGATCCCCTGGAGAAGGGAAAGGCTACCCACTCCAGTATTTTGGCCTGGAGAATTCCATGGACTATATAGTCCATGGGGTTGCAAAGAGTCAGACAGGATTGAGCAACTTTCACTTTCACCAAGGTTGAGAAACCTTGCCTTATAGAATCACTCATCTAAGATAGTATAAACCCAAGAAAATTATATATGTGTATTTTAAATCCCTTTAAGGCTACCAATATGTTTCCAAATAGGGCTTGGCCTTCTTCCATTTCTCAGAAAAATAATGCCAAAGCTGTTTGTTTATCTGAACCAGTTAACTCATAACTATGGATGCTAGTGGCAGCAGGGGCAGACGCAACTTTTTACATATTATTACAATAAACTTTTGATATCAGATTTGTACTCTTAATTATGTTCTTTGAATAATGATTTTTATATATTTTTACTGTTCTTTTTACAAATAGAATAATTCATGTGAACAATAAACAAATCCAATTGTAAACTATAGAAATGTAGAAGTATGTGATGGTAGATGAATTTTCACTAGAAAACTCAAATTTTTAATAATTTTAAGGAACAGTGACACATGTTATTTGTTAACAAAAATTTTTAATTAACCTTTAAGATTAAACCTGTGTGCTGGAAACTAAGGGGAGATACAAGAAGCATAAAAGAGCTATGCCTCTTGGAACTTTCTATATGATCTGTAAGAGAAAACATTTCTCAAACCAGCAAGTATTAATAGCATGTGAGTCAGTTTATGTTTAAGTACACTAAGACTGCAAGGAGATCCAACCAGTCCATTCTGAAGGAGATCAGCCCTGGGATTTCTTTGGAAGGAATGATGCTAAAGCTGAAACTCCAGTACTTTGGCCACCTCATGCGAAGAGTTGACTCATTGGAAAAGACTCTGATGCTGGGAGGGATTGGGGGCAGGAGGAGAAGGGGACGACAGAGAATGAGACGGCTGGATGGCATCACTGACTCGATGGACTTGAGTCTGAGTGAACTCCGGGAGTTGGTGATGGACAGGGAGGCCTGGTGTGCTGCAATTCATGGGGTCGCAAAGAGTCGGACACAGCTGAGCGACTGAACTGAACTGAACTGAACACTAAGTCTTTCAAAACTGCTTTCAGGGTGCGATCAATGTAAGCTAGAGTTTTCAGGGACGAGGCAGGATTTTCGAGCAGCTAACAATTTTGACCCATTCTTTTCTCTTAAAGCTGGTAAATATCATGGACTCACTTCTCTTGCCCAATCCCAACTCCAAAATACACACACAATTATGTATACAATATCTAAGTTTTCACTAATCCCCTTGAAACCTATGCTCCAAAGATGTCCACAGCCTTGGTGAAAAAGCTCTGTTCTGCTAGAGAATTAGATCTGATTAGACCAATGAGGAAAATAATAGTTTTCTAAGGGCAAGGAAGCAGACCCAAATGGCCAAGCACCTCCTATACAATCTGGTACATATTGAGTAACATTCTTGATTTGTACTAGGGGTGGAGTTAGAAATGAAGTGGTCCTCAGAAACAGTCTCCATATTTGTTTGAAATAGATGACGGTCAAAACTGGTTGGGTATTGGCAGTTTCATGCAGTTCAACCTGGTATATGCTGTACATAATGAAATGCACTCTAATCCAATCTGTACTTCAAGTCAGTAAGAGCTTTGAAAGTGAAAGTGAAGTTGCTCAGTCGCGTCCAACTCTTTGCGACCCCATGAACTGTAGCCTACCAGGATCCTCTGTCCATGGGATCTTTCAGGCAAGAGTACCGGAGTAGGTTGCTATTTCCTTCTCCAAGGGATCTTCCTGATCCAGGGATCAAACCCGGGTCTCCCGCATCGTAGGCAGATGCTTTGGTTGGTCCCAAAGTTGGAGTTGCTGTGGCTGTTGGTCCTGGGGTAGAACTTTCACTGAATGATTGGAGGGACGGCTTTAATTTTTTGTTTTAATAACTAATGGAAGTTGGGAAAGTTGTCTTTTGGCTATTTGCTGTGTGACTCCTTTTCTCCTTTATCTGCTTCCTTTCACTGGGACATTGGCATGTAGAACTTGGACCTCCAGGTGCTCAAAGTGTGCCCAAGTCTTGAACAGCAAGTAAATCAACCTGTAAAGATAATTCTAACTTCAGTTTGTAGCCTTTAACATTTTATCCAGATTTATTTCTGGGCCCTGGAGTGAAAAAAGAGCAGTATATTCTAAATTTATTTCTTGTCAAGAGCCCCTAGAGATGGGGAACACAAGAGACCCTTGTTCAACATCCTTGAAAATGAAAATTTGCTGTATTTTGGTGAGATTGATTTAGAAAAAGAAATTTCTGTGTTTAAAAAAAAGACTAAAGACAACACATACTAAAATTATTTGAATTTTACAGATGATACCCTACTAATATTTTTAGTTTAGCACCATCTGTTTATCTGAAATTAAATTTCTGACAAATGGTCATGCCAGGAGATGCTGTTTTTATTTTTATGTGCAGCTGAAACATACAATAATAAAAATCTGCTAGAGTTGAAGAAATATGTTCATAAAATGTTTCTTTTTTAATCTGAGTTGGCTGAGAAAATGACTTTTTAATCTAGTGGCAGCTGCTTTCATTTGGCTGGTGTTCAGGCTAGTTTATGTTGGAGACAGATCATTTGTTTTATATTTGGATGCAGTATAACAAACAGTGCCTTTTGAGCTATGAGGAGGACCCAGATATCACAAACATCTTATTTTCCCTATTAGTCTACCTTTCTAATTATTTCTTGTTTCTCTGACGGCACAAGTGTCATGCAATAGGTTTGTAAATTAAAAGCACAAGTGGCAAATTGCATACCACCCAGTTGCTGTTATTTTTATTCAACTCTGAGAAAGTCAAACCTACACATTAATTGGCATTTGTTTACAGAAGAAGAAAATGATGGCTTTTGAAAATATGACTCAGTGGAAACACTTCTTGTCACACTGGCTTGCAAATAGAATCACTGCATTCCCTTTGGGTACTATGGGTGATTCCACTGGGAGCCTGATTCTTCCCAACAGAGTGTTAATTAAATAGAGCCACCTCTTGGCACTTCTCTTGCTCCAACTACACTTCAGAATCCTCCAGCTGCCTCTTTAATCAACAACATGTGTTGGGTATCTACTTTTAGTGTGAGGCACTGCAGCTACCACCCTGATTTCAAAGGCAGTGGCAAGGACAGGGTTTTATTACATTACTTCAAAGTCAGGGCACCTAAACCTATGTTAGCAAAGTCATTAATATCTGCCATTGACTTGGAATGATTGAACTTCCCAAGGAAAGTAAAATTTAATAGATGACAGAGATCTTGCCTTTTTCTCTTTGCACCCCAGCACTTAGCATATAGATCTCCTTCAGTTCAGTTCAGTCTCTCAGTCGTGTCCGACTCTTTGTGACCCCATGGACTGCAGCACACCAGGCTTCCCTTTTCATCACCAACTCCCAGAGTTTACTCAAACTCATGTCCATTGAGTTGGTGATGCCATCCAGCCATCTCATCCTCTGTCATCCCCTTCTCCTCCCGCCTTCAATCTTTCCCAGCATCAGGGTCTTTACCAATGAGTCAGTTCCTCACATCAGGTGGCCAAAGTATTGGAGTTTCAGCTTCAGCATCAGTCCTTCCAATGAACATTCAGGACTGATTTTCCTTTAGGATGGACTGGTTGGATCTCCTTGCAGTCCAAGGGACTCTCAAGAGCCTTCTCCAACACCAAAGTGCAAAAGCATCAATTCTTTGGCGCTCAGCTTTCTTTATAGTCTAACTCTCACATCCATACATGACTACTGGAAAAACCATAGCCTTGACTAGACGGACCTTTGTTGGCAAGAAGAACTAAAGGGCCTCTTGATGAAAGTGAAAGAGGAGCATGAAAAAGTTGACTTAAAGCTCAACATTCAGAAAACTAAGATCATGGCATCCAGTCCCATCACTTCATGGGAAATAGATGGGGAAACAGTGACAGACTTTATTTTTGGGGGCTCCAAAATCATTGCAGGTGGTGACTGCAGGGGACATGAGTTTGAGTAAACTCCAGGAGTTGGTGATGGAAAGGGAGGCCTGGAGTGCTGCAGTCCATGGGGTCGCAGAGTCAGACACGACTGAGCAAATGAACTGAACTGAAGGAGATTTATATGCTAAGTTCTGGGGTGCAAAGAGAAAAAGGCAAGATCTCTCTCGTCTATTAAATTTACACTTTCCTTGGGAAGTGCAGTGACACATGCCATAAGGGTGGTGTCATCTGCATATCTGAGGTTATTGATATTTCTCCCAGCAATCTTGATTCCAACTTGTGCTTCATCCAGCCCAGTGTTTCTCATGATGTACTCTGCATATAAGTTAAATGAGCAGGGTGACAATATACAGCTTTGACGTACTCCTTTCCCTATTTGGAACCGGGCTGTTGTTCCATGTCCAGTTCCAACTGTTGCTTCCTGACCTGCATACAGATTTCTCAAGAGGCAGGTCAGATAGGCTGACATTCCCATCCCTTTAAGAATTTTCCATAGTTTGTGGTGATCCACACAGTCAAAGGTTTTGGCATAGTCAACAAAGCAGAAATAGATGTTTTTCTGGAACTCTCTTGCTTTTTTGATGAGCCAACGGATGTTGGAAATTTGATCTCTGGTTCCTTTGCCTTTTCTCAAACCAGCTTGAACACCTGGAAGTTCACGGTTCATGCATTGCTGAAGCCTGTCTTGGAGAATTTTGAGCATTACTTTACTAGCGTGTGAGATGAGTGCAATTGTGTGGTAGTTTGAGCATTCTTTGGCATTGCCTTTCTTTGGGATTGGAATGAAAACTGACCTTTTCCAGTCCTGCGGTCACTGCTGAATTTTCTAAATTTGCTGACATATTGAGTGCAGCAGCACTTTCACAGCATCATCTTTTAGGATTTGAAATAGTTCAACTGGAATTGCATCCCCTCTACTAGCTTTGTTCATAGTGATGCTTCCTAAGGCCCACTTGACTTCGCATGTTTATCTAATAAATGTACTTTTCTTATTGGGCAGTAGCAATTTAATTTTGTATGCCAACTTCTCTTTAAACTAAAAACAAAACAAAACCCAATGCATTATTTTGAAATGAAGAGTCTTGTCTTCAGCAATAAATTTATTACTCAAAAAAGTGAAATACATTTTTAGGAAAATTGATGTATGAGGTCAGCCTGCCATAACAAAACACCACGGACTGGGTGGCTTAAACAACAATAATTAATTTATCACATTTATGGAAGATGGGAAGTCCAAGCTCAAGGTGCCAGGTGATCTGGATCTGATGATAGCCTTTGGTAGTCTTCTTACTGTGTCCTAACAGGGGAGAAAGAGATATTCCCCTTCTTATAAGGCCACAGTCCTATACAAAGCCCTTATGACCTCATTTTACCTTAATTATCTTCTAAACGCCCTTTCTGTAAATACAGTCACTTTGGTGGTTAGGACTTCAACGTTTGAATTTTGGGAGTGTACAATCCAGTCCATAGCAATTGGACTGAACTAAAAGAGACACTTTAGTTTTTGGACTCTTAAATTACCATGAAAACAAGCAACTTAAACAAATTTGGTATTAATATTATTACCTTTTAATTTCATATGTCAAAAATAAGCCCATTTTTAAAATTGTGTTTAAAGTTTGAAAATACACCAAACTAATCTATAGAGTAATAAAAGCCAGGAGAGCCATTCCTGGGGAGAGGAGGATATAGTGACTGAGAGAGGGCACAGAGGGGACTTCTGGGATGCTCCAGTGCTCCAGTTCCTGTTTGGAGGAGAGTCAAAGGGTGTGATCAGTTTGTGAATACTTGCTGAGCTGTTCATACATAATGATTTGTGCATTTTCCTGTATGTGCGTTATAGCTCAACCCAAAACTAAAACACAAAAATAAATCTTAGTGATGTATATAATACTAGAGATAAACTGCACAACTATCCCATTTTGTCCCAATCTAAACAGCAAAGAGGTTATTCCTCTGTCTTCTAGTTCAAAAAGTCACTAGAGGTTAAAATCTGATGAGTGGGAGTGTACAAAGAAGACTATCCCTGTGTAAGGTTGACATAATATTATCTTCCCACAAACACCAGCAGAACTGCAGACATAGTGAAAATTTCTGCCTGACATTGCTTGATGTTGTTTTTCTCCGCCTGGTAGCTCAGCAGCTGGAGGCTAAAAAGCCAGGTTTCCAGGGAGAGGAGGAAAGCTTTCTGGAGAAAGAGCAATATGGGCTCCAGATCAGGCATAGCCAGGGTCCTTTTGTGAGTGGTGGCAGTTTTAAACAGATCATAAACCAACTTTGTCCTGTTGTTCCAGAAAGTTCCACCTGCCATAGGAAGAGGCTCTGGATCTGTGCGAGTACCAAAGGTGGCTTTTCTAGATAATGTGTGGAACTTTAGAGTCAAATGGTATGTTTGTAACTATGGATATCAGTGTCCCTAGAAGCATCACTGTCACACACCTAAGGTGGAGCTTGTTTTCCCAATAGACAATTGCAGTTAAGGAGTTTGTACTGTATGACGTTCTTGATCAGCCAGTGGCCGATTTTCAGAGACCTTCCAGATTTGCAAATAGGTTACTGCTCAACTTCCAGAACACCACAGCTGTACTCCATTGTCCCCATTTCTCACATTCAGCATTTTTTGTTTCACATTGTGTTTTAACTTTCTCCAGGAAGTTAACAACAGAAGCCAGTTGAACTTGTTCAAAACCTTTTATGTTTGTAGAGTTGACTGTGCCATAGAGGCAAATGGAAATTTCTTTGTTCGAGGAGAACTGGCTCTGTCAACAATTATCTTGGTGTTCTTGTATTGTCTGTCATGTGTAAAAGAGCACATTTACCTCTACTTACCTTTTATGATTATTGAGATGTGATTTTTAAAATAACTGTATAAGATGCTTTTACGATAAACTTTGGAGCTGTTAGTTGTCATTTCTGTACGGAAATGTTCCCTCATGGAAAGTAATGATTTTTAAGTTATTGAAGGTGTTGAAAAGTTCTGACATGGTGTTTGTGGGTTCTGTGTGTACTGTTACCAGGCCTGTCTCTTGAAGCTTTCCTAACTTAACAGACTCTAGATGTTCATGGTCACCTTAGTCTCTAGGTGTTGATATATTTCCAGTCTTTTGGGGATGTAGGTCTTTTCTTCACCATTATCCACTCCTTGACAATCAGAATGTCCTTGGACCAACAGCGTCGGCTTACTCGGGAGCTTGTTACAAATGCAGAGTCTGGGGCCCCATCTTAGATCCAGTATCTAATAACAGAATCTGTGTTTTATCAAGTTCTCCAGTGATTCTTACATACATGCAGATGAATCAGCAAGTAGGTCATGGCAGGAATTGAGAGATCCTTCTTCTCAAAACATTTGCCACTCGGCCAGTACTGCTATTATTTAGGATGAATCTCTTGAGTTTAAGCCACTTCTTTTGAAAAACTCCCTGGCCTGTGCAGCTCAGTAAGTCACTTTCAGTTCAAAGCCTTCACACGAATCCATCTACTCTAGTCTTTCCAACTCGACAGATGGTGGAGAGCAGGTTGACTGAGGAGTGAGGGTGGGAGGAAGGAAGTGGAGTAGAAAATGCAGGGAATTTTCCGTGGTGGAGGAAAGTAGGTAGACTCTATAATGGTGGCACCCTGGAGTAGTGCTGTGGGGTGGCAGGAAGGAACAAAATAGCAGTGACACGGCAGTGGGCACAGCAATGGTGGTAAAAAAAATAAACTGTTGGTGTGGGGATTCCTAAGCTTGTTTGACAATAATAATCACCTGGGGGATGAGGGGGATTTCTTAAAATGAACAGGTTTCCCCAAGGCAGGAAATTATGGAATATTCACCCTGGTTTATCCTTTGTTCACTCTGGGCTTGTGACATCTGAATCTCTAGGGGAGAAATATCTGCATTTTTAACAAGTGCCTCAGGTAGTCACATCCTCAGGCATGACTGAGTGAATGAAGAGCTTGGATCTTGTGCATGATGCTCTATGAATATTCTTTCCAGCATTCACAAGAAGCCTAGAAAATCTTACAGCATTTCACTAACTGCCTTTTGTGATGGAGAAGGTCAGTAGCTTGCCTGATGTCACACAGGCAGTGTGGATGGAGTCCATCCCACATCTGTCTGACCCCAAAGCCTTTGTTCTCTCTGCTCTGTCCTACCATAACTTTCTACAAAGTCACTGTGGCTGGCCCAAAGGATATTCTACCCAGAAAACACTCTGGTTGCCCTAAACCCACTTTTGGGGTTTGGCAGTTTCTACAGAGATTCCATCGGAGAAGGCAATGGCACCCCACTCCAGTACTCTTGCCTGGAAAATCCATGGACAGAGGAGCCTGGTAGGCTGCAGTCCATGGGGTTGCTAAGAGTCGGGAATGACTGAGCAACTTCACTTTCACTTTTCACTTTCATGCATTGGAGAAGGCAATGGCAACCCACTCCAGTGTTCTTGCCTGGAGAATCCCAGGGACGGGGGAGCCTGGTGGGCTGCTGTCTCTGGGGTTGCACAGAGTCGGACAGGACTGAAGCGACTTAGCAGCAGTAGCACAGAGATTCCATACTTTGACCTGAAATTGTGATGTAAATGTTCAGATTTGAGTGGAGTTGTTCAACAAAACCACCCTCACTGATGAACTAGTAAGGATGCCTACTCCTTTCTCCCCTCCTGCTGCAGTTAATAACCAGCAACCCAGAGCTGGGATGCTGGTCCCAAAGGAATGAAAAGCAGGCCTCTCTCAGGTAACAGAATTTCTGGTTGCCTTGGTATCAAAGCAGTTTCCTAAAGTGATGGAAGCAGGCACATATTGCTCCTGCCCTCTGAAACCTTATTTTGTTTCAAGAAATCCCTAGAAAGAAAACACACTAATTTAATACAGCAATGTTACATAGTGATAGTAGCAAGAATGGGGCACCATCTGGTGGGTTTGAATAATTGTCAAGGTTGGCTTTTCTTGAAATGCTGCTTGCTGCTCAGTCCACCCATCTTCAATTACTAGAGCTAGAAGTCATCTGCTGGTGATGTGTTAGTATTACAGTAGTATATTTGCATATAAAATTCCTCAACATGGGCTCAATTTGGGAATTGAAGTGTGACCTTCATCTATATTTAGTCTTCTGTTATTGGTTATAGCCACCATCATAGATTTGTTTCAGAAACTTTCAATTCTGATTCTGTTGTCTAGGATGGTGGTCTTCCATACAGGGTGTGTAAACCCCAAAATGATCCATTGGGTTGTGGAAAACAAATAATACTGGTTTCATTAAAAATTTAATTTTATATGTATTTTATAACATAGAACATATATAAAATTTATAAGTAAATACATATTAAATAAATGTACTAGGGGGAACGGTACATGATTAAAAAGTTCTGACTCATTGAGATACTGGCTCACTATATAATTCATGCAGTATATCAAATGTTCCCACCAACATCATGTTTTCTGCTTACTTGATAAGAGTACATGTCAATTTAATTTGTGTTTCTCTGATGTAGAATCATGTGTTAACTATTTTTGTATATATATTAATACAAGGATAAGGCCTATTTTTCGATCCCTGGATTGGGAAGATCCCCTGGGGAAGGGAATGGTAACCCACCCCAGTATTATTGGCTAGAGAATCCTGTGGACAGAGAAGCCTGGCAGGCTATAGTCCATAGGATTGCAAAGAGTCAGACATGACTCAAGTGACTTAGCACACAAGTCCTGTTTTGCCACTCTTAAGAAGTTTTCTTGCCACTTTTAGGAAAGTTTTTTTAGGAAGTGTTTTTAGAAAGTTTTTTTAGGAAGTTTTCTTAGAAAGTTTTTTTTTGCCACTCTTAGGAAAGATATACCCATTTGAATGAAGAGTTCGAAAGAATAGCAAGGATAGATAAGAAAGCCTTCCTCAGTGATCAGCGCAAAAAATTAGAGAAAAACAATAGAATGGGAAAGACTAGAGATCTCTTCAAGAAAATTAGAGACACCAAGGGAACATTTCACGCAAAGATGTGCACAATAAAGGACAGAAATGGTATGGACCTAAGGGAAGCAGAAGATACTAAGAAGAGGTGGCAACAATACACAGAAGAACTGTACAAAAAAGATCTTCATGACCCAGATAATCATGATGGTGTGATCACTCACCTAGAGCCAGACATCCTGGAATGTGAAGTCAAGTGGGCCTTAGAAAGCATCACTACGAACAAAGCTAGTAGAGGTGATGAAATTCCAGTTGAACTATTTCAAATCCTGAAAGATGATGCTGTGAAAGTGCTGCTGCACTCAAAATGCCAGCAAATTTGGAAAACTCAGCAGTGATCACAGGACTGGAAAAGGTCAGTTTTCATTCCAATCCCAAAGAAAGGCAATGCCAAAAAATGTTCAAACTATTGCACAGTTGCACTCATCTCACACGCTAGCAAAGCGGTCCTCAAAATTCTCCAAGTAAGGCTTCAGCAGTACGTGAACCATGAACTTCCAGATGTTCAAGCTGGATTTAGAAAAGGCAGAGGAACCAGAGATCAAATTGCCAACATCCGTTTGATCATCAAAAAAGCAAGAGGGTTCTAGAAAAACATCTACTTCTGCCTTATTGATTATGCCAAAGCCTTTGACTGTGTGGATCACAACTAACTATGGAAAATTCTTCAAGAGACGGGAATACCAGACCACCTGACCTGCCTCCTGAGAAATCTGTATGTAGGTCAGGAAGCAACAGTTAGAACTGGACATGGAACAACAGACTGGTTCCAAATAGGAAAAGGAGTGCATCAAGGCTGTATATTGTCACCCTGCTTATTTAACTTATATGCAGAGTACATCATGTGAAATGCTGGGCTGGATGAAGCACAAGCTGGAATCAAGATTGCCGGGAGAAATATCAATAACCTCAGTTCACAGATGACACCACCCTTATGGCAGAAAGTGAAAAATAAAGAGCCTCTTGATGAAAGTGAAGGGGAGAGTGAAAAAGTTGGCTTAAAACTCAACATTCTAAAAACTAAGATCATGGCATCTGGTCCCATCACTTCATGGCAAATAGATGGGGAAACAATGGAAACAGTGAGGGACTTCATTTTCTTGGACTCCAAAATCAGTGCAGATGGTGACTGCAGCCCTGAAAGTAAAAGATGCTTACTCCTTGAAGAAAAGCTATGACCAATCTAGAGAGCATATTAAGAAACAGAGACATTACTTTGCCAGTAAAGGTCCATCTAGTCAAAGCTATGGTTTTTCTAGTAGTCATGTATAGATGTGAGAGTTGGATTATAAATCTGAGCACTGAAGAATTGATGCTTTTGAACTGTAGTGTTGGAGAAGACTCTTGAGAGTCCCTTGTACTGCAAGGAGATCCAACCAGTCCATCCTAAAGGAAATCAGTCCTGAATATTCATTTGAGGGACTAATGCTGAAGCTGAAACTCCAATACTTTGGCCACCTGATGCAAAGAACTCACTCACTAGAAAAGACACTGATGCTGGGAAAGATTGAAGGTAGCAGAAGAAGGGAACGACAGAGGATGAGATGGTTGGATGGCATCACCGACTCGATGGACATGAGTTTGAGTATGCTCTGGGAGTTGATGATGGGTAGGGAAGCCTGGCGTGCTACAGTCTGTCGGGTTGCAAAGAGTTAGACACGACTGAGCGACTGAAGTGAACTGAACTGAGGAAGTTTACTATCTAGGATGGAGATGATGGTAGTGATTTTGGAGGATAATGGCGGTGATGATCATGATGATGAAGGTGACAGTGGTGATGATGATGGCCAAGAAAAAGAAATGGAGAAGAAAGCCTTGTTTATGGTTGACATGAAAGTAAAATTGGAATAGACTGCGTCTTCTCCCTGCTCCCTGGTAATGTGACATCATCTTTCCTTAGCAGTGATGTTCTTCTGTGCTGTTTATCTTGCTTCTAATGCAACTTAGAAATGCTTTTTAGTCATCTTCAGCATGTACTATAATTCTCAGCTTCCTAAGATTTAAGCTTTGGGAACAGGAGGTTTTCCTAGGCCCCACTACTCTTCTATATTTTGATCCTTGGTGCTCCACAAGCTGTGAAAGCTGTGAGTCATGACTCCCATATGGAGGGATTCCCTCCCTTCCCCTCAATCCACATGCCTGCCCAGCCATCTGCTGCTACTCTCAAGGTTATGGAGCAAGAGATGATACAGGGAAGAGAAAGGAAAACACCAGGAAAATGAACACTGTTTTATAAATAAAACTGAAAAAATATGTATTTTCTTATTATAAAAGGAATTTGTATTCATTACAGGAATATCAGAAAATGAAGCATAAAAACAAATCAAACAAAACAAAACCCAGTGTCCTCAGAACGTCATTAATTATTGTATCTCCTTGTGTGTTTTTCCAAACCTACACCCCCTATCTATCTATGTAGCCAGCTATCAAACAAAATGGGATCATTACCACATTATTTTGTAACCTGTTTTGTAAAACTGAACTATGAACATCTTTCCATGTCCATAAATATATCCCTACACTAGCATATTTAATGTTTAAGGAAAATTTTTCTATGCAAGGCATTACTCCAATTGCTGTAGTTTATATACAAAAATAGGCAAGATTGTCTCTGCCCTCATGTGGGTGACATAATTTTTTTTCACTATGTAGTATTTAGGTCATTTCCATATTTTTGCTTTTACAAATGCTGTGATGATTCTCCTTGTAGCTAAATCTTTGCATATACTCATAATTTTTGAATGATTGTATTTGCTGTTCCGTTTTCCTTCTGGACTTATTCCCCATCCTTCTTTACCTTTCTCTGTGGCCCTCCTCACTGGGCTCATTTACCCTCTGGCAGTGGGAAGCACAAGTAGGACATTGGAGGAGGACTAGGGAGAGATGGTTGATGTAGTCTGATTCCCATTTCCCTCCTTGTCATTAGATGCCTTCTTGTACTGATGATGGCTTTTGTGCTGGGCTCCCCCTCCCAGACCTCAGTTTTCAGGGAGTTGCTCACCCCATGACACTGCACCATTCCTTTTTGGTTTACCTTAACCTTGCCCTAAAGAGTTCTTCATTAATCCCTTCTCACTTACCCCATGGTTGTACAGATGCAAAAAATTTCCCTTTTTCTCTTCTATGTTCTTTGGCTGATCTAAGAATCAAATTCACATATGACAGATTAGCAGGAGAAAAGCAAAGTAAATTTTGTACTTGGGGAAGCACCATAAAAAGAATGAGACCCAAGGGTAAAGCAGGCAATTGAGGCTTATATACCATTTCAAGTTAAGAAATGGGATAGGAGCCTGTGACTTCAACGGGGAAGGAACCAGGAATCCTTTGGTGGTCCAGTGGTTAGGACTCCACACTTTCACTGCCAAGGACCTGGGTTAAATTCCTGGTCAGGGAACTAAGATCCTGGAAGCCACCCAGCCAAAAAAAAAAAGTTGAACAAAGAGGAGGGGGAGTATTTCACAGGATAAGAAGAGCAGATGTTTGGTAATTAGATGTTGGCCCTGCTATACAGATAGATTATTCATGTAAAAAAGTTATATCTGATAATAGCTCTCTTTCTGGGCCAGGTCCCCTATTTAAATTATTTTAAGTAGTTAGGGGAAAGTAAAAGTTTCTCTTGAATCTGCTGGGTCTTGATTGCTTCCAGCTCAAAACAGTTCACACACCAAAGTGCCACAATTGTGCGGTAACCTGCTCTACTCCCCTGCCATCTGTTTCCTAGCAGGACCCTGGATGGTGAAAGCATGCTCCTATTCCTAACATAGTCTGCATCCCTAACTGCTTACCTGCTTTGGGAATCCAGGATGGATCTTGTAGAAAGATCAAGAGCTCCTTTTTCTCTTTTAAGACCTGGATACTGGTGACCATTGAGCAGCTATCTCACATTTCTTTTTTCTGGATCTCTCTCCATAATTGTGTCTACTAAAAAAAGATGTACAACTTGAGGGTCATGAGTTAAGTTTTATTTGGGGCAAAATGAGGACTGCAGTCTGGGAGGCAGCATTTCAGATAGCTCTGAGAGACTGCTCCAAAGCAGCAGTGGGGGGAAGTCAATATATAAGGTTTTGGTGAAAGGGGAATTCAATACCATGAAGCACTCATTTTACAAAAGGTTTTTTTGTTAGTCATGAGGATCTGATGTCACCATGAAAGAACTTAGTGCTTCTCTAGATATAAGGACTTCCCTGGTGGCTCAGACGGTTAAGCGTCTGTCTACAATGTGGGAGACCTGGGTTCGAGCCCTGGGTCGGGAAGATCCCCTGGAGAAGGAAATGGCAATCCACTCCAGTACTATTGCCTGGAAAATCCCATGGACAGAGGAGCCTGGTAGGCTACAGTCCATGGGGTCGCAAAGAGTCGGACACGACTGAGCAACTTTACTTTCACTTTCTAGATATGAGGAGATACAAGGATTGAGATCATAAAACCTGTTCCTAAAAACATCCAACTTTCTAAAGACCTGTCCCACCAGATTCCCTGGAGCACAGAGTGCCTCACTCCACCCTGGACTCCCTCATGGGCTGTTGAAGGTCAACAGCTATAGCAGCACAGAGTTCTATCTCCTTAGAGGCAGATGACAAATTCCTCCTTGGCAATGCTCTTGGTAACTGCCAATTTGTAGTTGACAATTGCCAGGGGGTCTCTCAGACTATGACTGAGGCACTCTGGTAGGGAGCACAAGAGAGAACCAGGAGAGCCTTTCGGTCCTCTAGTTTAGAACTTTGACTGCAGTCTGTGCTACCTTCATTTTGTTCTTGATGCCCAAAATCCTCACTGGAGTTGCAGTGAGTTGGGAGAGGTTTTGTGGCCATTTCTTAACCTTTTAAACACCTGAGCTCATAGCAAAATTTGTTTCTTTAATTCTTTCTTCACGTTTATCACAGTATCCTTATTTCATAGCCAGAACCCTATTTTTAGAGCTTCAAGCTTGAATTTGAGTCCCCTGATACTATCTCTTCTGTGATTCTGTCTTTTCTATGAATCAGTAGAAACGTGTTTACTTTCAAGTCTACATCCAGTTTTACCTTCCTTGCCTTTTGGGCTTATAGATAATGCTATTTCTTCAAAGGTTCTTCACGCTTCTATTTAAACAACCGTTCTCAGCTATTAAGAACTGTCTGTCCCATTTCTTTTGTCTGCCTTCTGTTCAATGAAGTTGCTAGCAGGACTAGGCCAAGAATGATCAAGTATTCTTCTTTTTCGTGAGATGAAGCTTTTCGATATCCCTATATTCTCTTCTTCCTTCCCTTCTTCACTTCCCCCTCCCTCTCCCCATTTCATATTCCCCTACCAACTGACCCCTTCTCCTTGTCCTCCCTCCCCCACTTCTACTCCTCCTCCCCACTCCCTGCCTCACTACTCTCCACTTTTCTCCATGTCCTGTAAGACAGACATGAGGGTCAAAGGGGTTAAAAACCAAGTCATTCCATTTTGCCTTAGAAAGCAACTATAAAAGTGCAGGGAACTTTTCTCAGAAGGAAAACCGCCAAATATAAATCCAGGACCCAAAAAGCTTTTCCAATATTTCTGAGTTCTCTCATGAACTCTTCCCTTGTAGCATCAAAGACACAAAGAATAACGGGAAGTTGCTGATAATGGTCATTATTTTCCCAGTCTTTGAAAAATGCCCATCCAATGTTCCAGACTGAAGATATGTTGTGGTGAGTAAGAAGCTACTCAAAATGGTTACATAATATGTCAAATGGTCTTATCTGGTGGAAGGGAGCCAGCGGATAATGAGATGTTTGGAGTTGGGTTGGAAGGATGAGCCTATGTCTCAGGAAACTGCTGTATCAGCTGATAGGGGCCCCTCCAAAGGCTAGCTGGAGAAATGCACCAGAATTCAGACTTCACATGCTCTGCTTCTCAATTCTTACAGATTCTTAACTTTTTAAGGAAAATAGATTGGTCTTAATATCTTTTAAGAATTCATTTCACAATAGACAGAAAAGGTATTTTTATGTTAAATTTGTATTGCACAATGTTTTATATATGCAAAATAATTAATATGATATATAATATATTAATATATAAGTTGTAAAAAATATTAAAATATAAACATGCAGGGCCTGAAACATTAATATCTGGGCTCTCCCTCACTATTTCTACTTCTTCCACAAAAATAACTGCTCTTCTAAATTTTGCATTCCCGTTCATTAAAAACAAAACACTTTTACTATATATAGATGCATTCCTAAACAGTTTATTTAGTTTTGCTTGTTTTTAAGCTGTATAAAAGTGGCATCACAATATATGTAATTTTTTTTCTGTCAAGTTTCTAACATTCATCAGTTCATCCATATTGTTGTCTGCAGCTGAAGTTCATTCATTTTTACTACTGTTGCTATATTCCATTTAGTGAATATACCACAGTTAAATTATTCATAGTCCTATCTATGAACATTTTGTTTATTATCTCCAGATTTTTTTAAAAAAATAATAGTCTTGTTAACATAGAAGAGAAATATACTAATAAGAATTTTTAATGTTCTTTTCCTAACCTGTCATAAACACTAGATTGATTTGTATAGTGTCCCCTTGGGGTTTTTCTGTTTTATTATTCCCAGTTATCACCTAAAGAAATTTAGGTACAGGAAAAAAAATTGATTTGCCCATGCTCTATTGTCACTGAAGCTTCTTTTCACTGCTATTAATTTCAAGAACCAGTTAAGTTCTCTCTTGGTTCTTGTCTGAACAAAGAGATCCCCTTCCATTCAGACACCAGAACTAGAAAGATGTTTATTTTGATTTCACAAAACTTATGATCCCAGACATTGTGTCACAGTGAAAATAAAATAATATAAACTCAAGAGGCAGACAAATTTGGGGTTTAAAATCCTGGCATCAGCACTTGTGGCAGGGGTAGCCTTGTGCAAATTATTTTATTCTCTCAATCTCTATTTCCTCCTGGGTAAGATGGAGATAGCAATTCTTTCCTCACAAGATGGCTCACTGATTATGTTAGGTAAGATGTGTGAAGGGCCCAATCACCACATTATAAAACAAAGAACAGAGGAATCTCACAGCCTGACCAGCAGGACTCATGATCTCCACCTTAAAAATGACATGGATGGAATAGATAGAGGTCAGTGTGGGCTTGTGCAATTTCTAATCTTTCTGTGGATAGTTCTGTCTCAGAATAGAAGAATAGCGAGGTCCTTTGTTGACTTGATGGAAATACAATGTTTGGCTTTGCTTAGGTTATCAACTTTTTCTTTCCAAACCTATCTTGTGGGTTATTTTAACAGTCCTTTCATTCAATTCAGTCATGTCCAACTTTTTGCAACCCCATGGACTACAGCACGCCAGGCTTCTCTGTCCATCACCACCTCCCAGAGCTTGCTCAAACTCAAGACTATTGAGTCAGTAATGCCATCCAATCATTTCATCCTCTGTCGAACCCTTCTCCTCCTGCCTTCAATCTTTCCCAGTGAGTCAGTTCTTCACATCAGGTGGCCAAAGTATTGGAGTTTCATCTTCAGTATCAGTCCTTCCAATGAACACCCAGGACTGATTTCCTTTAGGATTGACTGGTTGGATCTCCTTGCAGTCCAAGGGACTCTCAAGAGTTTTCTCCAACACGATTCAAAAGCATCAATTCTTTGGTGCTCAGCTTTCCTTATAGTCCAACTCTCACATCCATACATGACTACTGGAAAAACCATAACTTTGATAGATGGATCTTTGTGAGTAAAGTAATGTCTCTGCTTTTTAATATGTTGTCTGGGTTGGTCATAGCTTTTCTTCCAAGGAGGAAGCGTCTTTAATTTCATGGCTGCAGTCACAGGCTGCAAAAAAATAAAGTCTGTCACTGATTCCATTGTTTCCCCATCTATTTGCCATGAAGTGATGGGACCAGATGCCATGATCTTCATTTTCTGAATGTTGAGCTTTAAGCCAACTTTTTCACTCTCCTCTTTCACTTTCATCAAGAGCCTTTTTAGTTCCTCTTCACTTTCTGCCATAAGGGTGGTGTCATCTCCATATCTGAGGTTATTGATATTTCTCCCGGCAATCTTGATTCTAGCTTGTGCTTCTTCCAGCCCAGCGTTTCTCATGATATACTCTGCATATAAGTTAAATAAGCAGGGTGACAATATACAGCCTTGACGAACTCCTTTTCCTATTTGGAACCAGTCTGTTGTTCCATGTCCAGTTCTAACTGTTGCTTCTTGACCTGCATATAGGTTTCTCAAGAGGCAGGTCAGGTGGTCTGGTATTCCCATTTCTTTCAGAATTTTCCACAGTTTATTGTGATCCACACAGTCAAAGGCTTTGGCATAGTCAATAAAACAGAAATAGATGTTTTTCTCGAACTCTCTTGCTTTTCCGATGATCGAACGGATGTTGGCAATTTGATCTCTGGTTCCTCTGCCTTTTCTAAAACCAGCTTGAACATCTGAAAGTTCGTGGTCCACATATTGCTGAAGCCTGGCTTGGAGAATTTTGAGCATTACTTTACTAGCATGTGAGATGAGTGCAATTGTGCGGTAGTTTGAGCATTCTTTGGCATTGCCTTTCTTAGTGATTGGAATGAAAACTGACCTTTTCCAGGCCTGTGGCCACTGCTGAGTTTTCCAAATGTGCTGGCATTTTGAGTGCAGCACTTTCACAGCATCATCTTTCAGGATTTGAAATAGCTCCACTGGAATTGCATCACCTCCACTAGCTTTGTTCGTAGTGATGCTTTCTAAGGCCCACTTGACTTCGCATTCCAGGATGTCTGGCTCTAGGTCAGTGATCACACCATCGTGATTATCTGGGTCATGAAGATGTTTTTTGTACAGTTCTTCTGTATATTGTTGCCAGCTCTTCTTAATATCTTCTGCTTCCCTTAGGTCCATACCATTTCTGTCCTTTATTGTGCCCATCTTTGCATGAAATGTTTCCTTGGTATTTCTGATTTTCTTGAAGAGATCTCTAGTCTTTCCCATTCTATTGTTTTCCTCTGTATCTTTGCACTGACCACTGAGGAAGGCTTTCTTATCTGTCCTTGCTATCCTTTGGAACTCTGCATTCAGATGGGTATATCTTTCCTTTTCCGTTTGCCTTTGGATTTCATTAGTAGCACGAAGTTCCTTTGTACTTTGACAAAGAAACAAGAACGATTGCAGTCTCTGATAATTAAGGAGATTATTCATTTTCCTCTGAAGAAAAATTTAATTTATTTAATGTGAATTAATGTTAATTAGTTAATTAATGTTACAGCCATTTCATAAAGAATTTAAATCCAGGTATTGGACTGGAGTTCCAAAAGGAATGTGACCTGGTCTGTCTTGTTCTCCACTCTGTTCCCAATGCCTAGCACAGTGACTATATATAATAGTCATTAATCAGTATTTGATGAATGAGTGAAATAATGAAATTGAAACCACACATCTCGTCTCAGATTGAACTTGGACTCAGTTGCGCCTCAGAGGGGACCCAAACCCAGCCAAAACTCATATTGGAACTTGAACCCATGGACTGGGAATGAAACCCACTGATTTTTAATTAAAATCACTCACCTGGTGTCAGGACTTACTGAAGCTCTGGTTCTTTATGTCTCAAAAGGAATTCAGCATGGGGCAAAGTACTAGGCACAGAATGCTTGTGAGGGATATGGGTGGGTGAAGAGGCTCTGCCCTCAGAACTAAGTGGGAAAGCCAGCTTATTTGGGGAGATACCCAGTCCAGAGATAGACTGTGGGCCATCTCAGAAAGTGAGACGTCCTGGAAGATGCGATTCCGTACACAGAATGCGATCAGTCTCAGAAAGTGAGAGCAACCCATGGTGTACGGTGCCTAGTTTTGATGAAAGTGAAGTGAAAGTGAAAGTCACTCAGTCTTGTCCAACTCTTTGCAAGCCCATGGACTGTAACCTACGAGGCTCCTTTGTCCATGGGATTCTCCAGGCAAGAACACTGGAGTGGATTGCCATTTCCTTCTCCAGCGCATCTTCCCCACTCAAGGATAGAACCTGGGTCACCTGCATTGCAGGCAGATTCTTTACTGTCTGAGCCACCAAGGAAGCCTAGTTTTTATGTGCTGGGTAATTTCCCAAAGAAAAGCACTGCCAAAGAATACTCAAACTACCATACAATTGCCCTCATCTCACACGCTAGTAAAGTAATGCTCAAAATTCTCCAAGCCAGGCTTCAACAGTACATGAACTGTGACCTTCCAGATGTTCAAGCTGGATTTAGAAAAGGCAGAGGAACTAGAGATCAAATTGCCAACATCCGTTTGATCATCGAAAAAGCAAGAGAGTTCCAGAAAAACATCTACTTCTGCTTTATTGATTATGCCAAAGCCTTTGACTGTGTAGATTGCAACAAACTGTGGAAAATTCTGAAAGAGATGGGAATACCAGATCACTTGACCTGCCTCTTGAGAAATCTGTATGCAGATCAGGAAGCAACAGTTAGAACTGGACATGGAACAACGGACTGATTCCAAATAGGGAGAGGAGTATGTCAAGGCTGTATATCGTCACCCTGCTTATTTAATTTATATGCAGTGTACATCATGAGAAATGCCAGGCTGGATGAAGCACAAACTGGAATCAAGATTGCTGGGAGAAATATCAATAACGTTAGTTACGCAGATGACACCACCCTTATGGCAGAAAGTGAAGAAGCACTAAAGAGCCTCTTGTTTAAAGTGAAAGAGGAGAGTGAAAAAGTTGTCTTAAAGCTCAACGTTCATAAAACTAAGATCATGGCATCTGGTCCCATCACTTCATGGCAAGTAGATGGGGAAACAATGGAAACAGTGAGGGACTTTATTTTCTTGGGCTCCAAAATCACTGCAGATGGTGACTGCAGCCATGAAATTAAAAGATGCTTGCTCCTTAGAAGCCAAATTATGACCAAGCTAGACAGCATATTAAAAAGCAGACATTACTTTGCCAACAAAGGTCCGTCTAGTCAAGGCTATGGTTTTTCCAATAGTCGTGTGTGGATGTGAGAGTTGGATTATAAAGAAAGCTGAGCACCAAAGAATTGATGCTTTTGAACTGTGGTGTTGGAGAAGACTCTTGAGAGTTCCCTGGACTGAAAGGAGACCCAACCAGTCCATCCTAAAAGAAATCAGTCCTGAATATTCATTGGAAGGACTGAGGCTGAAGCTGAAACTCCAATACTTTGGCCACCTAATGTGAAGAACTGACTCATTGGAAAAAACCCTGATGCTGGGAAAGATTGAAGGCAGCAGGAGAAGGGGATGATAGAGGATGAGATGTTTGGATGGCATCACTGACTCAATGTACGTGAGTTTGAGCAGGCTCCGGGAGTTGGTGATGGATAGCAAAGCCTGGTGTGCTGCAGTCCATGGGGCTGCAAAGAGTTGGACATGGCTAAACAACTGAACTGAACTGAGAATGGATCCAGTTATTGATATTTTTATAAGCTCCCCAAATGATTTTGTATGGCTATGATTAAGAACCAGTGCCCTCATGAAGAGCACACAAAACAAAGAGATTTGGCTTCTCAGGCATCTGTTGCTAGCAGTATTTGATATGGCATCTTTTGGGCTCCAGAGGTTGCAGTCATGTCATGTGACATTCAAAGACCTGCCAAAGATGGGGAAAATGCTCAAGGCAATCAGATAACTAATTGCTGTCATTACAGAGCTCCACGGCTCTCCTCTGGCTGCTGCAGAATGATGGTGGATGGGCCCACTAGCCCCTGTGTTTTAGTAGGATATCCTGCCAAGGTTTAAGGGCTGAGTTGAAGAACTAGACTGGGACTCCTGGTTGCCATGTTCTTGAGGTGGCAGTTGGATGAATCAAATGCCAAGTCGAGTTGTCCCCATCATTCCTGAAGATGTAATCTCTGCACCTGAAGAACCAGTGCACTGTTTTACTATTTGATCAGCAGCTAAAATGCTCAGATAAAGATGAGTGTTAGCCAGGACTGATCCAAAGTATTCCCAGTAGACACCATAAAGAATTAAGATTCTGTTACTTTTTAACCTGACACAAGATGTCACCATTGCTCCTGTGCTTTTAGCAATAACAGTATAAAGTTAAACAGCAATGAGTTTTACTCCCTGATTACACAAGTTGTTTTCCCCCCTCACAGGTAAATGAGTGAGTGTGTTCTGTTGATGAAGTTCATTAATCTATAGTCAATTCTACCCATCCAAGTTAAAGTATTTATATATAAACAGTTGTTTGATATTTTTTCCCTTACACTAGATATGGATCAAAGTTAATATCTCTGTGAACACTTCACAAAGAGATTTTGGTGGAGGTGACTATAAAATAAGATAAGCTAAAATTTATATGATAACTGGAAAATTGCAGACTGTATTTTAACTTGTCTTCACTGCTGCTGACAATGTTGACATAATCTCTTGTTACCATGCTTAATTTGGTACCAGAGTGGAGAAAAAGGCATGGACATTATTCCAGGGTACCAATGGCTAAGAAGTGGAGTAGGTGAAAGATCACTGGAGCACTAAAACATCATTGGAAATGTTGCCGAGATGGAGAAAGCTGTACTGACAGAAATTCTCTTACACATTGCACTGTGCATGGTTGGAAGGAACACTTTGCAAAGTTGCTTGGACGTGAAGATGGTGAACCAAGAGCTGAGTGAAGTGTAGAATTTGGGGAGTGGAGTTGCATTACTGAGAATAATAAGAGAGGCTAGAACTAGCAAGCATCCCAATGCTGTGCCATTCCCCTACACTCCCTCTCTATATAAACACTGAACACCACTAAAGAATATCCATTTGAAAGACTGTCTAATCATTACTTTGCTCCAAGTTTTCAAACCAAAATATCAATGTCGATTGACTCAGGCTTCTGGAGTTGTGATGATTAATTTATTTTCTAATTTTTTATGAGTATATACCAATACTATATGATTCCAACTATGTGACATTCTTAAAAAGGCAAACTATGGAGACAATAAAAAGATCAGTGGTTGCCAGATGCTCGTTGGTGGGGGTGGGGGTGAAGGAGAGATGAATAAGCAGAGCACAGATAATTTTTAGGGCAGTGAAAAGAGTGTAATACTGTAATGATGAATACATATCATTATACATTTGTCCAAACCCAGAGAATATAGGACACTAAGTTGTTATTATTGTTCAGTTCCTCAGTCATGTCTGACTCTGCGACCCCGTGGACTGCAGCATGCCAGGCTTCCCTGTCCTTCATCACCTCCTGGAGCTTGCTCAAACTCACGTCCATCGAGTTGGTGATGCCATCCAACCATCTCATCCTCTGTTATCCCCTTCTCCTCCTGCCTTCAATCTTTCCCAGCATCAGGATCTTTTCTAATGAGTCAGTTCTTGGCATCAGGTGGCCAAAGTATTCGAGCTTCAGTCATTTCAGTGAATATTTCAGCATCAGTCGTTTCAGTGAATATTCAGGACTGATTTCCTTTAGGATTGACTGGTTTGATCTCCTTGCAGCCCAAGGGACTCTCAAGAGTTTTCTCCAACACCACAGTTCAAAAACATCAATTCTTTGGCCCTCATCTTTCTTTATGGTGCAACTCTCATCTCACATCCATACATGACTACTGGAAAAACCATAGCTTTGACTAGACAGACCTTTGTCAGCAAACTAATGTCTCTACTTTTTAATATGCTGTCTAGGTTGGTCATAACTTTTCTTCCAAGGAGCAAGCATCTTTTAATTTCATGGCTACACTCACCATCAGCAGTGATCTTGGAGCCCAAGAAAATAGTTTGTCACTGTTTCCATTGTTTCCCCATCTATTTGCCATGAAGTGATGGGACTGGATGCCATGATCCTAGTTTTCTGAAAGTTGAGTTTTAAGCCAGCTTTTTCACTCTCCTCTTTCACTTTCATCAAGAGGCTCTTTAGTTCTTCTTCACTTTCTGCCATAAGGGTGGTGTCATCTGCATATCTGAGGTTATTGATATTTCTCCCAGCAATCTTGATTCCATCTTGTGCTTTATCCAGCCCAGCATTTTGTGTGATGTACTCTGTGTATAAATTAAATAAGCAGGGTGACAATGTACAGCCTTGATGTACTCATCTCCCTATTTGGAACCAGGCTGTTGTTGTCCGATTCTAACTGTTGCTTCTTGACCTGCATACAGATTTCTCAAGAGGCAGATAAGGTGGTCTGGTATTCCTATCTCTTTAAGAATTTTCCACAGTTTGTTGTGATCTACACAGTCAAAGGCTTTGGCGTAATCAATAAAGCAGAAGTAGATGTTTTTCTAGTATTCTCTTGCTTTTTCAATGATCAAACAGATGTTGGCAATTTGATCTCTAGTTCTTCTGCCTTTTCTAAAGCCAGCTTGAACATCTGGAAGGTCACGGTTCATGTACTGTTGAAGCCTGGCTTGGAGAATTTTGAGCATTACTTTGCTAGCATTTGAGATGAGTGCAATTGTGTGGTAGTTTGAACATTCTTTGGCATTGCCCTTCTTAGGGATTGGAATGAAAACTGACCTTTTCCAGTCCTGTGACCACTGCTGAGTTTTCCAAAGTTGCTGGCATATTGAGTACAGCAGCACTTTCACAGCATCATCTTTTAGGATTTGAAATAACTCAGCTGGAATTCCATCACCTCCACTAGTTTTGTTCGTAGTGATACTTCCTAAGGTCCACCTGACTTCAGATTCTAGGATGTCTGGCTATAGGTGAGTGATTACACAGTTGTGGTTATCTGGGTCATTAAGATCTTTTTTTGTATAGTTATTCTGTGTATTGTTGCCTCCTCTTCTTAATATCTTCTGCTTCTGTTAGGACCATACCATTTCTGTCCTTTATTGTGCCCATGTTTGCGTGAAATATTCCCTTGGTATCTCTAATTTTCTTGAAGAGATCTCTAGTCTTTCTCATTCTATTGTTTTCCTCTATTTCTTTGCATTGATCACTGAGGAAGGTTTTCTTACCTCTCCTTGCTATTCTTTGGAACTCTGTATTTAAATGGGTATATTTTCCTTTTCTCCTTTGCCTTTTGCCTCTCTTCTTTTCTCAGGTTATTTGTAAGGCCTCCTCAGACAACCATTTTGCCTTCTTGCATTTCTTTTTCTTGGGGATGGTCTTGATCCCTGTTTCCTGTACAATGTCATGAACCTCTGTCCATAGTTCTTCAGGCACTGTATCATATCTGATTCCTTGAGTCTTTTTGTCACTTCCACTGTATAATTGTAAGAGATTTGATTTAGGTCATACCTGAATGGTCTAGTGGTTTTCCCTACTTTCTTCAATTTAAGTCTGAATTGTGCATTAAGGAATTCATGAACTGAGCCACAGTCAGCTCCCGGTCTTGTGTTTGTTGACTGTATAGAGCTTCTCCATCTTCAGCTTCAAAGAATATAATCAATCTGATTTCGGTGTTGACCATTTGTTGATGTCCATATGTAGAGTCATCTCCTGTGCTGTCAGAAGAGGGTGTTTGCTATGACCAGTGCATTCTCTTGGCAGGGCCTTTGCCCTGCTTCATTTTGTATTCCAAGGGCAACTTTTCCTGTTACTCCAGGTATCTCTTGACTTCCTACTTTTGCATTTCAGTTCCCTATGATGAAAAGGACATCATTTTTTGGTGTTAGTTCTAGAAGGTCTTGTAGATCTTCATAGAACCATTCAACTTCAGCTTCTTCAGCATTACTTGTTGGGGCATAGACTTGGATTACTGTGATATTGAATGGTTTGCCTTGGAAATGAGTAGAGATCATTCTCTTGTTTTTGAAATTGCACCCAAGTACTGCATTTTGGACTCTTGTTGACTATGATGGCTACTCCATTTCTTCTAAGGGATTCTTGCCCACAGTAGTAGATATAATGGTCTTCTGAATTAAATTTGCCCATTCCTATCCATTTTAGTTCACTTATTCCTGAAATGCAGATGTTCACTCTTGCCATCTCCTGTTTGACCACTTCTGAGTTGCCTTGATTCATGGACCTAAGATTCCAGGTTCCTATGCAATATCGTTTTTTATAGCATCGGAATTTATTTCCATCACCAGTCACATCCACAACTGGGTGTTGTTTTTGCTTTGGCTCCATCTCTTCATTCTTTCTGGAGTTATTTCTCTACTGATCTCCAGTAGCATATTCGGCAGTTACGGACCAGGGCGTTCATCTTTCAGTGTCATATCTTTTTGCCTTTTCATACTGTTCATGAGATTCCCAATGCAAGAATATTGAAGTGGTTTTCCATTCCCGTCTCCAGTGGACCAGTTTTGTCAGAACTCTCCATGTTCTGGACCATGAGTCATCCATCTTGGGTGGCCAACATGGCATGGCTCATAGTTTCATTGAGACATAGTTTCATTTGAGATGCTACATGTATGAAAATATTTTAAACTACCCTAAAAACATATTGATAATATGGTTGTATTTAAAGTTCTATATTGAAACTATTTTTTAAAGGAAGTTTGATAGCATCACTCCATTTTCTTCTAGCTAGTCTACTGCTTTTATTTGTGAGCTGTTTTTTTCTCTTGGAAGACTTTAGAATCTCTCTATACCCAGTGTTCTGAAATTTTAGAATAATGCCTTAGCAAGGGCATAGTGCTGGGTTGGCCCCTTATTGTGTTATGGGAAATTAAAAAAATTTTTTGTCTTCTCCTGTCCATTTTCTTGTCTTTCTTTCTAGAACCCTTACAATTCAATCTTGAACCACATGAATCGATTCTCTGAATTTCTTACTCTTATTTTCTTAATAATACTTTCCATTTCTTTCTTTTTCTGTCTATTCTTCTGTCAACTTAAAAAAATGCATAACGTTAAAGTTGCTGCTGCTGCTGCTGCTAAGTCGCTTCAGTCATGTCTGACTCCGTGCGACCCCATAGACGGCAGCCCACCAGGCTCCCCCGTCCCTGGGATTCTCCAGGCAAGAACACTGGAGTGGGTTGCCATTTCCTTCTCCAATACATGAAAGTGAAAAGTGAAAGTGAAGTCTCTCAGTCGTGTCCGACTCTTAGCGACCCCATGGACTGCAGCCTACCAGGCTCCTCCGTCCATGGGATTTTCCAGGCAAGTTGAGTTTTATTTGAGGCAAAATGAGGACTGCAGCCTGGGACAGAACACCTCAGATAGCTCTGAGAAATTGCTCCAAAGAGGTGGGGCAGGGGTTGGGGCGGGGGGGAAGTCAATATATATGTGATCTTGATGAAAAGGGAATATGTGCAATCAAGCATATATTTTTCCAGAAGGTTTCTATGAGTCTCATGAAGCCTTCACTAGTCATGAAAGATTTTAGTGCTTTTCTTCACTGGTTACCTGGAAGGATTTTAGTGCTTTTCTAGATATGAGGAGATACAAGAATTGGGCTCATAAAATCAGCTCCTGAAAATATCTAACTATCTGAGAAGCCCCTCACCCCCTCAGCCAGCACAGAGTGCCTCATGTCTTCTGTTTACCTGAACTCCTTTCAGGGGATGTTGAAAATCAGCAGCTCCATCTGCATATGATTTAATCCTTGTAGAGGTAGATAGCAAGTGCCACTTTGTAGCTGACAAAACTTTCTATAAAATTTCTTCAGCTTTATCTTACCACTCCTCTATTGACTTATTTTCTGTTATATTTTAATTTTCAAAGCTCTTTATATTCTTGGGTTGTTGGTTTTCTGTATAGCATGTCCTTCTTGTTTCTTGGATAATGCAGTCTTATTTATCATTTGAAGATACTACTTACAGTGAAGTTTAGTTTTCTTCTGCTCTCTGCATTGTTTCTATTTTTTCTGGTTTCCTTTTCCCCCATATATTCTTTGCCTTTCATGTTAGAAATTTTCTTTAAATGGAAATTCTTGGTAGTCTTGATCTCAGGTGACCTCAGCCTGCAATGACTTGAAGTGGGGCTTCGGTTCCTAGCTAGAGATTGAGGCTGAGTCTAGGTGGTGAGGGCACTGACTTAGCCACTATACCAGTGGTCAGTGACATAGCCCTGGCTCTTTGGCTTTGCAGAAAAGAATTCCCACGAAGATGGAAAGTAGTGAAACAAGTGTTTATTAGGAGGAAAAAGAGTACAGTATGTGTAGATACACACTTGGGTGGGCTCAGAGAGAGTTGTGCTCTCGTGGTGGTTTGAATCACTTTTATGGGGCATTCCTTCCAGGTTTCCTTTGGCCAGTCATTCTGATTTGTCTGGTTCTGAATCCATATTAGGCATATTTCAGTATCCTCCCATGTGTGCATACTCATCTCTTAGCCAAGATAGATTTTGGTGAAGAGTCTTATGGGAAGTTGACATCACTTACTTTCAGATGATGCACTCTCCCTTTTTGACCCCCAAGGAGCTTTTCTGCACATGTGTAGTCAGGGAGGTCTCCTTGACTTGTTGAGTCACTCAGTCATGTCTGACTCTTCACAACACAATAGACCGCAGCACGCCAGGCTTCCCTATCCTTCACCATCTCCCAGAGCTTTCTCAAACTCATGTCCATTGTGTCAGTGATGCCATCCACCTATCTCATCCTTTGTCATCCCCTTCTCCACCCGCCTTCATCTTTCCCAGCATCAGGATCTTTTCCAATGAGTTGGCTCTCTGCATTAGGTGGCTAAAGTATTAGAACTTCAGTTTGAGCATCAGTCCTTCAAATGAATATTCAGAATTGATTTCCTTTAGGATTGACTGGTTTGATCTCCTTGCAGTCCAAGGGACTCTCAAGAGTCTTCTCCAGCACCACACTTTGAAAGCATCAGTTCTTCAGAGCTCAGCTTTCTTTCTGGTCCAACTCTCACAACCATCCATGACTACTGGAAAAACCATAGGTTGACTATACAAACCTTTGTTGGCAAAATAATGTCTCTGCTTTTTAATATACTGTCTAGGTTGGTCATAGCTTTTCTTCAAAGGAGCAAGTGTCTTTTAATTCATGGCTTCAGTCACCATCTGCAGTGATTTTGAAGCACAAATAATAAAGTCTGTCACTGTTTCCCCATCTATTTGCCATGAAATGATGGGCCCAAATGCCATGATCTTAGTTTTCTGAATGTTGAATTTTCATCCAGCTTTTCACTCTCCTCTTTCACCTTCATCAAGAGTCTCTTTAGTTCCTCTTAACATTCTCCCATAAGGGTGGTGTCATCTGCATATCTGAGGTTATTTATATTTCTCCCGGCAATCTTGATACCAGCTTGTGCTTCATCCAGCCCGGGATTTCACAGATGTACTCTGCATATAAGTTAAATACTCAGGGTGACAATGTACAGCCTTTGCCGGGGTCCAGCCCCGGCTGATCCAGGGTATTCGAAGGAGAGATGGCGTAGGCGAGATCAGGAGACAACTGCTTAATTAAACGTTAATTAAGGATATAATGAGTAATAAAATGAGGATAGCTCAGTGAGGAAATTCAGTGGAGAAAAGAGGCTGAATAATTCAGCCAGAAGGTGAGAGAAAGAACGACATGGGGAGACCAAGTTTCGGTGAACAAGGCCCGCACTTTATTTTCCAAAGTAGTTTTTGTACCTTAAGTTGTGCATAGAGGATAATGGGGGAAGGGGTAGAGTCATGCAAGGACAGCAGTTCCTGATCCTAATCGAAGCCAGGCTTTCAAACTTATCATATGCAAAAGTTTAGGTGATTTACATCATCTTCTGGCCAGGAGGCCTGTTAACATTTTAAGAAACTTATTTTTCTCTAAAGGTGATTGGTCAGGAGCCACCCTCCAAAAGCATTAGATAAAGTTGCATTCCTATAGGGCAAAGGTGAGGTGGGCTCAATCAAGAAAAGAATTAACTCAAGGGTCCAAGGTTACAAACATTGAGGCTACTACTTACATTTCTATACACCCATTATATCAATCAATACACTGCCAAGGACACAGTAGGTAAGGGATATGGAGACTTAGCAGCAAACATTGGCCCAAGAAGTGAAAAACCCTTCACTAATACAATTTCTAATCAATCTTTTAACTACTCAAAGGAATCTGTGTTTAGACAGTTTAGAACATCTCCTGCCTCTCACAGTTGGGAGGCTCTGAACAATCACATGTGGCCGGAAAAACCTATTCAGGCAGGCTAGAGGATTTCCAAAGGAGTTTGTAGGTTGAAACACTGTCACACCCAGGAATTATTAACTGGAGCTGTAAGCTAACTCTTTTTTCAGAGAGAGGTAGTGGGGGACAGCCCCCCGTAAAGTCAGAGGTGTAGGTGAAAGCACAAAGCAGAAAGTAGGCAGACTCTGGTTTTGGGGGTAAATACTCGAGAATTTCCAGGGGGACTCCTGAGGCTCGATCCCGCCTTTGCGTATGCCAAGCCTCCTTCCTCATGACCTTTGTCATGGGCAGAGTTCCTCACGCTGGCTCCCGGCAGTGATAGAATTCCAGTTGAGCTATTCCAGATCCTGAAAAATGATGCTGTGGAAAGTGCTGCACTCAATATGCAATATGCACTCAATATGCACTATGCCGGCTCCCGGCAAGCCTTGACATACTCCTTTACCAATTTTGAACCAGTCTGTTGTTCCATGTCCGGTTCTAACTTGCTTCTTGATCTGCATACAGGTTTCTCAGAAAGCAGGTAAGGTGGTCTGGTATTCCATCTCTTTAAGAATTTTCCACAGTTTGTTGTGATCCAAACAGTTAAAGGCTCTAGCATAATCAATAAAGCAGAAATAGATGTTTTTCTGGAATTCTCTTGATATTTTCTATGATCCAATGGATGTTGGCAATTTGATCTCTGATTCTTCTGCCTTTTCTGAATCCAGCTTTTACATCTGGAAGTTCTCGGTTCACATACTGTTGAAGCCTGGCTTGGAGAATTTTGAGCATTACTTTACTAGCATGTGAGATGAATGCAATTGTGTGGTAGTTTGAACATTCTTTGGCATTGCCCTTTTTTGGGATTGGAATGAAAACTGACCTTTTCCAGTCCTGTGGCCACTGCTGAGTTTTCCAAATTTGCTGGCATATTGAGCGTAGCAGCACTTTCACAGCATCATCTTTTAGGATTTGAAGTAGCTCAGCTGGAATTCCATCACCCCCACTGGTGGTGGTTTAGTCGCTAAATTGTGTCCTACTCTTGCGACCCCATGGACTGTAGCCCACCAGGCTCCTCTGTCCATGGGGTTTTCCAGGCAAGAATACTGGAGTTGAATTGCCATTTCCTTCTCCAGGAGTTCTTCCTGACCCAGAAATCGAACCTAGGCCTCCTACATTGCAGGCAGATTCTTTACCAACTGAGCTATGAGGGAAGCCACCCCCACTAACTTTGTTCATAGTGATGCTTCCTAAGGCCCACTTGACTTTGCACTCCAGGATGTCTGACTCTAGGTGAGTGATCACACCATGGTGGTTATATGGGTCATTAGGATCTTTTTTGTATAATTCTTCTCCTTGACTTACAGAATGAGAAATATGTGGTCTTTTATCTCTTACCTGGGCAGGGCCCAGCCTCCTCCATCACCTTGCTTTTATGGAGTTTCTGTCCATGGGGAGAAACTGTTCAGCCTGGGGCCCATCTGTCTCCTGCCTCAGTCTGTCTAAGAGTGAAACACTGAAAAACTTAGTTTAGTGGAAATTGTACACTGATTAGGTTGACAAAGAGGGGGCCTCAGTGTTTCATTGGAGACCCCCATATGTTCACGTCTGTAACTAAGCAAATACTAAACATGTCAGTATTTCTCAGGCATCATTCTTTTATCTGGGAACTAAGTGAACAGCTGCTGATGTTCTCAGAGCCTAGTAGGAGACAGATTGGGAAGATATCATTATCTGAGATGTCATAACTCTGAGTTAATTTCTCCATTTTAGTATTGTACTACTTCCCTCAGCTATGGTTACTTTTTAGCCTTTTGCCACTCAAGCTTCGAAAGTACTTGGTGCTGCCAACTTCTAAGCATTCCTGGAATTCTGCAGCTCAGATTGGCTTTTTTGTTGACAATGCTACCTGACTCTGAATCCTTGTAGATACTCAAATTTTAGGTTTATGCTAAGTCATTTACCATTTAGCCATCCACTTCCAGCTTTTAAAATTTTATGGTCATCTCTTGGTTGCTGTCATCTACTCTCATTCTTTCTGGCCTTATGGCCATTCTTAAAAATCCTTTTTTCCTCTCATGTTTAATTAGAAATCTTCCAACTGTCTTTTTGTTTTGTTTCTAAAACTGAATGAGTGGTCAGGAGAAACTCTAAGTAGCTTGAGGTTGTTCAGGTGCTCAGGGTCAGTCTTCCCCCCAAGCATTTGCCTACTGGAGATCAAGGAAGCCCCATTTGCTCTCATAAACATTTTTCCTCCTTTGCTTTGTTGACCTTCCTCAGACATGTGGCCCATTATACCCATTAAATTACCTATTCCCCCATTACGTCAAGTCTAGTTCCTTTATTCTTGAGAAGATTAGAATCTTACACATGATCAAGGTGGAAATGAATCAATTTCTACTCTATTTATAGAAATGTGGTGACACGTCTCCCAAGGTGGGTGTTGCAACATTTTCTGTAACCATGGATACTCTGAAATTATTCCTGAACCATACTCATTATTTATCTGTATCTGAATTTTAACAAACAGGATTCTTGCTGCTAACTCAGATTTTCCTGTGAAAACATAGTCTCATTATTATCCTTTTCTCATGAGTCAGGCTCTATCTTTCAAGTTCAAATTTAGTCATATACTTTGAGAGGACTGAGTCAATCTCTCTTCTAGGATAATGGTTGAAAATTCATCATGAGAATAATAGTGGTAAAAATAATGATCACAGTGCAATAAAAATCAAATAGTCTAACAAGCTTATTTGTTTCTTAAAATAACTAATGTAAGCAAGTATTATTAATCCCCAATTTAAGTTTTTTTTTAAATTTTACATTTAAAAATGGTAAATATTATGGCATGTGAACTATATCTTAACATAAAAAGTTGATTAAAAAGGTATTTACAGAAAGTCAGTATGAGAGGCCAGACTTTATAGTTTAATAAGATGAAGACAAGAAAATTGCAATTTTGAGTTGGCTATGTGCTCTTCCTGGCTTGCTGCAGTCCATAGGGTCCCAAAGAGTCAGACAGGACTTAGTGACTGAACAACAACATGAGCATGAGGTCTCGGTTGAGTTGACAGACTGAAATGACTGCTTAAGAAAGTACACCATCTTGAGCTTTGTTAACATTTCCTGAGAACATGTTGAGAATTAGGTCAAGCATTTCTAAGATCATCAGAAGAACAATATAAATGACTGTTCTCATTTTACAAAAATGGAACCTGAAGTTAAGTGACTTGCCTGTGGGCCCCCAGCTCGAAAGGGGAGGGCCTGGCTTCCAGAGCCTGTGTACTGACCACTGCACCATACTTATGTTAAGAGAAGTTAAAAGTCCACATCAAGGGAGGTGATGGGTTGACAGCGAACTATACTAATTATACTTCATCTTGGCTGCAGTGACCACTTTTGGAAATCGCACTGATGATTTTAGATTATGTCCGTAAGCACTTTGATGCTCAGTTCAGTTCAGTCACTCAGTTGTGTTTGACTCTTTGCGACCCCATGGACTGCCAGGTTTCCCTATCCCTCATCAACTCCTGGAGCCTGCTCAAACTCATGTCCACCAGGTCGGTGATACCATCCAACCATCTCATCCTCTGTTGTCCCCTTCTCCTCCTGCCTTCAGTCTTTCCCCCCATCAGGGTCTTTTCCAGTGAGTCAGTTCTTTGAATCAGGTGGCCAGAGTACTGGAGTTTCAGCTTCAGCATCAGTCCTTCCAATGAACACCCAGGACTGATTTCCTTTAGGATGGACTGGTTGGATCTCCTTGCAGTCCAAGGGACTCTCAAGAGTTTTCTCCAACACCACAGTTCAAAAGCATCAATTCTTCGGTGCTCAGCTTTCTTTGTAGTCCAACTCTCACATCCATACATACTATTGGAAAAACCATAGCCTTGACTAGATGGACTTTTGTTGGCAAAGTAACGTCTATGCTTTTTAATATGCTGTCTAGGTTGGTCATAGCTTTTCTTCCAAGGAGCAAGGATCTTTTAATTTCATAGCTGCAGTCACAAGCTGCAAAAAAAATAAAGTCTGTCACTGTTTCCATTGTTTCCCCATCTATTTGCCATGAAGTGATGGGACCAGATGCCATGATCTTAGTTTTCTGAATGTTGACCTTTAAGCCAGCTTTTTCACTCTCCTCTTTCACTTTCAACAAGAGGCTCTTTAGTTCTTCTTCGCTTTTGGCCATAAGGGTGGTGTCATCTGCGTATCTGAGGTTATTGATATTTCTCCCGGCAATCTTGATTCCAGCTTGTGCTTCATCCAGCCTGGCATTTTTGCATGATGTACTCTGAATATAAGTTAAATAAGCAGGGTGACAGTATACAGCCTTGATGCACTCTTTTCCTGATTTGGAACCAGTCTGTTGTTCCATCTCCGGTTCTAACTGTTGCTTCCTGACCTGTATACAGGTTTCTCAAGAGGCAGGTCAGGTGGTCTGGTATTCCCATCTCTTGAAGAATTTTCCACAGTTTGTGGTGATCTACACAGTCAAAGGCTTTGGCGTAGTCAATAAAGCAGAAGTAAATGTTTCTGTGGAACTCTCTTGCTTTTTTGATACTCCAACAGATGTTGGCAATTTGCTCTCTAGTTCCTCTGCCTTTTCTAAATCCAGCCTGTGTATCTGAAAGTTCACAGTACACATACTGTTGAAGCCTGGCTTGGCAACTGACTTTGATGCTGCTCCCTTCAAAAAGTGAAGCCAAACTTCCCTTCTTGAGTCAATAGCCACTTTTTAGATGAGGAGACTTGAGCCTCAGAGATTTCCATTTACTGGGCAAGATCCCACCACTAATAAATAACTAAGGTTCATAATTTTGCTGTCATCAAACATTTGTTGAATGTTTACCGTGTCTCAGGCATTGAGGATACTGAGATGAACTGCTGATCTCAGGTTGCCCACAAAATGGTAAACAAATGGATAAATGAACAAGTAAACAAGCACTTGGGAATGTGCACTGGGGCTGAACCAGAGATCAAATTGCCAACATCTGCTGGATCATCGAAAAAGCAAGAGAATTCCAGAAAAACATCTATTTCTGCTTTATTGACTATGCCAATGCCTTTGACTGTGTGAATCACAATAAACTGTGGAAAATTCTTAAAGAGATGGGAATACCAGACCACCTGACCTGCCTCTTGAGAAACCTGTATACAGGTCAGGAAGCAACAGTTAGAACCGGAGATGGAACAACAGACTGGTTCCAAATAGGAAAAGGAGTTCGTCAAGGCTGTATATTATCACCCTGCTTGTTTAACTTCTGTGCAGAGTACATCATGAGAAACACTGGGCTGGAAGAAGCACAAGCTGGAATCAAGATTGCCAGGAGAAATATCAATAACCTCAGATACGCAGATGACACCACCCTTATGGCAGAAAGTGAAGAAGAACTAAAGAGCCTCTTGATGAAAGTGAAAGAGGAGAGTGAAAAAGTTGGCTTAAAGCTCAACATTCAGAAAACTAAGATCATGGCATCTGGTCCCATCACTTCATGGCAAATAAATGGAGAAACAGTGGAAATAGTGTCAGACTTTATTTTTCTGGGCTCCAAAATCACTGCGGATGGTGATTGCAGCCATGAAATTAAAAGACACTTGCTCCTTGGAAGGAAAGTTATGACCAACCTAGACAGCACATTAAAAAGCAGAGATGTTACTTTGCCAACACAGGTCCGTCTAGTCAAGGCTATGGTTTTTCCAGTGGTCATGTATGGATGTGAGAGTTGGACTATAAAGAAAGCTGAGCACCGAAGAATTGATGCTTTTGAACTGTGGTGTTGGAGAAAACTCTTGAGAGTCCCTTGGACTGCAAGGAGATCCAACCAGTCCATCCTAAAGGAGATCAGTCCTAGGTGTTCATTGGAGGGACTGATGTTGAAGCTGAAACTCCAATACTTTGGCCACCTGATGCGGAGAGCTGACTCGTTTGAAAAGACCCTGATGCTGGGAAAGATTGAGGGCAGGAGGAGAAGGGGACGACAGAGGATGAGATGGTTGGATGGCATCACCAACACAATGGACATGGGTTTGAGTGTACTTCGGGAGTTGGTGATGGACAGGGAGGCCTGGCGTGCTGTGGTTCATGGGGTCACAAAGAGTCAGACACGACTGAGCGAATGAACTGTACTGAACAGAGGGTAGGGATGGGGATGAGAAAGACATAAAACAAATCCCCAAATTGCATGCTGATTTCCATATGCCATATGGAAGGACCAGAGAGGGAAATGTTTGAGATTGTATTGGTCAGATCATAATAATAAGAGGGTCGTTAGGAAAGGACCTGACACTGGGTTCACCAGTGTCATCTAGTCGGATATACCATTTGGAAGAATATTTGCAGAAAGCATCCATCAACGTGTCAATAGCTTTACACTTTTCAGGACTGTTTTCAAAGTATATATATCCTCGGATGCTCTGTCTAGAATATGTAACATATACAACCAATTTAATGAATATTCTTCTGTATGATGTACTTAAACTGATTGACCACTCAGTAGTTCACTTAATTTCACACTTTATTTCCTCATTTGTAATATAGTACACCATATGCATTTTAAGTATAACAAAAAATATTTTAAGCTTCTGAATGTATAGTAAACTACATATTTCTCTTGAAATTTTCTTTCCTCTGGTGTTGTAGCATTCTGAGTTAGCCATACTCCATTTGTATTGATCCATTTGACTATACCTAAACACATCCTATCACTGAATTTCAAATAACCAGAATTTATCTCTGAAAAATATTCCAGAATGTCTTTCTGATGCCAGGAGGAAGATTTAAGTTATTCATGTTGTTAAAATACATTTTAAAGTCACTGGTTTTTAATTCTAGCTTTGTCTCTTCTTTTTACTAATCTCATCTTTCTATAGAATATATGCATAACATTCAATATGTTAATTTAATGTTGTATTAAAAAAATTAAGTCTCCAAAATGCTTCAGATCAGATCAGATCAGTCGCTCAGTTGTGTCCGACTCTTTGCGACCCCATGAATCGCAGCACACCAGGCCTCCCTGTCCATCACCAACTCCCAGAGTTCACTCAGACTCACATCCATCGAGTCAGTGATGCCATCCAGCCATCTCATCCTCTGTCATCCCCTTCTCCTCCTGCCCCCAATCCCTCCCAGCATCAGAGTCTTTTCCAATGAGTCAACTCTTCGCATGAGGTGGCCAAAGTACTGGAGTTTCAGCTTTAGCATCATTCCTTCCAAAGAAATCCCAGGGCTGATCTCCTTCAGAATGGACTGGTTGGATCTCCTTGCAGTCCAAGGGACTCTCAAGAGTCTTCTCCAACACCACAGTGCAAAAGCATCAATTCTTCGGCGCTTAGCCTTCTTCACAGTCCAACTCTCACATCCATACATGACCACTGGAAAAACCATAGCCTTGACTAGACGGAACTTGGTTGGCAAAGTAATGTCTCTGCTTTTGAATATGCTATCTAGGTTGGTCATAACTTTCCTTCCAAGGAGTAAGCGTCTTTTAATTTCATGGCTGCAGTCACCATCTGCAGTGATTTTGGAGCCCAGAAAAAATAAAGTCTGACACTGTTTCCACTGTTTCCCCATCTATTTCCCATGAAGTGGTGGGACCGGATGCCATGATCTTCGTTTTCTGAATGTTGAGCTTTAAGCCAACTTTTTCACTCTCCTCTTTCACTTTCATCAAGAGGCTTTTTAGTTCCTCTTCACTTTCTGCCATAAGGGTGGTGTCATCTGCATATCTGAGGTTATTGATATTTCTCCCGGCAATCTTGATTCCAGCTTGTGCTTCTTCCAGTCCAGCGTTTCTCATGATGTACTCTGCATAGAAGTTTAATAAACAGGGTGACAATATACAGCCTTGATGAACGCCTTTTCCTATTTGGAACCAGTCTGTTGTTCCATGTCCAGTTCTAACTGTTGCTTCCTGACCTGCTACAAGCTTGGGAAGGTATTCCCCAAATTCTTCCAGATGCAGAACTGTATTGAGTTTAATTTCCATATGGTTTTATAGTTTCTCTGGAGTGAGTCAGAGTGCCATGAAAGCTGTGACAGCAGTTTAAGGAGTGATGGGATAGTTCTGTTGTTTGAGGGAGTAGAAGGGAGCAATGTTCATTGGGGAGGCCTTCCATTGGGGATAGGAGATATTTGACCAATACTTCCAAATACTAATGGGAAAAAGAGGTGTGAAAATTAAATTTGGCACCAGAAATTCTTGAAAACCAACCTCTAGGCTGGGATAGACCTTTGTGTGTCTCTAAACAAAGTCAGGCCTCTGGTTCTGTCCCACTTGGGAGTTTGTATGTAGTTCCAACTCTCATCTGCCACAAAGAAACGTTGCTCAGATGAGTGTTCTGCAGTTCCTTGTTAGAGACATAACATTGACCTTCACTGATAATTGCATCCAGAAAGCATCTGCCTTTTCCATCAAAGAATAAAAGATGATGTTCCTGTTCTTAATTATCCTGTGTTATACCTTTAAAAAATTTTTACTGTGGAAGATGCTTGCCTTACAAATCACTGGCTAATGTGAAATTCATAAGAATTTTGTTATGATAGAAAAATGTTAAATTGGACAAAAGCATTCAGAATAGCTCCTTCTTTCTCACTGGTATTTTCATGGTAGAGGATATACATTTTTTTTTCTCCTCCAAGAAAAATGTGTAGTAATTTTACCTTAGAAGCCTACATTCTAATTGTATTAAACAGACTATCTCTCTAGCATTGTCATTCCATTAGAGAATTTGCAATAAATCTTAATGATACATGCAAATACACCAATCTAATGGTCCATTACAAAAGAAATGACTGACTGTTACCATTTGTTTTTAGCAATTTATATGATTTCTCACCTCCTGCTGGAAAAAAGTTCCAGAAGGCAGGGAGCTCAATTTTTTTTTTTAATAGCAAGGCAGATCAGAGGTAATGGGAGGATTAAGAAAAATTATTGCTGTTTCCTTGCATCTGCATTAAAATTTTTATAAACTTTCATAACTTGGCATAATTTTGAGCTTTTTGATTTGAAAACCACCTAAAAGTGGTTACCTGTAGATTTTTATCTTTTGTTTACCTTGCTTTGGCACTTTTTGTTTGTTTGTTTTTAGGCTACATCCCATTTATTTCATATAATGAAAGACACTGGGTAGTCTCCAGTAATGAATCCCACAGGTCTAATGAATCCCACAGAAGTTTTGTATTCTTCTCACAGAAAGTTTCTCTGTAAGAGAAAGTTTTTTTTTTTTTTTTAATTGAAGTATAGTTGATTTACAGTGTTTGGGGTATATATCAAAGTGAATCAGATATATATGTGTGTGTATATATAAATCTGAATCAGAAAAACATCTACCTCTGTTTCATCAACTATGCTCAAGCCTTTGTATGGATTATAACAAACTGTGGAAAACTCTTAAAGAGATGGGAATACCAGAACATCTTTCCTGTCTCCTGAGAAACCTGTATGCAGTTCAAGAAGCAATAGTTAAGTTAGAACCCTGTATGGAACAACTAACTGGTTCAGAATTGAGAAAGGAGTACGACAGTATTGTCTGTTGTCACCCTGTTTACTTAACCTATATACTGAGTACATCATGAGAAATGCCAGGCTGGATGAATTACAAGCTGGAATCAAGATAGGCGAGAGAAACATCAACAACCTCAGATATGCGGATGATACCACTCTAATGGCAGAAAGCAAAGAGGAACTAAAGAACCTCTTGATGAGGGTGAAGGAGGAGAGTGAAAAAACAGGCTTAAAACTAAATATTAAAAAAACTAAGATCATGGCATCCGGCCCCATTACTTCATGGCAAATAGAAGGGGAAAAGTGGAAGAGGTGACAGATTTCCTCTTCTTGGGCTTTGAAATGGCTGAATGCAGCCATGAAATCAGAAGACGATTACTTTTTGGAAGGAAAGCTTTGACAAACCTAGACAGTGTGTTGAAAAGCAGAGACATTACTCTGCCTACAAAGATCCATATAGTCAAGGCTATGGTCTTCCCAGTGGTCATGTACCCTTGTTGTGAGAGCTGGACTGCAAAGAAGGCAGAGTGCCAAAGAATTGATGCCTTCAAACTCTGGTGCTGGAGAAGACTCCTGAGAGTCCCTTGGACAGCAAAGAGATCAAACCAGTCAATCTTAAAGGAAATCAACCCTGAATACTCATTGGAAGGACTGATGCTAAAGCTGAAGTTCCAGTATTTTGGTCAACTGATTTGAACAGCTGATTCATTGGAAAAGTCCCTGATGCTGGTAAAGATTCAGGGCAGAAGGAGAAGAGGGCATTAGAGGATGAGATGGCTGGATGGCATCACTGATGCAGTGGACATGAACTTGGGCAAACTTTGGGAGATGGTGAAGGACAGGGAGCCCTGGCATGCTGCAGTCTGTGGGGTTGCAAAAAGTTGGACACAACTGAGCGACTGAACAATAGTATATAAATGTATGTGTGTGTGTGTGTTCTTTTTCAGATTTGTTTCTATTATAGGGTATTACAAGATATTCAGTATAGTTCCCTGTATTATACAGTAAGTCCTTGTTGTTTATCTACTTTATATGTAGTAGTCTATATCTGTTAATCACAAATTCCAAATTTATCTTAGTAACCATAAGTTTGTTTTCTATGCTGTGAGTTTCTGTTTTGCAAATAAGTTCATTTGTATCATTTGTTTTAGATCCACATAAAAGTGATATCATACGATATTTGTCTTTCTGTGTCTCACTTTACTTAGTGTGATAACCTTGAGGTCCATCCATGTTGCTGCAAACGACATTATTTATTTTTTATGGCCGACTAATATTCCATTGTTTATATATACAACATCTTCTTTATCCATTCATCTGTTGATAGACATTTAGATTGTTTCCATATCTGAACTATTGTAAATAGTGCTGCTATGAACATTGGGTGCATATATCTTTTCGAATTAAGAGTTTTTCTCTTTTCTGTATATATGCCCAGGAGTGGGATTGCTGGATCTTATAGTAACTCTATTTTTAGTTTTTTGAGGGACCTCCATACTGTTCTCCATAGTGGCTGCACCAATTTATATTCCTACCAACACTGTAGGAGGATTCCCTTTTCTCCACACCCTCTCCAGCATTTATTATTTGTAGACTTTTTAGTGATAACCATTCTGACTGGTGTGAAGTTGTACTGTATTGTAGTTTCAGTTTGCATTTCTCCAACAGTTAGCAGTGTTGAACATCTTTTTCATGTGCCTGTTGGCCATCTGTATGTCTTCTTTGGAGAAATGTCTATTTAGAACTTTTGCCCATTTTTTGATTGGGTTGTTTCTTTATTATTATTTTTTTGATTTTGAGCTACATGACCTGTTTGTATATTTTGGAAATTAATCCCTTGTCAGTCATATCACATGCAAATATTTTCTCCCATTCAGTAGGTTCCTTTTTGTTTGTTTTCTTTGCTGTGCAAAAACTTCTTAGTTTAATTAGGTCCCATTTGTTTATTTTTTATTTTGTTTCTACTACTTTATGAGATGGGTCCAAAAAAAAACGCTGCTGCAGTTTATGTCAGAGTGTTCTCCTATATAGTCCTCTAGGGGTTTTATAGTATCCAGTCTTAAATTTAGATTGTTAATCCATTTTGAGTTTATTTTCATATATGGTGCTAGAGAATGTTCTAATTTTATTCTTTTACATATAGCTGTCCAATTCTCCCAGCACCACTTATTGAAGAGATTGTCTTTTCTCCATTATATATTTTTGTTGTAGATTAATTGACCATAAATTTGTATGTTTATTTCTGGGCTTTCTGTCCTGTTCCATTGATCTATATGTCTGCTTCTGTGCCAGTACCATACTCTTTTGATTACTGTAGTTTTGTGGTATAGTCTTATGTCAAGGAGTCTAATTTCCTCCAGCTCTTTTTTTTTTTTTTTTAATTTTTAAAAATTTTTATTGGAGTGTAGTTGATTTACAATGTTGTGTTATTTTCAGGTGTATAGCAATGTGAATCAGTTATACATATATCCACTCTGTTTTTAGATTCTTTTCCCATGAAGGCCATTACAGAGTACTGAGTAAAGTTCTCTGTACTATACAGTAGGTTCTTATTAGTTACCTATTTTATATATAGTAATATGTATATGTCAATCTCAGTCTCCCAATTTATCCCTCCTTGCTCTCATTCCCTGGTAAACATAAGTTTGTTTTTTCTTTCTCAAGATTGCTTTGGCTGTTCAGGGTCTTTGGTGTTTCTGTGTGTGTGTGTGTGTTAGTCGCTCAGTTGTGTCTGATTCTTTGTGATCCCATGGACTGTAACCCTCCAGGCTCCTCTGTCCATGGAATTCTCCAGACAAGAATACTGGAGTGGGTTGCCATTTCCTTCTCCAGGGGTCTTCCCAACTCAGGAATCAAACCCGAGTCACCTGTATTGCAAGCAGATTCTTTACCATCTGAGTCATACAAATTGTAAAATTTTTTGTTCTAATTCTGTGAAAAATGCCTTTGGTAATTTGAGAGGGGTTGCATTGAATCTGTTGGAGAAGGCAATGGCGCCCCACTCCAGTATTCTTGCCTGGAAAATCCCATGGATGGAAGAGCCTGGTAGGCTGCAGTCCATGGGGTCGCTCAGATCGCTCAGAGTTAGACACTGAGCGACTTCACTTTCACTTTTCACCTTCATGCATTGGAGAAGGAAATGGCAACCCACTCCAGTGTTCTTGCCTGGAGAATCCCAGGGACGGGGGAGCCTGGTGGGCTGCCGTCTCAGGGGTCGCACAGAGTTGGACACGACTGAATCGACTTAGCAGCAGCAGCAGCAGCAGCACTGAATCTGTAGATTGCCTTAGGTAGTATGGTCATTTTAACAGTATTAATTCTTCCAATCCAAGAACATGGTATATCTTACTATCTATGTGATGTTCAGTTTCTTTCATCAGTGTCTTATAGTTTTTGGAGTACAGGTCTTTTGCCTCCTTGCTGCTACTGCTAAGTCACTTCAGTCGTGTCCGACTCTGTGTGACCCCATAGACGGCAGCCCACCAGGCTCCCCCATCCCTGGGATTCTCTAGGCAAGAACACTGGAGTGGGTTGCCATTTCCTTCTCCAATGCAGGAAAGTGAAAAGTGAAAAGTGAAAGTGAAGTTGCTCAGTCGTGTCCTACTTAGCAACCCCATGGATTGCAGCCCATGGGATTTTCCAGGCAAGAGTACTGGAGTGGGTTGCCATTGCCTTCTCCTTTGCCTCCTTAGGGAGGTTTATTCATAGGTATTTTACTCTTTTTGATGAAATGTTAAATTGGACTGTTTTCTTAATTTCTCTTTCTGATATTTCATTCTTAGTCTATAGAAATGAAACAAATTTCTGAATATTGATTTTGTATCCTGCAACTTTACCAAATTAATTGATGAGCTCTAGTTTTCTGGTAGTGTTTTTAGAATTTTTTGTATATAGTATTACGTCTTCTGCAAACAGTGACAGTTTACTTCTTCCTTTCCAATTTGGATTCCTTTTCTTTCTTTTTCTTCTCGGATTGCTGTGGCTAGGACTTCCAAAACTATGCTGAATAAAAGTGGCAAGAGTGGTTACTCTTGTCTTGTTCCTGATCTTAGAAGGAATGCTTTCAACTTTTCTCCATTAAGAATGATGTTTGCTATGGGTTTGTTATATATGGCATTTATTATGTTGAGGTATGTTTCCTGTATGCGCACTTGCTGCAGAGTTTTTATCATAAATGGATGTTGAATTTTATCAAAAGCTTTTTCTGCATCAATTAAGATGATCATATGGTTTTTATTTTTCAATATGTTAATACAGTATATCACATTGCTTAATTTGCAGATATTGAAAATTCTTGCATCCCTGGGATAAATCCTACTTGATCTTGGTGTATGTTCCTTTTAATGTATTGTTGGATTTGGTTTGCTCATATTTTGTTGAGGATTTTTGCATTTATGTTCATCAGTGATACTGGCCTGTGATTTTTCTTTTTTGTGTAGTATCTTTGTCTGGTTTTGGTATCAGGGTGATGGTGGCCTCATAGAATGAGTTTTGGAATGTTCCTTGCTATGCCATTTTAAGTTCCAGAAGGACAGATGTTAACTTTTCTCTAAATATTTGGTAGAATTTATCTGTGAACCCATTTGGTCTTGGACCAAATGGTTTGTTTGTTTGAGAGTTTTAAAATTACTCATTCAGTTTCAGTGCTGGTAATTAGTCTATTCATATTTTCTATTTCTTCCTGGTTCAGTCTTGGGAAATTATACCCTTCTAAGAAGTCCATTCGGAGAAGGCAGTGACAACCCACTCCAGTACTCTTGCCTGGAAAATCCCATGGACAGAGGAGCCTGGTAGGCTGCAGTCTATGGGGTCGCACAGAGTCAGACACGACTGAAGCGACTTAGCAGCAGCAGCAGCAGCCAGAAGTCCATTTCTTCTAGGTTGTCCATTTTATTGGTATATAGTTGCTGGTAGTAGTCTGTCATAATCCTTTGTATTTCTGTAGTGTTGGTTGTAACTTCTTTTTCATTTTTCATTTTATTGACTTGGACCCTCTCCCTTTTTTTCTTAATGAGTCTGGCTAAAGGTTTATCAATTTTTGTTTATCTTTTCAAAGAACCAACTTTTGGTTTTATTGGTTTTTTTTTAGTCTTTCATTGATTTCTTCTCTGATCATTATGATTTATTCCCTTTTGCTAACTTTGGCTTTTGTTCTTCTTTCTCTACTTGTTTTAGGTGTAAGATTGGGTTGTTTATTTGAGATATTTCTTGTTTCCTGCGGCAAGCTTGTATCACTATAAACTTCCCTTTTAGAACTGCTTTTGTTGTGTTCCTTAAGTTTTGGATCATCGTGTTTTCATTTTCATTTGTCTCTAGGTATTTTAAAAAATTTTCTCTGTGATTTCTTTAGTGATTTGTTGGTTGTTTAGTAGCGGACACGTGTTTGTGTTTTTTGTGGTTTTTTTCTTGTAGTCGATTTCCAGTCTTATAGCATTGTGGTCAGAAAAGAGCTTTGGCATTCTTTTTGATCCCCTTCTCAGTAGAGTTATCTATGCACCAAGTACAAACAAACAGAAGGGTGTAGGTAAAAATCAGGTCAGAGAGGGAAAATAAAAGACTTGTGAAACAATCCCCCTTTTCCAAGAAATCAGTGGAATCATCTTCTCCTTCTACCTCTAGGCTATTGAGTCATCTTCCAACTAAGATATCTTAACTCCTTTTTGCTAGATATGACTTGATGTGCACACATACTACTAGAGTTTGGTGAGAGTCACTTATAAAATTCTGGGCAGGGTCCATGTCTTACTTATCTGTTCAGTTTCCAGACCTAACATAGTGTAGAACCCCAAATGAACTCCATTTCTCAGATTGAATCCAACAAGCCAAACCAGTAACCTGACCCCTTATCACTATTTTTATCCTTAATAACTGTGATAACATAAGACAGGAAGGATAAGTCTACAGGTATGAAGTAACAGGTAGCTACTCAAAGAAATATACATTAAGGATAGGGATAGGGATTGGGGAACACATTGAAAAATCAACACATTCCACTCTGGTTCCAGTGTACCACATTGGAAGAACCATAGAAGAAAAGGTTTGGATTGTATTGGTTAGAGCATAATAATAAAGGTAGTTTGGAAAGCACCTGAAACTAGCTACCAGCTGTTTATTGTCTTTCCAGTTCATCTACTTGGATATAATATTTTGGAAAAATATCTGGGGAAGGCATTAATCCACATAACTATAGCATAGTAAGAGCTGTGCCATCTCTGCTTGCCTCTCCTCTGTCGGCAAACTGGCTGTCTTGACTATCCCATAAACATGGCAGAAGATGTCTGTCCCTATCATTTATAAATTTACATCTTCTTTCTTCAAATGACCAGTGGAGACAGATATGTAATTTTTTTTTTTGTAAAACTATTATACTCCAATTTATTTTTTATTTATTTTTTTATTTAACAAAAATATTTATTATTCATTGTGAGAAAACTAAAGACTGTTGGATTTAGTTTATGACTTAGTATTGTTTTAATTTTTAATTACATATTGGTGAAGGGGTAACATTCGCTATTTATGGTCTCTGTAGGTCTTATTTCAGTCTGAAATATAGGTCTCTTGAGTCCTAATTCCTTGTTCCTCCACCATGTTCCTCCTCAATGTGCTGTCTCTGAGCATCACTAGAAATGATAATCTACCAGAAAAAATGACATTTCTAGCACTTCTTTTTTTTTTTTTTTTTATACATGTGTTCCCCATCCTGAACCCTCCTCCCTCCTCCCTCCCCATACCATCCCTCTGGGTCGTCCCAGTGCACTAGCCCCAAGCATGCAGTATCGTGCATTGAACCTGGACTGGCATCTCATTTTGATTCCAGATTCTAGTTTTCAGAAGAGAGAAATGGGTTTGCTCAGCTTGGGTTAGTTTCTATTCCTGACTCAATATTCAAGGGTCAAGAGATGCATTGGGTAGTTATAAATATGAGTCAGGAACCACTCTTGTCTGGGAGAGCAATTGTCAGAGAAGGAAGCTGGTGGGGTGGGCAGATAGCCTAGAAGGCTTCTTATACAATGGAAAAACACTTTTCCTCCATAGAGGAAATAAAGTACAAAATGAACAGATTATATGGACAAGACAACTGATAAACAATATATGCAAATTTATGGAAGGCAATTAAAGTGGATCAGTGGCTGTTATTAATATAATCAATTCATCTAGTAGCACAGGAAAAACCTCACCAGTTTTTTTTAATTTAAAACTTCCTCTTCAGAACCAAACCTAAGAAATGGCTGGGAAAAAGAATACCTGTCCAGTATTCATAACCTTTGGAGAAGGCAATGGCACCCCACTCCAGTACTCTTGTCTGAGAAATCCCATGGATGGAGGAGCCTGGTAGACTACAGTCCATGGGGTCGCTAAGAGTCGGACACGACTGAGCGACTTCACTTTCACTTTTCACTCTCATGCATGGGAGAAGGAAATGGCAACCCACTCCAGTGTTCTTGCCTGGACAACCCCAGGGATGGGGGAGCCTGGTGGGCTGCCATCTATGGGGTCGCACAGAGTCAAACATGACTGACACAACTTAGCAACAGCAGCAGCAGCAGCAGCAGCATTCATAACCTTTTTTCTATGAAAAGAGTTGGGGAATTTTTATGCACAGCTTAAAGAATATATTCCTCAGCCTTTCATGTAGCACAGTGTTGCCCATGAGTTGTATGCTGAAATTGTCTGCATATAGTGGTACTTCCCAGGAATAATTTCTTATTTTTTAAAGGGGCCCATAGCTAGCATATGTCCCTTATGCTTTTCACTTTTTCACCTTTATCCTAACTGGAATACAAACATGATAATTGGATTCTCAGCATCCATTCTGGAACCTGAGGTAACATTGAGGATGGTAATCATACTCTAAGAATGAAGGAATAGAAATATAGTAGGTGGCTGGGTCCAGGATGATACTTTAGAGCTATTATACTTAACTGCAGACTTCCATTATGTAAGAGGGAAATAAACCTCTGTCTTGATTAAACCATTTTTAAAATCTCCATCCCCCATAACTAAAAGCTGAGTGTAAATCCTAACTTGGTTAATTATTCAATGGGGGAACATTACGTGATGGAACATTACGATTGACTGATGGTGACTGATAAAAACAAAATTGATGACAGGACCCATCATGGAATCTAGTTTTATCTGGTCCTGATCCTTTTTGTTTTCACAGTGTCTAAAATTTATTAAAACAAAATGATATATAGATAAGATGGATAAACTCATGTCACTTTTAAAAGAACTCTGTAGAGACGATGAGAATGTGCTTTGAAGAACTGCAGGGAGTATAACTGATTGACGGCCCCAGCTACTGGGTTCTGAAATCCACCTCCAAGTTTGAGGCAAGGGCTCAAGCTCCACGGGCTGCTCCCAGCCAGTGAAGTGTGGCAGGAGAAGACAGGTTTTTTTCCTGGAAGGACATGGGATTCCTCTGATGGCTAACTTAGGGTTGAGGACTCCCTAATGGCCTTGCCAAACCTTCCTTAGACTACATGGCAGCACACTTCTGCCCCACCTTCTCCCCATAGCTTCTTCACTCTGGGTCAGCCTCACATCGTGGTCTCATGACTGTCCAGCTTTCCTGGCTCACTCTCCATTTTCTTTCATAGGCATTTCTCTTAATAAAATCCCTGTATGTTTACATTTTTTTTTAACTTTACAATATTGTATTGGTTTTGCCATACATCAACATGAATCCGCCACAGGTATACACGTGTTCCCCATCTTGAAGCCCCCCTCCCTCCTCCCTCCCCGTACCATCCCTCTGGGTCGTCTCAGTGCACCAGCTCCAAGCATCCAGTATCATGCATCAAACCTGGACTGGCGATTCATTTCATATATGATATTATACATGTTTCAATGCCATTCTCCCAAATCATCCCACCCTCTCCCTCTCCCACAGAGTCCAAAAGACTGTTCTATATATCTGTGTCTCTTTTGCTGTCTCGCATACAGGGTTATCGTTACCATCTTTCTAAATTCTATATATATATGCGTTAGTATACTGTATTGGTGTTTTTCTTTCTGGCTTACTTCACTCTGTGTAATAGGCTCCAGTTTCATCCACCTCATTAGAACTGATTCAACTTATCTTGGTATGTGCTTCTGTGAGAACTTGGACTAACACTCATTTGAGGAAGCTAAAAATATTCTCCATTCTTTCAGCCATTCTATGTTATGGGTCCATTTTATGCAAGGATAGGTGGTTCTTGGGCAGAAAAGTCATGGAATGTCAAGCTCTCTTCTCTTCTTTACTCTTCATGGTAACAATAACCCTGTATATGAGACAGCAGAAGAGACACTGATGTATAGAACAGTCTTTTGGACTCTGTGGGAGAGGGAGAGGGTGGGATGATTTGGGAGAATGGCATTGAAATACGTATAATATATATGAAACGAGTCGCCAATCCAGGTTCGATGCACGATACTGGATGCTTGGGGCTGGTGCACTGAGGCGACCCAGAGGGATGGTATGGGGAGGGAGGAGGAAGGAGGGTTCAGGATGGGGAACATATGTATACCTGTGGCGGATTCATTTCGATATTTGGCAAAACCAATACAATATTGTAAAGTTTAAAAATAAAATTAAAAAAAAATAAAATGAAGAAAAAAATGGGGAAAAGAAATAATCACCTATAGCAAATTTTTAGTGGGGGCTTTTGGTAGTGTGCTGTGCTCAGAAGCCTAAGATACTGAGAAGAATGAGAGATATGATAATGTAGTCTCTCTTCTGCAAGTTCGTGATGTGGTTGGGAATATGAGACAGTGGAGAGAGGCTCTGCCCTACACAGTGTTCACAAAGCAAGGCATACTTACCTCTGCCATCTTTAATGTGTGGGAGATAAGAGGGTAGAGGTTTAATGGGAGGATTTTATAAGCCAGGCTTAGAAGTGGGATGTATAACCTCCTGCCTATATTCCATTGGCCAGGAATCTGTCATGTGGGAGGCTGGGAAATGCAGTCTACCTGGGAGCAAAGGAGAATATGAAAATGGATTTGGGGAACAGTAAGCCAGTTCCTGCCCCAGCCACTTAGAGGAGAAACAACAGGGCCTTGGTTTCCTCAACAAGAGAAGGTTCTTTTCACAAAGACATTTCCATATAGCGCTCTCTTTATCAGTACTCTGGCTGCATCATTTCATTAGAAAGTATAAATTTTTAAGGGCATAAAATATAATGAAATATTGTATGGTAGTTAAACTTTCCTAACACCACTTAATTTACTTGGAGATTTGTTATGCAATCAAGTATTCCCAGACTATTTTGAACAGATTGCAAAGCTGCCTGATCAAAATTCTCATTTCTTATTTATAGGTAAATTATAGTTCAGATCCAGATGTTGAATGGGGGAGCAGGTAGGAAATTTTATCTTGCACTTCATAGGTGTGTCGAGCAAAAAGATGATTTATATTTTCTTTTAAGATGCAGAAATAGATGGATATGAATTGGACCCTGAATGAAAATATATTTAGGAGCTAATCAAATTTCTGTGAATTTCGATATAGCAAGACTATTTTGTAAATTCAAGATAGAACTATGTCAATATGATAATAATGCTTTGTACTAAATATCACTCAAATATGGAAATTTTATTTTTAGCCTTGCATCAAACCTAATCCACCCTTTACTTTGAATGTCCAGATGTTCAAGCTGGTTTTAGAAAAGGCAGAGGAACCAGAGATCAAATTGCCAACATCTGCTGGATCATCAAAAAAGCAAGAGAGTTCCAGAAAAACATTATTTCTGCTTTATTGACTATGCCAAAGCCTTTGACTGTGTGGATCACAATAAACTGTGGAAAATTCTGAAAGAGATGGGAATACCAGACCACCTGACCTGCTTCTTGAGAAACCTGTATGCAGGTCAGGAAGCAAGAGTTAGAACTGGACATGGAACAACAGACTGGTTCCAAATAGGAAAAGGAGTACGTCAAGGCTATATATTGTCACCCTGCTTATTTAACTTATATGCAGAGTACATCATGAGAAACGCTGGACTGGAAGAAGCACAAGCTGGAATCAAGATTGCCAGGAGAAATATCAATAACTTCAGATATGCAGATGACACCACCCTTATGGCAGAAAGTGAAGAGGAACTAAAAAGCCTCTTGATGAAAGTGAAAGAGGAGAGTGAAAAAGTTGGCTTAAAGCTCAACATTCAGAAAACGAAGATCATGGCATCCGGTCCCATCACTTCATGGGAAATAGATGGGGAAACAGTGGAAACAGTGTCAGACTTTATTTTTTTGGGCTCCAAAATCACTGCAGATGGTGATTACAGCCATGAAATTAAAAGATGCTTACTCCTTGGAAGGAAAGTTATGACCAACCTAGACGGCATATTCAGTTTATTTTTTATTTTATTTTATTTTTTAACTTTACAATATTGTATTGGTTTTGCCATATATCAACATGAATCCGCCACAGGTATACACATGTTCCCCATCCTGAACCCTCCTCCCTCCTCTCTCCCCATACCATCCCTCTGAGTCGTCCCAGTGCGCCAGCTCATTGAAACATGTATAATATCATATATGAAATGAGTCGCCAGTCCGGGTTAGATGGCATATTCAAAAGCAGAGACATTACTTTGCCAACAAAGGTCCATCTAGTCAAGGCTATGGTTTTTCCAGTAGTCATGTATGGATGTGAGAGTTGGACTGTGAAGAAAGCTGAGCGCTGAAGAATTGATGCTTTTGAACTGTGGTATTGGAGAAGACTCTTGAGAGTCCCTTGGACTGCAAGGAGATCCAACCAGTCCATTCTGAAGGAGATCAGCCCTGGGATTTCTTTGGAAGGAATGATGCTAAAGCTGAAACTCCAATACTTTGACCACCTCATGTGAAGAGTTGACTCATTGGAAAAGACTCTGATGCTGGGAGGGATCGGGGGCAGGAGGAGAAGGGGACGACAGAGGATGAGATGGCTGGATGGCATCACCAACTCGATGTACGTGAGTTTGGGTGAACTCCGGGAGTTGATGATGGACAGGGAGGCCTGGCATGCTGCAATTCATGGGGTCGAAAAGAGTCGGACACAACTGAGCGATTGAACTGAACTGAATCTTGGGAGATAGGGTTAGGAAAGGAACGTGTGTAAATGTTCTCAATAACATTTAACTTAGCATCTGCCTAGACTGTCAATATATATTTTTTCTAACTTGTATTAGCTATTTGGCAATTCCAGCTGCTTGATAACAGTTGTAGGATATCAGTTTCTCCAGATTGCTAACTACTGCATGAGACCACACAAAGTCAGGATTAGATTAAAAGTGACATTTGTAAAAGGATAGCAGAGTAGCTCCAAACACCATTTTTTAGTTTGTTTCCACCATACTTGCAGTTAAAGAAATTCTCTTGCCATTAACACTTTATGAATTCAGCACTTTAAATTCAGAAAGGATCTTAAAGGTCAACTAGTCCAACCTTTTCATTTCACAGTTGAGAGAATGAAAGCTCAAAAAAAGATGAAGGTTATGTAGCTAATTAGTTACATGGCCATTTTTAGAAGCCAAGTCCACCCATCCATCCACCTATCAGTTCATTTATCCATTCCTCCATCCATCCAGCTATCCAATCAACAAATAAATACATATTAAGTGCCCACTGTCCAGACGCTGGCTTGATGCTGAGGATACAATGATGAACCAAACCAGACATGGTTTCTTTCTTATAGAAAAGGCAAATACTAATCAAATGGTTATATGAATAATATTGCCATGAAAGAGAACTACACTATGTACTGAGAGCATATAACAGGGACAGACCTTGTCATGAGGTTTACACTGGGAGATGAAATTAGAGTGTGTGTTAACCAGGTGAAGAGGGAGGAATGTACCATGGAAACCCATGTGCTTTGATAGAAGTGAGAATAACAAATGTGATGAGCTTGAAATAGTCCAGTGAAGCTGGGGTGCAGAGAGCAAGTAGGAACATGATTCAAGATCAGAAACATAGGCAGAAAGAAAGAAAGAAACCATCTCTTGTCCTGAAGAGTTGGTGTGAGGATGATGAGGTTTGGACTTGAGCTGCCATTTTGCTACAGTGAGGAGCAAGCCAGGAGATCAGTGTGAACCCCTGAGGATGGTGCCAAAAGCATAGAAGGCTGAGAAGAAACTACATAGTGAGAAACCAGGTCCTTGGTGGTACTGCATGAGCTACACGGTCAAGTCTCATGAACAGAGTTAGTATAGAGGGAGAATTTGGGGGGAGGCATTGAGAGGGAGGGTTTACAAAATGGCACAAAGAAACTTTTGGGGGTGATGTTTATTTTCATTATCTTGACTATGGTGATGGTTTCATGGGTATGTGGTGGTGGTGGTTTAGTCACTAAATCATGGCCAACTCTTGCGACCCCATAGACTGTAGCCTGTCAGACTCCTCTGTCCATGGAGTTCTCCAGGCAAGAATACTGGAGTGGGTTGCCATTTCCTTTTCCAGGGGATCTTCCCAATTCAGGGATCAAACTTGTGTCTCCTGCATTGCAGGCAGTCTCTTGCATTACAGACTGAGCCATCAGGGAAGCCCTCATGGGTATATACATAAGTCAAAACTTATCAAATTATACACTTTAAACATGTACAGTTTATTGAATGTCAATTAACCTCAATAAAATTATTTTTAAAAAAATTAGTGTGGCACCATTTAGTTGTGGTTTTTATGATTTAAGTGTTTAAATTGGATTTCTTTGTCACTTGTAACCAAAATGTTTCCCTCAAATAGGGACTCAGCCAAATTAAAATGGCAGCCACTCTATACTTGTTGAGATGTTTGTTATTATTTTTTTTTCAGTAATTAATGGATACTGAATGCTCACTTTCATCATCGTGTGGATGCATGGCATGCTTTCTATGTCTATTTAAATCTACTCATCTTCAAAGCCCAAGTTAGCCTCCCTGTCTTTCAGGAGGCTGAACACTTACCTTCATATTCTTTTCAACAGTTTCTTCCCCTCCTGTTGGTCCATTAATAGTGTGCCAATCTATGTGATCTTGTATTAATATTTTATTTATTTCATTTTATTTTATGTTATTTATTTAAAGAAAAACTCCCTCTGACCCATGTTTTAAAATTGAAGTATGTTTTGTAGTTTTTACAATGTTGATTTAGTTTCAGGTGTACGGCAAAGTGAGTTAGTTATTAATATATATATATGTGTGTGTGACACATACACACACATACATATATATATATTCTTTTTCAGATACTTTCCCATTGTATGTTATTACAAGGTATTAAATATAGTTCCCTGTGCTATATAATAAGTCTTTATTGTTTGTCTATTTTATATATAGTAGTGTGTATCTGTTAGGGCTTCCCAGGTGGCTCAGTGGTAAAGAATCTGCCTGCCAATGCAGGTCACTCAGGAGATGTGCGTTCGATCTCTGGGTTATGAAGATCCCCTGGAGGAGGAAATGGCAACCCACTCCAGTATTCTTGCTTGGAGAATCCCATGGACAGAGGAGCCTGGTGGGCTATAAGCTTGCAAAGAATTGGACATGACCGAGTACGCATGCAGGGAATCTTCATATTGTTCTCTATAGTCACTGCACCAATTTACATTCCTACCAACATTGTAAGAAAGTTCCTTTTCTCCACACGTTCTCTAGCATTTATTTTTTGTCGACTTTTTCTTTTTGCTTTGCCTTGCAGTTTTCGGAATCTTAGTTCCCTAACCAGGCATTGAACCTAGGCTGTGGCAGTGAAGTGCCAAGTCTTAACCGCTGGAGTGCTAAGAACTCCCTGTTCATAGACTTTTTATGATGACCACTCTCATCGGTGTGAGGTGATTTTGAGCATCATTTCATGTGCCTGTTGGCTGTCTGCATATCTTCATTGGAGAAATGCCTCTGACCCATCTTTTCCAAAAGAACACTCTTGTATTTTAATATCCCTGCTTCAGCTGTCTTTTTCTCGTTTGCATCTTTTCAGGTATAAGTTCTCAAAATTTGGGATACATAAGGTTCACCTTTGGGCTTGTTAAAAGGGAAGATTTTCTCATATCATAGATGCACATATGGAAAAACATGGTACATTAGATATTATATAGTATAGATACTTAGTGCCTAAATCATGAGTTGAGTTGATGAAAAGTCCAGAAGGGTGTGATTTGAAGATTATCAGAAAGGTTTCTTCTGTAAGGCTCTAAAAATGGGCCCCTCCTTCAACTTGTCCTTGATGATCTCATAACTAGGATGAGTGTCAAGGTCAAGGTACTGCATACTTTAAAGGCTGCTAAACTTTTTGATGACCTTAGCTAAAACTAGTGAGAGAAACCAAATCTCATCCCTCACATTCTGCACGAATAAGAACTACGGTGTTAGGAGTTCTTAACAGTGTGTATTTCACCCGCTCGTCATTCATTTTTTGTTTCTGCCCAAGCACCTTTACTTCCTTCGCTATTGAGCTCTGACCCATTCCCACTGATTTTTGGTTTCTGTTCTAATGGCAAGCACCTTGGTCTAATGGGGAGCACCCAGGCTTCTATTTGGAACACAGTTTTGTCTCAGCAAGTTGTCCATTTCTTCTTCTCTTCCTCTGGCCCAAGCTGAGCCCTACTTCCTCCACCCCTACCTCTCATCCACGCATAGCCACTGTGTTTGCCACTGAGAAAGATGATGCTCCAGCTTCTTCCAAACTAATCTTGTTTCTTTGACACATACATATATATATATATACACACACTTGGCTTTTCTCAATTTCATATATGAAAATCGACAAGTTTAACAAAACAGTGGAGAAGTTAAAAAGCTAAGAATTCTTACAAGCCTTGGTAACAAGAGTTTGTTTCAACTGCCTTCTCTTTACCCCACTCGTGATGAGTGGATTCCCACTCTGGAGTTTTGGGGATGGCTGAACACACAGCATCCACTACTGGAGGGATGAGATAGACAATGGTTTATTAGTCACATACAGTCTGGAGCAGGAGGATCCCACACGTGACCTACGGCTATGTGGGGGTTAGCCTCAGAGGCAGAGCAAACAACCAGGGGCTGTGAGAGGCAGGCTTCATGGTGAGGTAAGGCAGGCTTCAAGAGGGTGAGGTGTACCCTGGTTTCTGCAGGAGGACATGACTGGCTTGTTTGAATAGTTCGAAGGCTGCGGGTCCTTGTGATAAAGAGAGGTGTTTGGCTAGAGAACCTTTGTGGCAGAGTAGGCAGAGGAACTTGCAGTGAGGCAATTTGAGACCCTGCTGATTTCACCAGATGTCAAGACAACACATAATATTAAATTTAAGCCTTTACTACAGGATCTCTAGTTTTTATTTATTTATTCTAGTTTTTAAAAGAAATCTAAGTAGGACTAGCCTAGCTCTTTCTGGCTCCTGGTTTGTCTCCTCATTCTTAGTTTGGAAATAGACTCACCCAAGTAACTTTCTTTCTTTCCACATTTTGTATTGCTACTTTCTGGCTCAGATGGTAAAGAATCTGCCTGCAATGCAGGAGACCCAAGTTCAACCCCTGGGTTGGGAAGATTCCCTAGAGAAGGGAATGGCTACTCAGTCCAGTGTTCTTGCCTGGAGAATCCCATGGACAGAGGAGCCTAGTGGACTATAGTCCATAGGGTCACACAGAGTCGGACACGACTGAAGAATCTTAGCATGTGCACACCTCCTCTCTTAGGTCGAGTTCCTTAGAAGCAGAACCTGAAGCTCTGAAGGAAATCTGGTGCATTGTGGGCAGTGCCCTTCAGGAAGAACTTAAGAGGAGGTGGGAAGCTGAGTGAGGACATGGTCTCACCTCTCTTAAAGAGAGGCTCTGAAATACAAATCACACCTTGGAGTTATCCTTGCCTTGAGAGAAGGGGTCTCTTTTGTACCCCCATATCAGTCAGTCTTTGGCGATGGACCATGGGGTGGGGTAACTTCCTGGAGAGCATAGCTACCATCACTCCAGGGCAGTTCTGCAGAGAAGGAGGCAGCTGGGGTAGTCCACGTTCTCCCCAGCAAGGGGGTGGGTGCTCTGGCCTTGTAAATGGAATCTGGGCAAGGTACCAATTGCGTCTACTGCATATGCTTCACATCCATTAACCTCCTCAGCAACCCCAAGAGGCAGAAATTATCATCACTGTATTTTCAGATAAGAAAGCTCCAACCCAGCCTAGTGCTCATTTTCAGGGCATTGCTAGGGAAACATGCTTAAGAATTCCAGAGTGTCTTTTAGCTCTTCATTTTATGTTTTTAATTGTATTCAATTCATGAAATATGCACTGATCACCAATATTGTATAGAGTCGTCATACAGGAGAGTTTAGCTGAAGGCGCCAGTTACACATCTTTCTCCACTGGAGGCTTTGATGTTGAAAGACCCTTGGACCAATTTTGCCCAACACTTCAAATTATATAATTAACTTTGTGTACCTTGTTGGATTCAACCTCAAACTGATGAATCTGTCCTTCTTAAATCATTTGTGTGAGTTATCTGTTCATAAAATAGGTCTTTTAATGAGGAAATCTGACAATGGCTCTTCATTTAAATCAGTAATTAAGGATAGCATGGATACATTATTTTAGTTGCCAGTGCTGTACCTTTTTAATCCTTAAGCGAATAGCTTGAAAGAGAGAGACAGATGAGTAAAAATATCTCTGAATAAGACTGGACACAGCCTTCTTGGGTTTTCGGTACAAAAAGGAAATGATTGTGAACCATGGGTTTTCTGTGAAAGAGGGTGATCCTTCCTTTTAGGACTTTACATCTTTGTTTAAAAAAATGGGACAGGTGTCCATCAGCAGTGATCTCTGGGGAATTGGGGAAGATTGCTAGGTAGATTGAGTGTGAGCCATAAATTTTCAAAATTTTTATTTGTTTTAAAAATAGATAATACATCACATGGTTTAAAATTCAAAAGGATATTATAGTAAAAAATCTCCTTCCCTTATCTTGCAGGTACCCACTTCCCTTTCCCAAAGGCAACTAGTGTTGTCAGAGAATTTTTTTCAGAGATGTTTTATGAATATTCAAGCAGGTACATGTAAATATTTGCTAATATATTTGAAAATTCAATGGAGAGAGTAGAAATAAGAAAACCCTTGTATTAGTTTCCTAAAACTGCTGGAACAAATTACCAGAGGCTTAAGATGAAAGAAAAGTATTTTCTCACAGTTCTGGAGGCAAGAAATCCAAAATCAAGGTGTCAGCAGGGCCATTCTTTCTCTCAAGGCTCTTGGAAGAGTCTTTCTTTGCCATTGCCTAGTTTCTGGTGGTCTCTGGCAATTCTGGGCATTCTTGGACTCGAGGGTACATCATTCCAATATCTGCCTCTGTCATCACGTAGCCATCTCTTCATGCGTCTCTGTGCCCAAATTTCCTCCTTCTTACCAGGATACCAGCCACTGGATTAGGGCCCACTCTAACATAATATGATACCATTTTTAACTTGATAACTTCTGCCAAGATGGTATTTCCAAATAAGGTCACATTTATAGGTATTGGTAGTTAGGACTTGAGCATATCTTTTTAGGGGACCTGATTCTACCTACTTCAATCCATAATGTTATCATTTCAAAGCTTAAAGCAGGCTTTGTAGAGAAGTAGAGATCAATTCACCTTTGGGATATGGAATAAAGTTAATAATTCTCTTGCTTAGGAGAAAAACAAATACCCAAATGGATCTTTCTCTTTTGCAGATAGGAAGCAAAGACCAACAATGATAAAGGAAGGTTTGTAAACCTCCAGTGACATTAAGAAACCAAGCTCTTCTGGATGAAAATGAGAGAAGTCGTCTATGTGGTGAAAAGTATGTACATCGGTGAGTTTTTTAACTTTTTTTTTTACTCCTACCTATATAATAAGAAATACATCATGACCCAGACATACAAATGTCTGAATATAAGTATATGAATATATGAACTGAAGCAGTCTTGCTCCATTAAACGGCATGTACATTTATTATTTGAAATGAATTTAAATCTTTTCTAGTTTACCTTTTTTTCATTAATTTTTTCTCAAGGCCTCTAATGTTTTGCCTCCTGTAGTATGAATAACACTTTTTGGTGATATGTCCTTCCTTAGGAGGGGATTTATAGAATTTCAGTGCCTGCTTGTTCTCATAGAGTTGTTTTTGCATGGCAGGAAAAAAATGAAGAATTAATCTTTTCCTCCCCAAGGAAGAGTGAATATCTGTGAAAGGGAAATGATGAGCTAATCACCTTGGCTCAACGTAGATCGAACTGCTAGTATGGTACATGCATGTTATTCAGTTTTACATTAGATTCAGACAGATGTGCTAAGGTTGGGCTTTTTAGTTCCAATGTCTTCCTGGAGTCCTAAGACCAAGATTAGGGAGTTAGGCCTGTCAATCATTTTGGAAAATTCTGAAGCTGAAACAGAATTGGGTGATGTCTTTAAGGGAGAAAGAAATGTCTCTGGGACCTCTCCTCCAGAGAGAAGAGATGACTCAGGGACATTTCTGTTGGTGGAGTGAAAAGGAGGTGGAAAAATGAAGAGTAAAGTTAACTCTTTCAAACAGTGGTGAAGTCAGGGCAATTGGCAGAGGTGCTCTTCCGGGACTAGTTGTGAGCTCTGTGATAGGTTCTTTTCATGGATGATCTTGGTGACTGCGCACATCCCTTTTTAAGGACCCCTGACACCATCCCCGAAAAGGAGTATGTCAAGGCTGTATATTGTCACCCTGCTTACATTTAACTTATACACAGAGTACATCATGAGAAACACTGGGCTGGAAGAAGCACAAGCTGGAATCAAGATTGCTGGGAGAAATATCAATAAGCTCAGATATGCAGATGACACCACCCTTATGGCAGAAAGTGAAAAGGAACTAAAAAGCCTCTTGATGAAAGTAAAAGAGGAGAGTGAAAAGTTGGCTTAAAGCTCAACATTCAGAAAACTAAGATCATGGCATCCGGTCCCATCACTTCATGGGAAATAGATGGGGAAACAGTGAAAACAGTGTCAGACTTTATTTTTGGGGGCTCCAAAATCACTGCAGATGATTGCAGCCATGAAATTAAAAGATGCTTACTCCTTGGAAGGAAAGTTATGACCAACCTAGATAGCATATTCAAAAGCAGAGACATTACTTTGCCAACAAAGGTCCATCTAGTCAAGGCTATAGTTTTTCCAGTGGTCATGTATGGATGTGAGAGTTGGACCATAAAGAAGGCTAACCACTGAAGAATTGATGCTTTTGAGCTGTGGTGTTGGAAAAGACTCTTGAGAGTCCCTTGGACTTCAAGGAGATCCAACCAGTCCATCCTAAAGGAGATCAGTCCTGGGTGTTCATTGGAAGGACTGATGCTGAAGCTGAAGCTGAAACTCCAATACTTTGGCCACCTCATGTGAAGAGTTGACTCATTGGAAAAGACTCTGATGCTGAGAGGGATTGGGGGCAGGAGAAGGGGACGACAGAGGATGAGATGGCTGGATGGCATCACTGACTCGATGGACGTGAGTCTGAGTGAACTCCGGGAGTTGGTGATGGACAGGGAGGTCTGGCGTGCTGCATTCATGGGGTTGCAAAGAGTCTGACACGACTGAGCGACTGAACTGAACTGAACTGAACTGACACCATCGCTTAGCAGCAATGAATGTTGCCTATTCATCCCTGCCTCTTTCTCTGGAGTATTGCTCCCAGCAGAATGGGAGTGTTGTCACCTGGGAGTCCTGTTACTCCATTCTCCAAGTGGCTATGGCTAATGACAGACTGACACAGGGTACAGAAGGCTGGTCCCTTTTCCTTCGAGGTGGTACTGTCCTCTGGTGCAATTTGTACCCCAGAATTCCATGTGGGATCAAGTTGAAGCTAGATCCCAGTAAGACCTCGAGATTACTTCACTCCTTCCACTACCCCATCCTACTTTCCTCATTCCTTTTCTCTGTCCCAGAAGAAATCACGTGCCTAAGAACTCTCATCTCAGGTTTCAGTTCTGAGGAATGCAACCTAAGATAGTTACTTCTGTGTTGTCATTTCCTCAACTAGTAGTTTTATCATTACTTATTATTTTTTTATACTAAAGCTTCAGCCTTGCATTTGCATTTCACTTTGGAAATTAGGGAAGCTGATTAGGATCATGCTCTGGGTGAACAATGCAGAGGAGCAATGCAGGAATGCTTTGGAAGTGAACCTGGGAGTGGACACTGACCAGCAGCAGAGTCATCAGTGGCCCCGTGGGTGGAGGGAAGGAGTGGCTTCAAACCAGGAGGAGACTGAGTCATCCAGAAACAACCAAGGCAAATCCCTGGAAGAAGTGAACTTCCCCTTTTATTTGTTGAGAGAAGTCAAAGAAAGGCTAGAGTTATACTGACAAGTCAGATGGGACTTCATGTGTTGTAATTTTGGGACCAGGAGTAAACTGATCTCATCTTGTCTGTATGGGCTATTGTCATATTCGTTTCCAAGTGCTGCTGTAACAAATGACCACAAACTTACCGACTTAAAACAACACAAATTTATTATAGTTCTGAAAGTCAGAAGTCTGAATGGGTTTTCAGATTGGATTCCTTCTGAATATTCTAGCAGAGAATTTGTTTCCTTACCGTTTCTGCAGCTTCTAGAGGCCATGTGCATTACTTGGCTTATGGCTTATTCCTCTGTTTTCAAAGCCAGCCAGATAGCATCTTTGAATCTCTCTCTGTTCTTCTGCTTTAGCTATCACATCTCCTCTCTCTGACTCCTCCTATGTCCCTTTTATAAGCACCCATGTGAATACTTTGAGCACACCAAGATCATCCAGGATAATCTTCCCACCTCAAAATCCTTAACTTAATGGCATCTAGAATATCTCTTTGGCTACATAAGGTGACAACATTCACAGGTGGTATTAAATCATGGACATCTTTGCAGAAGGGCATTGGACAGTTAGGGAAACTTGGGCACAAAAATTATATTTTCCTTTCAACATTTGCTTCATGTTCAATGCCTGAAATCAATTTTGCGGAGTTAAAATCTGTACTTACTCCTCACTCTTTTAGCAGAAGAGTTAGTCCGTGTCAGGGCTTGGACCCCATTACTAGGGTCATGAGTCTGTGTCACATGGCCTCGGAGAGTGCAGGGGTGCATGGTACAGCTGTGCCTATCCGTGGACAAGGCTTTCTCCTGGGATGCTTGTACAAGGGCAGAACCATGAGTGGCATCTCCACTAGGTCCATCCAACACCGACTCTTTGATTATATCTTTTGGGAAATCAATAAAGCGGAAAAGGAAATGATGAGATGATTCTTCTCTGGCCACTAAGAGTGTCTGTATATATCTGGCTGATATTTTGTATCCACTAAGGAAGCAAGACTCCAGTACTTTGGCCACCTTATGCAAAGAGTTGACTCGTTGTGGGGGCAGGAGGAGAAGGGGATGACAGAGGGTGAGATGGCTGGATGGCATCACTGACTCGATGGACGTGAGTTTGAGTGAACTCCGGGAGTTGGTGATGGACAGGGATGCCTGGTGTGCTGCTATCATGGGGTCGCAGAGTCGGACATGACGGAGTGACTGAACTGAACTGAACTGAACTGAAGGAAGCGAGGGGATTTAGGTAAAGTTACACTCCACAAGTCCCACTCCAGCCTCACTCTTTGTCTTTCTCTCTCCCTTAGATTGTCATGTGTTATACTTCTTTGTAATTTTTTGAACATCAAAATCAGGAGTAGAGCTCCAGACATAGCCTGTAGTCCATGCAAATGAACCCCAGAACTATTGTTAAGTTTGATGCTAAGATAAAGTGACATATGCTTCTTTCTCCATCAAATAAAAGTTCCTTTATGGACAGCAACTTGTGATTAATGTCAGTCAAGGGAGGAATGGTGTCAATCATTTGATATCAGTAATTTTTCCTTTGTATTCCTCAAATTGTCAAGAGAGGTCATTGAGAGTGAAGTTGCCTAGGTATTATTTTGCCCAGTAAAATGCCTTTGACTGAAAATTTTCCTGTTTTCTGTCTTTACATTGCTGTCCTGACATGAAAGAAGTAATTTGACCCCTCAGCAAAGGAGGCATGATGTCTTCTGCTCCTCAGACCTTGAGTTCATGCTTTTGGGTCTTCCCTGATTTCATTAATCTCCTTGGTCTTCTCTCCCTGTCCCTCTATCCTGTTCAGATTTTTTCACCACCATATTATGTATGTTCTTCACTCTAGTGTTTCTTACCTGAACAGGAGTCTGGTCAACATGTGGATGGTGTGGTAAGAGCTAAAGCTGGAAACGTAGGCTATTCTCCTTTTAAGATACTTGGAGTGTCTTTAAAAAAAGGTCATCTGGAGATTTTGAGTTGATTGCCATCTAATTTCTAAAACCCATGAGCCATTTCCCCAGAATGTTGCTTTGAGCCAATGATATTTCTGACAATTCATTATTCCTAATATAATGAAGAAAAAGAGATCTTGATTAAAGGTCAAAATCACACACATTGCCTAGTTACTTTTCACAATCCAAGATGTAGAACCATGAACTTGATGAATTCTGGGTATCATTGAGATGCTTCAGAAAACCAAGTGACTGCTTCATGGATATTTCTTCAGTCTTTAATATTTCTTGCTAGCCAACTGTGACAATTTTGTACAAGGCAAGAATATCCTTTCTTAATATGCTTCCTTCAATCCCCAAGAATATAAATGAGTTGATGATTAGGGCTATGAAGCATACAGGATTCCATATCACTTTAATATATTTCTGTGATTTGAGCTATTTATTTTGCCAGCTCAATGTTTTCCCGATGCCAGGAAGAAATCTTAATGAGACTGGAAACCTGTGATATTCTTCACCTGGGTATTGCTGTAGAGAGGATAGAATAGAAACCAGTTTGTGTTAAGTAATAATAATAATAATGATGGCAATAATAAAGAAATAAAAAAGACTTTTGTTTAATTCAACAAAAAGCAATAATGTGCTGTTAGGGGAAATAAGCAAAATTATTTCAGAAGTTGTCTGAAGTGTACAGCAGGCATTTAAAAAATATTAGGTGGAGGATTTTACAGGTACATTTGAATTGATTGAACTTTCATCCTGGGCAGTAATAGGTATGAGACAAATAGAAAATCCTTTCACTCTTGAGAGCCATTGACTTAAGGGAAAGATTTTTACTGACAACTATACATAAAAATGCAGTGTTATAAGTTTCTTTAAAAAAAAACAGAGATACATGTATTATTCAATAGCTTGTTAAATTTTTAAGCATTTTATTATGAAAATTTCAATTTCACACATGCTTAGTGAGAACAGTATAATAAATCCCCATATTCCATCACTCAGTGTCAATAATTATTATTTTACCAATCTTTCAACTTTTTTCAAAATAAGAAAAAGTTGAGTTATATCTTACAGATATTCTATTCAGTTTCTTGCTTAGTCATTTCTATTTCTTACGAACTTTAAGACAGCTCATCTTAATTTCAATAGATTTTCTTATCTCATACTTCCCTGAGAAGATAGGCTATTCAGTTTGAGATCTGCCATTTTCCCTTCTCTGCACTTCATAATGTTTCAGAATTCTGTTCTTTTTCTCCCATCCTCTCCTCCTGTGTCCTCAGAGAAGCAGTGTTTCTCCATGTGAAGTTAAACTTCCATCTGAGTATTTAGTCACGTTGGTCTCCTCCAGAATCTTGCCCTATTAATTTTCTGCCCATTTTATTTATTCTTTAATTTATAGTTGCACTGGGTCTTTGTTGCTTTGTGCAGGCTTTCTCTAGTTGTGGCAAGTGGGGGCTACTCTTCGTTGTGGTACGTGGGCTTCTCATTGCGGTGGCTTCTCTTGTGGCAGAGCACAGGCTCTGGGCACGTAGGCTTCGGTAATTGTGGCACACAGGCTCAGTAGTTGTGGTTTGTGGGCCCTGGAGCTCGGGCTCAGTAGTTAGAGTGCATGGGCTTAGTTACTCTGCGGCATGTGAAATGTTCCCCGACCAGGGGTGGAACCTGTGTCCCCTGCATTGGCAGGAGGATTCTTATTCCCTAGGCTACCAGGGAAGCCCCTCTCCCTCATTTTCTATCTTTAGTCTTTCTCTTGGCTCTGTTATCTCTGCCAATAAATATGTTCATATCTTCTCCAAACTCAAAAGACAGAACTACTAGGAACATCTTTTGAACTATTTTTCTCTGCAAACTGACTTTGACTCAAGCCTTTTGTGGTTATTCTTTTTCCACCTAGACTTGAAATCTGAGAAAATGTTGATGTCTTCTTGTTCTTCCACCATCCAGGCTTTAAGAATCCCTATTTCTTCACTGACTTTGCATCTGCCCCAGGTAAGAGGCAGTATTTTCCAAAGATGGTCACAAAAGTGTCTCCCATCTCACATGCTCTTCTTCGGGGTGACCTTGACACTTCTGCTCTTGGGTAGTAGGGTCTGTGTTCCTTCCCCTGGCTGGGTGAAACTTTGTGACTGCCTCGACCATTAAAGTATGACAAAGTGACACAATGGGACTGGGATGGTCATGAACGTGCCATGCATGTCCCTCTTGTTCTTTTAGAGCCCAGCCATCATGCTGTTAGAAAGCTTTAATTAGCCCACATGGAGAGACCATGTGGAGAAGCCATATGTAAGCGTTTCAGTCAGTAGCTGACCTCAAGTATCAGAGAGGTGAATGAGGAAGCCTTCAAGATGATATTCCCACTAGCTGTTGTCAAAACACTTCAGCTGAGGTGCAGACATTGTAGAGTGGAGACAAGTCATGCCTATAACGCACTGTTCAAATTCTTGACCAGCAGAATCTATGAACATAATAATTGATTGTTTTATGCAAGTTTTTGGTTGATTTGTCTCCCAACCATAGCCCTGAAATACCTAGTCTCCTCTTCCTCGCTTTGCTTGCTCTAGTTTACACACAAATCCTTTTTTTGTTTGTTTGTTTGCTTTGGTTTTCAGTTTTATTTATTTTTTTACTTTACAATATTGTCTTAGTTTTGCTATGCATTGACATGAATCCACCATGGGCGTACATGTGTTCCCCATCCTGAACCCCCTCCCACCTCCCTCCCCATCCCATCCCTCTGGGTCATCCCAGTGCACCAGCCCCGAGCATCCTGTATCATGCATCGAACTTGGACTGGTGATTCGTTTCACATGTGATAATTTACATGTTTCAATGCCATTCTCCCATATCATCCTGCCCTTGCCCTCTCCCACAGAGTCTGCTGTCTTGCATACAGGGTTATCGTTACCATCTTTCTAAATTCCATATATATGCGTTAATATACTGTATTGGTGTTTTTCTTTCTGGCTTACTTCACTCTGTATAATAGGCTCCAGTTTCATCCACCTCATTAAAACTGATTCAAATATATTCTTTTTAATGGCTGAGTGATATTCCATTGTACACACAAATCCTTTTGGCCTAATTTTTGGACTAGGCTTTTATCTTTAAGGATTTCTCTAGTAGAATCAGTGCTGCCTCCATGTCTCACCTAAACATGGTACTCTCCTGTTTTTGAAATACTTTTCTGTCACTTAAAAAATTTTTTTAATTTATTTATTTTTGGCTGTGCTGGGTTTTCACTGCTGCACACAGGTTTTCTCTAGTTGCAGAGAGCAGAGCTATTCTCTAGTTGTAGTTTGTGGGCTTCTCGTTTTGATGGCTTCTGTTATGGAGCATGGGCTCTAGGGCTCATGGGCTTCAGTAGTTCCAGCATGTGGGCTCAGCACTTGCAGCTTGTGGGGTTAGTTGCTCCGTGGCATGTGGAATTTTACCAGAGCAGGGATTGAGCCCATGTCCCCTGCATTGGCAGGCAGATTCTCAGCCACTGGACCACCACGGAAACCCCTTTTCTGTCACATTTTTAATTTGCTTCCAAACACTGGGGAATGGGCATGGCATATTGTAACAACCATTTTGCAGGTAAGAAACTGAGATTTAACTAAAGAGGTCTTATATGACTTTCAAAGTAGCTTGTAGAACTGGAACTAGAACAATGAAAGGGGACTTACTATGGCCTGTAGAATTTCTCAAAGACATTTTCCCACAGAATCCTTTCTGGAATCACCTATCAGCATTTGAAGGACACTGGTTTCCCAAGGGACATAGTTTGGGATATTTCCCTTCAAATCCAATTTATTCTTTTTATAGATTAAGCTTGGGGGATTTTATTTCCAAGAGATAATAAAGGAAATATACAAAAGGGACAGGAACTAGAGTGCAAAGTTGTTCTGCCACGTCTTTTTAGCTTGCTGAATGGTGTAGGATTTTTTTGGTGTGCTTGTACCTTTATAGTAGTTCTATCAGCCTGGCTCTGGGTGTCCCAGGTGAGAGAAGAAAAGACATATTAGAATGTGTCAATGCCTTTTAGCCAAATATTACTGTAGGACACTTGATTAAATAAATTGGGCTTATTACTCATTGCAGGGAATCATGGGGTCCCTCTGTAAGAGCATGTTAGAACATACTATAGGATTTGGGCTCCAGTGGAGTGAGTTAGAGGAGAGTCTAAGGGAGCAGGAGTTTGGTCTAGATGGGGTGCTATCAGAAAGTGAGGACAACGCTATGGCTGGGTATTTTGTGAGTGTCAGTGACCTTGTTTTTGTTTGTGTTTAAAGTTATGAAGTGGTCTTGTTTCATTTCATTTTTTTTTTCTGCTTCATTGACTACTCTAAAGCCTTTGAGTTTTTTTTTTCCTTTTTTTAAAAAATTTAAATTTATTTATTTTAATTGGAGGCTAATTACTTTACAATATTGTATTGGTTTTGCCATACATCAACATGAATCCGCCACAGGTGTACACGTGTTCCCAATCCTGAACCCCCCTCCCACCTCCCTCATTTCATTTTATCATGATCTCAGAGTAATCTTGTTTGAGGCTGATATACTGTGAGTTTATATTCTCCAAGAGAACAAAAATGGCCTGGCTGTGAGTGTCAAATGAGCTTATAAAAATATTGAGGTCTAGTTATGACCATCAGATTAGTTTCGTATATCAGAGGTTGCTTTTTTTTTTCCCCCACAGATCAGTATTCTTAGTCACTTTAGGTATTACAGAGCAAAGCCAATCTCTTTGTCTGGGGCTAAGACTCATTCAAGGGAGCCTGACCTTGTTTGCGATGGGGTCTTTACTGCTAGGTCATGTTGTTGTTATCCTTCAGTCGCTTAGTCATGTCCAACTCTTTGCAACCCCATGGATTGCAGCACGCCAGGCTTCCCTGTCCTTCACCATCTCCCAGATCTACTGCTAGGTCATAGGAGACAATAAAGCAAAGAAACCTCACAAGCAGATGGCCAAAAGACTCAGTGAGTAGTATCAGATTTTTATTGCATGTAATCTTCAATAGAATAAAAGAGATTGCTTTTTAAAAAACCCAACAACCCTTACAACTGCTCTCTTTCAGAATTTTGAACCTTTCAGTCACAGCTTTATTAGAAGGAACATCCTCCTGGTTGGTGCCTAGAACACTAAAGAGGCACAGTTATTAAACTGCTTTAGAATGGAAAGTTAACATTTGTGAACTCAAAACCTGGCTCATAGAGCAACACTTGCCCATTTCACTGGTTAGTATTAGATTTAAGACTAGAACTCAGGCCCCTGACCCCCAATTCAGTGCTTTTAAATTCCCAGTGCCTCGCACATGTATGTAGGGGTTGGCATGATTCACGACATCTGGAGCCAATTGTTTTTGTCCTTTTATGAGCCTTAATAGGTATGTTTTCCATGGAAACGGTTAATGACATTTTAAATAGTTACTTCAGAACTCATAAGATTTGATAATCATTCCTGTATTTGATGATACACCCCCAGTGTTTTTGAAGAATAATGACTGCAGAAGAGAAGTGAGCATTTTCTCTTTACAGCAGTGTAGCTCATAATTAATTGATCATCATCTCCTATTAGTGAGATATCTTTGATCCTGCTAATTGAAAATGAGACTGTTTTCCTAAGCACAGAATAAAAGCAATATTAAACTGTTTAGTCTTTGTCTGCTTAAGGGCCAAACATTAGTTAAGTGAGTTTATAGGAATAATTAATCAAAAAATTTAAACAACTGATTTTTTTTTTGAGTGATTTGCTTGCCACACTTGTTGAGGAACTCTGTTACTAACAGTTGGCTTTCTCAATATCAGACAAGTAATTTTCATAATGTTGAGGGAGCAGAAAGGAAAGGGATCCAGAAGATAGATAGAATACATCATCATGATCATAACATAAGCATGCTGCCTGCACATAACTATTAGTGCTTAGAAGTCCTGTGAAGTATAATTTTTATTCATACTTTATAGATAAGGACATCAGGGCTGCAAGATGTTACAAAATTCATCTAATGTAAATGGTATAACCAAGATATAAATGCATACTTTTAGATTCTAAATCATTTCTGGGTCCAGCATTCTTTTTGCTACATCTTTTGGCCTCATAATCTGATTAATGTCAAAAGAAAATATGAGCAGTACTAAAATATGAACAGGTGAGGAAGGAAAGGCACAGAATCAGTATAACTTGCCATCACTGCTCTGGATAGGATTCTCCAGCACTGATGTTGGAAAGACAGTGTAACTTGTAGAGTTGAGAAATTGGTAAAATGTTCCAGTTGAATAGTTATTGTTTCAAACTTTACAAATTTCCTATAAGAGTGTGTACAACTATGGGTACTTAAGTAGATAGTTTTAGAAACAGAGAATCCATGTATTGCTCAAATTATTCTTTTCTTCCCTCAGTGTTCCATGTCTTTATCCTGCTTAGCAGCAGCCAAAGGTATTGAGCACAATTTGTTACGATGTCATAGAGACATGATCTACTGTGTAAAGGATGCTTCTAGAACTCATCTTTTTATAAATTTATAGTCTAGACATCAACTTAGAAGCAACAGAATGAAAATGCCTAAATTAAGGGTCAGCAAACTTTTTCTGTAAAGGGGCAGATAGTAAATATTTTAGGCTTTGTGAGTCACATGGTCCTTTTAGCAGCTTCTTAGCTCAGCTGTTGTGAAACTATTCATAGGCAATGCAGAAACAGGCATGTCTATGTTTCACTAAAACTTTATTAATGGGCCCTGAAATTCAAATTCCATTTAATTTTCACACTTCTTGAAATATTATTCTTCTTTTAATTTTTTTCAATAATTAAAAAATTGTAAAAACCCACTCTTCACTAACAGGTCATACAAAAACCTGGTAGCTGGCTGGGCTTGGCTGATGGGCTGCAGTTTGTAGACTGTCCTCATTGGTGCAGAAGGGGCTATGAGGGATTTGCACTCGAGGTAGAAGAGGTGGACTTGATGGGAAGATGGGAGGAGGATGTTAGGACACGAACATACCTGACTTCAGGTTTCAAGAAGACAGAGGGGACAGCTCTTCTTCAGAGTGGGCCTGTACCTCTTCCCCACCTCCGTAATGAGCAATGCCTGTGGCCTTGCTAAATTGTTGTTCTGAACAGATTCACTCAGAATGACTCACTGCCCTGAACAAAGCTGGGGAAGATTTTCTGTCCTTTATTCAAAAGCACTAATTGGCCCATCTGTGTCTCTTAAATTAAGATTTCCGGAGCTTAGGTCTTTAAGCCTCTTAACATGGTTTGCTTCTTACACCTTTTATCAGCGTAGAAGAATAGCTGCTTTTCTCATTTTTTCTTGTAAAACCCTGTTCCAAATGTACAAGTTACTTTATTCACATGACGTTTCATGGCTATTTCCGGGCCTCTGATCACAGAAGCACAAAAAGTTATAGAAAATTTAAGGCACCCTGTTAAATGTTGTGGGCAGTTTGACTAGAGATAGATAATCTGGAGTTTCAGAGATGTGATTTGAATTTCTTTGCATCCCGCCCTGCTTCCCCTCCCCCCTTTTTATTGAGGAATGAATTATATATAGAAACATTCATTTTTTTTGGTATACAGGTCTATGAAATTTGACAAATGCATGTACCCACTGTGACATATTATATCTGTTTTGTAACTACCATGACAAGCAAGATATAGAATATTCCCTAAAATTTCCTAGTGTGCCTTTGTAATTATCCTCTCCCCTAACTCCATCCTCTGATAACCACTGATCTGATCTCTCTGCCTTTCCCAGGATGTCATGTAAATGGAATCATATAGGATATAGCCTTTGGTCTGGCTTCTTTCATCTGGCACAGTGCATTTGAAATTCATCTATGTTGTTGCATGTATCAGTAATTTGTTCCATTTTCTGGCTAAGTAGATTTCATTATATATGTATACCAGTTTGTTTCTATATTCTCCAATGGAGGATATTTGAGTTATTTTTGATTTTCAGTTTTATCATTCTAATAGGTATATAATGGTATTTCATTGTGGTTTAAGTTGCATATTCAAGTGACTAACAATGTCACTTTTCATATGCTTATTTGCCACCCACGCATCTTCTTTGGTGAAGTGTCTGTTCAAATTCTTGGCCCATTTTTAATTGAGTTGTTTGTTTTCTTGCTATTGATTTTTGAGAGTTTTTTTTTTTTTTAATACTCTGGGGACAAGTCTTTAATCAGATATATATTCTAGAAATATTTTCTCCCAATCTGTGGCTTTTAATTTTCTTAACAGTATCTTTTGCAAAGCAAAATAATTTAATTTTGATGAAGTTCAGTAGCCAGTAGCCAGAAGCACACATAATGCTCAAATCTATTCTCCAATAAAAGGAACCAGGATTCCTTACAGATATGACTGAATTCAGAACTAGGGCAGGGAAGATACAGGAAGAGCCAAAACATCTTGTGGTATCAGAAAATAGAAGTGCTGAAAAATCATGGAAATGTATTGAAAGGACAGGCGAGTCAACATGAAGGAACTCTTCATGACCAAGTCTGGGAAAATATGAGCAAGAAAAAAAATAATGATAGTAATGGATTATAACCTATAGAATGAGATGAATATCCATGAATTCATACTGATGTAAATAAATTGGGTAAAATAATAAATGGAAGCTGGATTTCCCTGGTAGTTCAGTAGTTCAGGAGGATTAAGAATCCTCCTGCCAGTGCAGGGACATGGGTTTGATCCCTGGTCCAGAAAGATCCCACATGTCACAGGGCAACTAAGCCCGTGCACCACAACTTCTGAGCCTGTGCTCTAGAGCCCATGAACTGCAACTACTGAGCCCATATACTGCAACTACTGCAGTCTGCATGCCCTAGAGTCCATGCTCTGCAGTAAGAGAAGCCACTGCAATGAAAAGCCCACATATCACATTGAAGAGTAGCCCCCTCGCCCCCCATCACCACAATTAGAGAAAAGCCTGCACAGCAACGAAGACCCAGTGCAGCCAAAAATAAAGAAATAAAAATTTTTTTAAAGTGAAAGAGGCAGGAAAGTTCTGTTTTTAATAAAGTTTCAATAACAAATATAGAAAGAATGATGTAAATAGAAAAATCACCATTTGTTGAAAGCTATGCTAATAATTGTTTTAGGCAAGAATTATTAATGGATGCTAAGATTAGTGGATGAAAGTTTGGGTAGAAATAAGATAGATATTTGCATAGTTTTAATGTATCTCCCTAAATATTTAGTAGTTATAAAGGGAAAAATAGCTTTACAGTGGAGAGACCTGTGACACACCACCTTTACCAAGTTAACCTCATTGGTAATGTTGGTAATTAACATCATATGCCTGACACGATGCACTGAGAAAGGTATAGCATCACGTCTATGATTTTCTTGTCAAAAACGTGTAACCTGAATTTAACCATGAAGACCCATCATTCAAACTCAAATTATGAAATGTTACATAATATAACTAACCAGTCCTTTCCAAAGGTGTCAAAATCACAAAAAACAAAGAAAGGTTGGCAAACCATCTCAGATTGGAGAAGACTAAGTAGTCATGACATCTAAACGTAATGCAGGATCTTGGCCCAGAAAAAGGATGTTAGTGGGACAACAGCAATATAATGATATCTAAAGAAATCTGTGGTTTGGTTAATAGTATTGTACCAATGTTAATCTCTGTTTTGACAAATGTACCATGGTTAAGTAAGATGTGACATTAGCGGAGGGCTTCTCTGGTGACTCAGTGGTAAAGAATCTGCCTGCCAATGCAGGAGACGTGGGTTAAATCCCTGAGTTGGGAAGATCCTCTGGATAAGTGAATGGCAACCAGCTGCAGTATTCTTGCCTGGGAAATCCCTTGAACAGAGAAGCCTGGTGGGCTCAGTCCAGGGGGTCGCAAAAGTGTCCAACATAGTGACTAAACAACAATAACATTAGGGGAGCTGGATGAAAGGTATATAAGGGGTTTCTATTATGTTTGGAACTTTCTTTTTTTTTTTTTTTTTTTGTCCTCAACTTTCACCTCTGAAAGATTTTTATTTTTATTTTTTCTAATTTTATTTTATTTTTAAACTTTACATAATTGTATTAGTTTTGCCAAATATCAAAATGAATCCGCCACAGGTATACATGTGTTCCCCATCCCGAACCCTCCTCCCTCCTCCCTCCCCATACCATCCCTCTGGGCCGTCCAGTGCACCAGCCCCAAGCATCCAGCATCGTGCATCGAACCTGGAACTTTCTGTAAAACTATAATTATTTAAAAATTAAAATTCAAAAAAAACCACACAGTGGAAAAGTAAGCCAAAATCTTTAAAATAGCCACGCGTAAGGAAGAATCCAGGTAGAAGAGACAAGGATAGAAAGTGGGCTTTCTAATTTACTATGTTTTGCAGATTTGACTTTGGAATCATGTAAATATTTTACATAACTCTAAACAAAATTAACGGAGAAGGCAATGACAACCCACTCCAGTACTCTTGCTTGGAAAATCCCATGGATGGAGGAGCCTGGTGGGCTGCAGTCCATGGGGTCGCAAAGAGTCGGACACGACTGAGCAACTTCACTTTCACTTTTCACTTTCATGCATTGGAGAGGGAAATGGCAACCCACTCCAGTGTTCTTGCCTGGAGAATCCCAGGGATGGGGAAGCCTGGTGGACTGCCGTCTATGGGGTTGCACAGGGTCGGACATGACTGAAGTGACTTAGCAGCAGCAGCAAACAAAATTAAATTTAGAAGCATTTCCTAAAAATCAAAAACAAATGAAACAAATCTAAAGGTATATAGTAAGTTAGTGGCAAAAGCACAGAGAAAATGTCTTCCCTCCTGGTCCTGTGTTTATGCTTGCACTTCCAATGTAGGGGCTGCAGGTTCGACCCCTGGTCAGGGAATTAAGGTCCCACATACCATGTGGCATGACCAAATTAAAATAATAATAATAATAAAGTACAGGGAGAAGAAATATTTCAAATGACTTCAAACCACAGTAATTTGACTATAATGAGATAGACTCTATGGGCAAAGAAAAGCTGAAAAACTCGGTTGTAGCTCACGGGCCAGAGCTGGGTCATATAGCAAACCAGAGCTGCAAGGGAATATGGGAAAGCTTCTGACTTGCCACTCTCTGTAGTGTAACACAGCAAGGGAGAATGGGCTGGGGATGGCTTTGGGATAGCCAGTCGTCAGTATCAGCCATCACCGTCTACTGGGGCCACCACCTTTGTGTTTCCACTTAGCTTGGATTGGGCTACTAAAATCTTTTCCTAATAGCAGATACAATAATGATGGGCAACAGTGCCTCTGCCTCAAGTGTTCTGTCAACTTACTGAGGTTGGGGTTGCTGCCTTGACAGAGTTGAGCAGCAAATCTGGAACCACCTCTTCACTGGCCAATGGAAGAAATTCCAAGCTTGTTATCAATGGTACCTAGTCTCTCATCTCCAGGGTAACAGTGGAGCACTGCTTCTGTCACTTATTTTTATGCTGAAGAAAATGGTAACCATGCTTAAAGACTCTTGCATTTTGTAACAAAACTTGTGGATTTTCAGAGAAAGAGTAATGGAAACCTAAAGTCTGGAAAGATGCATGATGTGTAAATTCAGTCATCATTATGCAAATGGATATACACATAATAAATCCAGAGATGGCTGACTATATTTTAGAAATATTATAAGCCAATTATTTTGACAGCCTGCAGGAGGTAGATAAATTGTGAAATATATGTTACAGTATACAGAGTAGCTTGTTAACAAGATGTCTTTTGCTGGCAAATATTTTAGCAGAAAAACCATCCATCAGCACATTTCCAGCTTTGTTCTCCTCCTTTGACTTCACAGATATATTTAGTATCATGAAAAAAAAGGAGGAAGCCTTGTGTGTTTTGGTAGAGGCTTATGGTAGTTTCATAAACCTTGTCTCATTTGATACTTAAAATAAGTCAGTGAAATGCTTGAACCATAGCTCATTTTCCCATTTTATAGATAAACAAGCTGAAGCTCTTGGGGTTTTCATGATTTGCTTAGGGTCTGGTAGGAGGCAGATTTCAGACTGGAACTCTGATTAGCGTATTTTGCACCATAACACTTGCCCCATTCTTTCGCTCTCTTCACTGCAGATTGAGCTAGTTTGCAATACTCTGGCACCTTCAAATGAGTAACCGCAGGCATATAGGGACTGCAAGATTATTGGTGCCATGTCACTGGGCCAGGTATAATGCTAGAAATAGAAGATGCATTTTTAGTTAACACTTGGATGAAAAAAACATTAAGTGAACAACAACCAAATCTCCCAAAGCCTTTGCTGTTACTGTTGGCGTTTCACCAGGTGACTTTGGGGACAGCGTTTCTTATTCAAAAATGCATGTTAATGGAAAAGTGTCAGATCATCAGTGTATGAGAATGTCAGATTACTGACTTGTTAGGTGACATAAGACAAATCAGTTCTCCTGTCTGGGCCTCAGAGTGGATTATTTCTTGGCTTCTACATAGTTCCACTATTCTTTAATTTTTTTGCATGGGCTTGCAGTATAGAAGAGAAAGTTCTAAACCAGAGGAATGTTAAGAGGTCAGCAGTGATGCCATAGATTTCTTTCTGGACATTTGGACCTATAGAGTTTAAGGACTAACAACAAAATTCTCATCTCTTAGAAATTGCAAAGTACAGAAAAGATGAATTAGTGAAGATAATAGCCTTGCTAGGAATTTTAAATGATGCACTTAGTGCTTTCTCTGTTAGCCTTTCAGGAGTGTTTTGAGTGGTTTTAGGAGAGCAAAGAATGACATGGCAAAATCTGTTACCTAAGGACAAAGCTGGGTGTGGGTAGAACAATACTCTGGCAGACCTGGTAGCCTGATGGCAGTAGTTCTCAATTCTGGTCACATCTAAGAATCACTGGGGGGACTTTTTAATGTTTGTAATTGAGATTTAAAACAAACAAGTAAATAGACATACAGAGCAAAAATCTTAAGTGTATAACATAATGAATTTTTATATATGCATTCACTTGTATTATCATTACCCAGGTTAAGATCATTCCCAGAACCTCAGAAGAACACTCCTGAGGGTTACTACTCTTCTGTCCTGCATCATCTTGGGTGAGTCTAGCCTGTTTTTGAACTTACTGTAAATAGAATCATATAGTAGATACGCTTCTATCTGGCTTCTTTCACTTATTTCATCATGAGTGAGATTCATCCATGCTGTTATGTGTATCAGATGTTTACTCTTTTCCATTGCTGTGCAGTAGTAGAATCTACTACATTTTATTTGTCCATTCTACTATAAAGTTAGCCCTCTATATCCACAAGTTCCACATCCACAGAATTAGCTGACCACAGATCAAAAGTATTTTAAAATATTCCAGAAAGTTCCAAAAAGCAAAACTTGAGTTTGCTGTGTGCCATCAACTATTTGAAGAACGCTGAGCATCAGAGAATTGATGTTTTTGAACTGTGGAGTTGGAGAAGACTCTTGAGAGTCCCTTGGACTGCAAGGAGATCAAACCAGTCAATCCTAAGGGAAATCAATCCTGAATATTCATTGGAAGGACTGATGCTGAAGCTGAAGCTCCAATACTTTGGACACCTTATGTGAAAAGCTGACTCAGTAGAAAAGACCCAGATGCTGGGAAAGACTCAGGGCAGAATTTTCCACAGTTTATTGTGATCCACACAGTCAAAGGCTTTGGCATAGTCAATAAAGCAGAAATAGATGTTTTTCAGGAACTCTCTTGCTTTTTCAATGATTGAACGGATGTTGGCAATTTGCTCTCTGGTTCCTCTGCCTTTTTTAAATCCAGCTTGAACATCTGGAAGTTCACGGTTCACGTAGTGCTGAAGCCTGGCTTGGAGAATTTTGAGCATTACTTTAGTAGCGTGTGAGATGAGTGTGGAAAATTCTCCAAGAGATGGGAATACCAGACCACCTGATCTGCCTCTTGAGAAATTTGTATGCAGGTCAGGAAGCAACAGTTAGAACTGGACATGGAACAACAGACTGGTTCCAAATAGGAAAAGGAGTTCGTCATGGCTGTATATTGTCATCCTGTTTATTTAACTTATATGCAGGGTACATCATGAGAAACGCTGGACTGGAAGAAGCACAAGCTGGAATCAAGATTGCCGGGAGAAATATCAATAACCTCAGATATGCAGATGACACCATCCTTATGGCAGAAAGTGAAGAGGAACTAAAAAGCCTCTTGATGAGAGTGGAAGTGGAGAGTGAAAAAGTTGGCTTAAAGCTCAACATTCAGAAAATGAAGATCATGGCATCCGGTCCCACCACTTCATGGGAAATAGATGGGGAAACAGTGTCAGACTTTATTTTTCTGGGCTCCAAAATCACTGCAGATGGTGACTGCAGCCATGAAATTAAAAGACGCTTACTCCTTGGAAGGAAAGTTATGACCAACCTAGATAGCATATTCAAAAGCAGAGACATGACTTTGCCAACAAAGGTTTGTCTAGTCAAGGCTATGGTTTTTCCAGTAGTCATGTATGGATGTGAGAGTTGGACTGTGAAGAAGGCTGAGCGCCAAAGAATTGATGCTTTTGAACTGTGGTGTTGGAGAAGACTCTTGAGAGTCCCTTGGACTGCAAGGATATCCAACCAGTCCATTCTGAAGGAGATCAGCCCTGGGATTTCTTTGGAAGGAACGATGCTAAAGCTGAAACTCCAGTACTTTGGCCACCTCATGGGAAGAGTTGACTCATTGGAAAAGACTCTGATGCTGGGAGGGATTGGGGGCAGGAGGAGAAGGGGACGACAGAGGATGAGATGGCTGGATGGCATCACTGACTCAATGGACGTGAGTCTGAGTGAACTCCGGGAGTGGGTGATGGACAGGGAGGCCTGGCATGCTGCGATTCATGGGGTCGCAAAGAGTCGGACACGACTGAGCAACTGATCTGATCTGATCTGATCTGAGATGAGTGCAATTGTGTGGTAGTTTGAGCATTCTTTGGCATTGCCTTTCTTTGGGATTGGAATGAAAACTGACCTTTTCCAGTCCTGTGGCCACTGCTGAGTTTTCCAAATTTGCTGGCATGTTGAGTGCAGCATTTCACAGCATCATCTTTCAGAATTTGAAATAGTTCAACACATTTACTGACTTACTTCTCCCCAAATCCCTGAACTCAGGAGCAGAAGGCATTGTCCTGTGCAAATGGGATTTTATGCATCAGGAAATATGAAGTGTGAGGATGGGGCAGAGAGCTCTTTCAGGCCTCCTGACAATATCTTCTCACATGAGCATGAGAATGCTGCAGAAATTCACCTCCTTTTAGTGTTTCTCTGCCTAATTATGCTAAAGAACTGTCATTCTATTTTTTAATGTCAGTGTTTAGAACTGACTTTGCTTAAAAGAAATTTTACAAGCAACATGACCCATTTACTATGTTCATCTGAATTAATAAGAAAAGCTAATATTTATTTAGCAGTTACTATGGGCAAGGCACCTTGCTATATGTGCCGTGGATGAATTTTCTCTCAAAATAAGCCGGCGAGCTCAGGAGCTATTATCAAGCCCTTTTTACAGATGAGGAAAGTAGGGTTTAGAGAGCTTAAGTAACTTCCCCACGTTCATGTGGTGATACATTATGGATCTGGGATTCAAACACTTGCATTGTTACATCAGAGATGGAACTCTTATTCACTAATTATGCTACCTCTTCTTAACCAGTCTGAGATTTTGAGAACTGTTTATGGTCTGCACTATAGACCTCTTGGAATTACCCATCTCCTGGAAAGAAGATTCCAAATAATGGTGATGTGTTGAATAATGGAACAGCGTGGAATGGATGAAAAGCCGAACTTGGCCTTTGTTGTTGTTTGTTGTTCAGTCATTGAGTCACGTCCGACTCTTTGCAACCCCATGGACTGCAGGATGCCAGACTTCCCTGTCCTCCACTCTCCCAGAGTTTGCTCAAACGCATGTCCATTGAGTCAGTGATGCCATCCAACCATATCATCCTCTGTACATCTCCTTAAAAGAGTTGCTAGTCAGCCAGATAGTTTTTCAGGAGAGGAGAAAAAAGCCAAAGGAAGCAGATAAAGCAGTGGGAAAGTTATACAATTTTCCTTCTCATTCTCCATTCTGTGTAAATGATTTTATCCACAACTAGAACTAAAACTTTAAATGGGGACAACGCTAGAATTTTTATTCAGAATAGTTCTGAGCCATACCAACTGCTTATTTGATCCCTCTATTGAATGTCTCATAGGCACCTCAAATGTAACATTGTCCAAAATGGAATTTTTGACTCCCTTTCTTCTCCTCTCACAATTTGTTCCTCTTACAGTATTCTTCATTCAGTAAATGTCACCTCTGTCCACCATTACTTACGCCCCAAACTGGAATAACCTTTTTATTCCCCTTTTCCTTCTCTCACTTAATGTCATCACTCAGTCTTGTTGATTTCTGGCTCTAAAAGAATATATTCCAGCTGCCTGTGCTTGAGTCTTGGTTCTCCCACTGGGGACAAGTTTCTCAAACTCTCTATTCCTTAGTTTCTTCATCTGTTAAATGGTGCTAATAGTACCTATCAGATAGGTTGGTATAAAGAAAGTTAACAACTATGACTTTTTTTTTCTCTCTCTCTATCAGTCCTGGGTGTTCATTGGAAGGACTGATGCTGAGGCTGAAACTCCAGTACTTTGCTGAAACTCCAGTACTTTGGCCACCTCATGGGAAGAGTTGACTCATTGGAAAAGACTCTGATGCTGGGAGGGATTGGGGGCAGGAGGAGAAGGGGACGACAGAGGATGAGATGGCTGGATGGCATAACCGACTCGATGGACGTGAGTCTGAGTGAACTCCGGGAGTTGATGATGGACAGGGAGGCTTGGTGTGCTGCGATTCATGGGGTCGCAGAGAGTCGGACACGATTGAGTGACTGAACTGAACTGAACTGAACTGAAACCACACACTACTCCATGTCATGACTCTCTCTTCCCGATTTCTGTAACTACTTCCTGACTGGTCTTCCCACAACCGTTGGTGTCCTTCAGACCCATCATTTAAAGCAGTGGTTCTTAGCTGGGGCTTTCTTGCCACCATTTGCGGCTTCCCTAGGAATTTTTGTGAGTAAGATTTCCTTCATTTCATCCCTTGTACTGAAAGACAAACAGTATGGAAGGAGGCATCACCTTTTATTTCAGGTATTAAGTCTTTGAAAATCACTGACTTGTACTGAACTAACAGATTTCATCATCTCCAAGCGTACATCCCCCCTCACACACCCAATTTAACATCTGTGAAACTGAGATGTGTATTATGCCTGATAGTAGATCATGATTTAATGTTGTGTTTTTCTTTCTTAGTGGTATAGAAAATATTAATAGTTGTGTGTTTTAGAGTTAAGGACATCTTAGATTTGCTGAACTATAGCCACATAAGCACTGTGCTTAGAAAATGTTTTCTTGAGTCAGAAACAAAAGGGTTGATACCTGAAAGTGTTTAAGGATGAACTATAGGAATGGGATGCAGGTCCAGGGAGAAGCAATAGCATTTGCAGAATACCTGGAGTGGGAAGAGAATGGTCTATCCAAGAAACCACATGTGGTTTAGGGAGGCAGGAGTGTAAAAAGCAGAGAATAATGAACCACTCTAAATGGATGTAAGGGTTGCACAGAAATATTTATGCAAAGTGCTTGGGACTTATAGATGCTATAAATGATACTTTGCTTTTGTTTGTTTTGTGGACAAATGAATGAGATAATTTATATTTCATTGGTTCTTTGACATTCACTTTTTCCCACTTGTTAACCCCTCTAAAATTGGGATGCATCTTATAGACTAGGGTGTTTCATTATTTAATTGGCAGCATTTCCTCCCATAAATGGAATCTTAGAAATGATGCCAGTTGATAAAACTGACACTTTGTCCCATTGTTCCTGAGTTATTAAGCTGAATTGCTTATCTCCCACATCTGATCTGTCTACTTGGAACTTTTTTTTTTTTTTTTTAATCTGATTTTCCAACTCCAGGCTTAGATTATGGGTTACATGGCCTGATCCCTTTTTGCCTAGACTCTTGATATCCATGGAGGTCCTGTGGGGCTGACCTGAATGACAGTGGGTTTCTTGAATCCTGTGTGAAAAGGAACAGATAGGCATTTGAAATAATGAAAGCTCATACTAGTATTTTCCAAGCTTTAAAATTTGTCCATCCAACCAATAGTTATTTGAGCACCTATTATCTACTAGACCAGGGGTTGGTAATCTATGTTCTGCAAGCCAAATCAAGACCAATGCCTGGTTTTGTAAATAAACTTTTATTGGAACTCAGTCATTCTCACTTGCTTCCTAGGTGGCTCAGTGGTAAAGAATCTGCCTGCCAGTGCAGGAGATGCAGGAGACGCAGGTTTGATCACTGAGTTGGGAAGCTCCCATGGAGGTGGAAATGGCAACCCACTCCAGTATTCTTGCCTGGAGAATACCATGGGCAGAGGAGCCTGGCAGGCTACAGATCATGAGGTTGCAAAGAGTTGGACGTGACTGAGTATGCACACATGCTCATGTATTTACATGTGGTGTATAGCTGCTTGGGGTTATGAACAGTAGAGTTGAGTAGCTGCAACAGAGATTGTATGACTTGCAAAACCAAAATATTTACTGTCTGGTTCTTTATTGGACCAGTTTATTCTCCTGGAGAATCAAGAGGAAGCCCTATCTTAAATGAACAATCAAAGAAAATATACAATATCATAATAAAAATTTTTCATTTTATATTGAAACGCACACATATAACCCAGGAAAACATGGACCTTGTATATCTACAAATGTATGTATGACATGAGTTTGAGCAAGCTCCAGGAGTTGGTGATGGACAGGAAAGCCTGGCCTGCTGCAGTCCATGGGGTCACAAAGAGTTGGACATGACTGAGCGACTGAACTGAACTGATGACTAGTATGGTGCTTGGCATAGAGTGGTTGCTTGCAAAAGATTCAAGATGGCTTCTTTTAACATATAGATGACTCAGTAGGCACATGACAGGATGCTCAGCATCACTGATTATTAGAGAAATGCAAATCAAAACTACAATGAGGTACCACCTCACATTAGTCCTATTGGCCATCAGTAAAAAAATCTACAAAGAACAAATGCTGGAGAGGATGTGGAGAACAGGGAACCCTCCTCCTACACTGTTAGTGGGAATGTAAATAGGTGCAGCCATTATGGAAAACAGCATGGAGGTTCCTCAGAAAACTAAAAATTGAATTACCATATGATCCAGCAATTGCACTCCTGGGAATATACCTGGACAAAAGTATAATTCAAAAAGATAAATGCACCCCAATGTTCATAGCAGCACTGTTTACAAGAGCCAAAATATGGAAACAACCTGAATGTCCCTCAACAGAGGGGAATAGATAAAGAAGATGTGGTACATATATACAATGGAATACTACTTGGCCATGAAAAAGAATGACGTAATGCCATTTGCAGCAACATGGATACAATAGGAGATTATCATACTAAGTGAAGTAAGTCAGAAAGACATATCAAGGATGTCACTTACATGTGGGATCTGAAATATGGCACGGATGAACCTATCTACAAAACAGAAACAGACTCACAGACATAGAGAACAGACTTGTGCTTGTCGAGGTGCGGGGATGGGAAGGGAGAGGGGTGGGCTGGGAGTCAGGGGTTGGTAGATGCAAACTATTACATTTACAATGGATAAACAACAGATCCTAATGTATACCACAGTAAACTATATTTAATATCCTATGATAAACCATAATGGAAAAGAATATAAAAAAGAATGTACATATGCATATAACTGAGTCACTTTGTTATGTAGCAGAGATTGGCACAATATTGTAAATCAGCTGTACTTCAGTTTTTTAAAAAATGGCTTCTTTTTTGTGACTCCTCCCACTGAGTTCTTCTTCCCTTCATTTAGAACTGGACTTAATGACTTTCTTAATCAATAAATCGTGGTAGAAGTGGTGTTCTGAAACTCTGAGGCTAGGAAATAATACACCTTGTAGCTTTCCAAGCCTCTTGAAATGCTTACCTTGAGGGAAACCAGTCAACTTATAAGAGTTGTGACTATCATGAGGTCACCATGTTGGAGGGTCCATGTACAGAACTCTAGTCAACAGTCTCAGCAGAGTCTAGCCTTACAGCTATCACTGCCAGACATCTGCAAAAAGCCATCTGGGGCCCTCCAGACTGGCCCATCCACAAGCTGAATACCACTGAGTAATCTCAGTTGATAACATGAGGAGCAGAGGAATCAGTTGAGCACTGCCAAATTCCTGACTCATAACATCATGAGATACAACAAAATGATTGTTTGAAGTGACTAAATTTGGGGGTGTTTTGTTACTAAAAAGTCAATCAGCAGTGCCATGTGCTCAGTCATACCTGACTCTTTGCAACATCATGGATGGTAGCCTGCCAGGCTCTTCTGTCCACGGAATTTTCCAGGCAAGGATACTCGAGTGGGTTGCCATTTCCTCCTCCAGGGATCTTTGTGACCCAGGGATCAAACCTGTGTCTCGTGCACTGTAGGCAGATTCTTTACCCACTGAACCATCAGGGAAATCCCAGATAGCCAGAACAATGCTCAATAAATATTTGTGACTTTGTTTACACAGCTAGGAAAGTGTAGAATCAGGACTAGAACTCAAGTCTCAGGACATGAATCAAGTCTCTTGATTCATGGTGTCTGTGATATTTTAATTTCTGTTGCTAGTTGCCCACGTTTAGCAGGATAATCTGATTCCTCTTAGACAGACCTCTTTCAGTCTCTCCCAAGTCGAATCAGTTAGAGGCAAAATAGCCATATGAGGAGCTTTGTGAAAGATGCTATCTAAAGACTCTGTTTTTTGGGCCAGATGCTGGAGAGCATAATGGGGTTTTTAAGGTTACCTCAGAAGGTTTCAGTGGGCCTGCAGAATTCCGGATATGGTTCATTTGTATCAGAGGCCAAACACAATAATGAAGTTCAGTTTCTCTAGAAAGACTGCTTAGGTTTGAATCTTAGATCTTCCACTTACTAGTTAGGAGGCCTTGAATGAGTTACTTCCTTCATCTGTAAAATGATGATAACATCAACACATAGGTTGTTGTGAAGATGAAATGAACTAATCCATGCAAAGCAGCTGTAAGATTTTTAGCACTTAGTAAACATTCTATCTGCCTGGAAAATCCCACGGACAGAGGAGCCTGGTAGGCTGTGGTCCATGGGGTTGTGAAGAGTCAGACACGACTGAGCGACTTCACGTTCACTTTTCACTTTCATGCATTGGGGAAGGAAATGGCAACCCACTCCAGTGTTCTTGCCTGGAGAATCCCAGGGATGGCAGAGCCTGGTGGGCTGCTGTCTATGGGGTCACACAGAGTCGGACATGACTGAAGCGACTTAGCAGCAACAGCAGCAACAAACATTCTTATCAAGAGTCGTTCTTAGTAAAGATCCCACTTTCATAAGTTCTCAAACTTTCACCTAGAATTTTTGTAAACACATGACATATATCTCCTTGTTCTTCAGGGACTACTGTATTGGCATATGTTTTTATTTATGGATTAGTTGGAATAATTCATGTGTAGTCACTCACTTTTGGCGTGTTATTCCACTGTGCGTTTATAATTTCTTTATGTTCTCGACATGCTGAACATCTGTACTTTATCACTGCATTAAAGGCATTGGAATCTTTACAGTGAATTTGTTTTAGAACTACAACATTGGCCTTCCAGTTTACTCAGCTCTTATGCATACTTTGCCAGCTCTGAAGAGCAGACACATCTGAAATACATTCATTTATCCTTAAGTTTTCTCGATCTGTCTGTTTTGTACTCTCAGTAGCTCAGTACATTGAACTGCACTTGTGGAATGGAGCTCAACTTAGTGACTTAAAGAGAACTTTGAGGAAGGCCTCACATGCTACAGCCTCTAAGGAGCCTTTAGGGTGGTGGGCCTGCAATTGCATAAGGGAAGAGTATAAAGGAAGGGATGGCTCCCTGTGGCTCCCTGGTGGCAGACAGCTGCTTGCCTAACATTGCATGTGTTCCTCTGTGTTTCCCAGCCACCTGGGCAGTTAGGTTGAGATTGAGTTATGACCAATAGAATATGGGCAGCAGTGAAATGTGGCACTTTCACACCTGGCCATAAGGTCTCTGTGTCGCCTCTCAACTGTTTCTTCCCTTCTTGCAGTAGCCCTAGAAATCTTGTGTTGAGATCACGGTGTGACAAAATGGTGGCACCTCCATCAGCTTTGATTCTTGAGTTACTATATGGAGCAGAGTCCCATAAACTGGTGCTGGGTATGAAGTCTGAGAAAAAATATATCTTTGTTGGGTCAGGCCACTGAGATTGGGAGTTAATTTGTTACTTAGCTTAGCCTAACTACTAGAGCCACAGTGACCCACATACTTTGCTGGAGTAGAACACAAGTTTGGCATGAAAGGGAAATTAACCCACTTGAGAATAACATCTAATCTCCTCAGTTCCAGTCAGTACAAGAAGAGTCTTAATTACTGGTATGAACATGTCACTTCCCTTCCTAAAAAATCCTTGATAGATTTCATATTTATATTGTCTCCAGAGTCAAGTTTGAACTCTGTAGCCTGGTGCAATTCAAGGACAGCTGAAATCTGCATTTATTTACTGATTCAAATTTTTTTCTTTTAATGTCCCCCTGAGTCCTTTCTGGAAAGCATTCACCCCAGCCAAACTGGTCCTACCAGGTATACCTCATGTTTAAGCCCACACTCGAGATTTTACCATTATAACTTCATTGATTGAGCTATATGTTGATATTTTACACCCTTTTAAAATTTTTTAGTAGTTTTAGGACAGTCCTTCAAGAGAAGTATTATTATTCTTATTTCACACATAAGGAAATTGAGGCCTCATAGTATTGAAGTAACTCACTCAACTCACACATCTAGGCAGTGGCTTCAAACCCAGATCTGTGTGGCCCCCAAATCCATGTTCTTTCCGCTTTACCTCATGCTTCCTTCCTTGGCATCACATCTCTCAGAAGTTTCTCTTTGGAGTGATGTTCTATCCTTTCTGCAAGTTCAAATCCACTATGAGGCCCTCGCTACCTTGCAGCATTTGAGGATGACTTTTTCTCTACAGTCACTCTACTTGGATACTTTGTGCCTCCCTTTAATGCTTGGCTTCTTATAATTTGTGGTTTCAGTACAATACTTTATATAAAGTATACCTGAAAACAGTTGCAACTCGAGGTGTTTTAAAGAGAAACTTAGGAGCTTTGACTGCACTTGAAAAGCTAAATTAGATCAAGAAGGAACAGTGAGAGATGGCTCTATACTCTGTTTCTTATTCTCAGGCTTCTCACGGAAAATGCAAAGAGTCAAAACTTGTTGGAATGCTAAAATGAGTACTGGAGAAGGTTTAAAACCAGAAATCCCTGGTGCTGAAGTCTGCAAGTGTTTGAAGGAGTGTAGGTGATCATAGGAGTATATTCTGGGAACCTGAGTTCTTAGCTCAGTGGGTGGCGCAGAGGTAAAAGAAGGTCAGGGTATTAGATGTTATTTCTAGGAGGACTAATGAGCTTTACTCTGATCCCCAAATTCTGAATTTCCATGAAGCCTGACCAGGTTTGATTATTTAACTCACACTAGTTATTTTGTCCCACTGACTAAGCTCCTGGAAGCAATGGGGAGTGGATGAGTGATCGGTGAATTAGACTCATCCATCTCTCCTAGTTGGTTAACAAAGCATGGCTTAAAGCATGTAGCTACTAGGGCAGAAGGATTATTCTGAACAGTTCCTGAGCAGGAGAGGGGCGGGCAGTCGGGGGGAGGGTGAGAGCTAAAGTACACCACATACTTGACCTGGACAATGGCGGAATCACTTTTCTCAAAGCGTGACTCTTTTTGAGGGCTTTTGAAGCCGGTCATTATGGGGAGGGGGGCAGACTGTGGGTATAGGGCAACATATGGACATGATAGAAACTTTTTCTCTTCACCCTAAGTATAAAATTCAACCATTGTTATTCTAGCAGGTAGCAAAAGTCTTCCAAGCACTGGTCTTTCTGACTCATTTGAATTATTGAGTGAATCACATGCTTTGAGACTCTGGGTCATAGGAGTGGAAGTGGGGAAGAGGAAGGTACAGGAAATGGCATCTCTTTCACAGTGTGCTAACTTGACAATGTTTCTCAGGTCTAGCTTATCAGCACCTGGTCTAAACTGACCATGATTTTATCCTTGCCTCTCCTTGTAAATGTTTCTTTTTTCAGAATTTTCAGTCAACAGCTTCCAAACTGTCATTTACAATTAACAGAAGGACAGAAGGTAGAATAGTTGTCAGCAAGCAGCATAATTATGTGCCAGGAAATGACACGGCAAATAGTCCAGCCTGGCAAGTGCTAGACGGCTCTTTCCCTATCTTCTAGCTTCAGGCAGGAGCAGAACTATAACATCTGCTGATCTTGTTGTGACTTATTTTACATGTGGTGTTAAGATTATTAAAGAGTATATTTGGTCTAGAGATCAGGCAGAAATTTATTTTTTAAAAAGCAAAGCAACAGGGAAATAGAAACCTGGAGAGTTGGATGTTTTGTTATATTCTGTATGTTATGTTATATTATGCAATCCTGTGCTGTGATGTTCTGTGGTATGCTATGCTATAGAGTGTTGTGTTGTGTGTTGTGTTATGAAATGCTATTGTGTAATCCAGTGGTCCTTAAAGTGTGGCCCCTGATGCAGCCAGAGCTGCATTACCTGGGTCCTTGTTAGAAATGCAGTTTCCTGTGAGCCATCCAAGACCTACTGAATCAGAAACTGGGGCTAGACCCTAGCAATCTGAATTTTAGTAAGTCTTCCAGGTGATTATGATCTGTGTTCTAGTGTGAGAACCACTGGTATATAGTAGATGGGAAGTAATCCTGCCTTGGTTTTAGTTGTCTACCAGCTACAAATAAAATTAGCTACAAAAATAAAACCCCCCAAACCCCAGAAAACCTCAAAAATAATGACTGTGTAAGTATGATGAGTGGCAGTAGTGGCCACAGGACTGGAAAAGGTCAGTTTTCATTCCAATCCCAAAGAAAGGCAATGCCAAAGAATGCTCAAACTACCGCACAATTGCAGTCATCTCACACGCTAGTAAAGGAATGCTCAAAATTCTCCAAGCCAGGCTTCAGCAATACGTGAACCATGAACTTCCAGATGTTCAAGCTGGTTTTAGAAAAGGCAGAGGAACCAGAGATCAAATTGCCAACATCCACTGGATCATCGAAAAAGCAAGAGAGTTCGAGAAAAACATCTACTTCTGCTTTATTGACTATGCCAAAGCCTTTGACTGTGTGGATCACAATAAACTGTGGAAAATTCTGAAAGAGATGGGAATACCAGACCACCTGACCTGCCTCTTGAGAAACCTGCATGCAGGTCAGGAAGCAACAGTTAGAACTGGACATGGAACAACAGACTGGTTCCAAATAGGAAAAGGAGTATGTCGAGGCTGTATATTGTCACCCTGCTTATTTAACTTATATGCAGAGTACATCATGAGAAACACTGGGCTGGAAGAAGCACAAGCTGGAATCAAGATTGCCGGGAGAAATATCAGAAACCTCAGATATGCAGATGACACCACCCTTATGGCAGAAAGTGAAGAGGAACTAAACCCTCTTGATGAAAGTGAAAGAGGAGAGTGAAAAAGTTGGCCTACAGCTCAACATTCAGAAAACGAAGATCATGGCATCTGGTCCCATCACTTCATGGGAAATAGATGGGGAAACAGTGGAAACAGTGTCAGACTTTATTTATTGGGGCTCCAAAATCACTGCAGATGGTGACTGCAGCCATGAAATTAAAAGACCCTTACTCCTTGGAAGGAAAGTTATGACCAACCTAGATAGCATATTGAGAAGCAGAGACATTACTTTGCCAACAAAGGTCCGTCTAGTCAAGGCTATGGTTTTTCCAGTGGTCATGTATGGATGTGAGAGTTGGACTGTGAAGAAAGCTGAGTGACGAAGAATTGATGCTTTTGAACTGTGTTGTTGGAGAAGACTCCTGAGACCCCCTTGGACTGCAAGGAGATCCAACCAGTCCATTCTGAAGGAGATCAGCCCTGGGTGTTCTTTGGAGGGAATGATGCTAAAGCCCAAGCTCCAGTACTTTGGCCACCTCATGCGAAGAGTTGACTCATTGGAAAAGACTCTGATGCTGGGAGGAATTGGGGGCAGGAGGAGAAGAGGATGAGATGGCTGGATAGCATCACTGACTCGATGGACACGAGTCTGAGTAAACTCTGGGAGTTGGTGATGGACAGGGAGGCCTGGCATGCTGCGATTCATGGGGTCGCAAAGAGTCAGACACGACTGAGCGACTGAGCTGAAGTGAACTGAACTGAAGTATGAAAGAATGTTACTATTTTCACAAAATAAGAAGTGCCAAGGAAGACTTCCCAGATTATTATCCAGGGCTCAAAGATGGTATCAAGGGATCCAGACTCTTTCTGGAGTAAAGTGAAGTGAAGTCGCTCAGTCATGTCCGACTCTTTGGGACCCCATGTACTGTAGCCTACCAGGCTCCTCCCTCCATGAGATTCTCCAGGCAAGAGTACTGGAGTGGGTTGCCATTTTCCTTCTCCAGGGGATCTTCCCGGAGATCGAACCCCGGTCTCCCACATTCCAGGCAGACGGTTTAACCTCTGAGCCACCAGACTCTTTCTAGCTTCCTATTTTCCCACTCTTAACAAGTGTCTTTGTCACCAGAGTTGCAAGATGGCTGCCATGCCTCCAAGAATTACTTCTCTGTTCCAGACAGGGAGAAGAGAGAGGAACAAAGGGCTTCTACTATGTTTAGTCAGGTAAAGTAACTCTGCTCAGGGATTTCTTTAGCCTTTATCTTGTGGCAAGAACCTGATGATATGGTGAACTCTAACAGTGGAATTTAAATTGTTAGCCTTTTAGACTTTATGATAAAGAAAGTCAAGGGAAAAGAGATAGAGGTAAGAATAGTTTGAAAGAAACCAATTCATACCATCTCTTTCAAGTTGCAACTTACAGCTAATTCTGTTGCTGGTTTCTTTCTTTTTTTTTTGGCTGAAATTCTTGGGGTAGGTCATGACGGGAAAAGTCATCTTAATGTTAATAGAAAAATCGGATCAACAAATCGTCTTTTCCATTTACACTTTAATTGTGAATTCTAATTCATTAAGAAGCACAACTAAAGTTTTATATCCAAGCAGTTATTTTACATTAGGTTAAAAGTTTGGCTGAGTTTGCCTTCTTGAGATTTACTTAATGGAAGATTTGTAAAATAAGAGAAAATAAGAAATAATGTGAAATACTGGACAACTACACATATTTTCGCTAATTACAGTGGAGAATCTGAAAATTTGAGTATTTCAAGATATGCATCTATTATTTCTTTATCATGTAAATAATAATTAGAATTAAGCCTCAGGGCTGTCACATATAATCTCTCTTTACTGTAATGCATGATAATTGACTTATTTATAGTAAGAGTTGTTTCCAAATTAGTATAGCAGTGTTAAAGCTATTTATAGATCTCTGCAATCCTATTTATTTCTCAAGAAAGCCATTCCTCTCTTATTTTAAATGGTAAATTTTCCCTGACTCTGTTTAAAATATTACCAATTTTGATTTAATGCAGTATGAGTATATGAGCTATTGTTGGACTCATTGGGGTTGCCATGGTAATTAATCATCTAGCTGACAAGAAAATGCTGAGGACCAGAGAAGAATCAATGTGACTAGGGTACAAGCATGTAGAATGTCAAGACAGAGATGGTTGAACACTAAGTTCTGTATTCCTTTCACATTCTCTGTCTTCTAGCTTCCAAAGCACTGGTTTTCATTCTTTGACAAATGTCTGTAATTAAAACAATTTCTTAGCACTCCCTTTTCTTAATCTCTGTCCTCCAGATCAGGGGTTGGTAAACTACAGCCAGTGGACCAAGTCTGGCCCATCACCTGTTTTGTTAGGGCTCACGAGGTAAGAATGTGTTTTATATTTTTAAATGTTTGAAACAAAAATTTCACAACATGAAAATTATTTGAAATTCAAATTTCAGTGCCCATAATTAAAGCTTTGTTGGAATACAACCATGCCCATTTGTTTAATGTGTTGTCTATGGCTGCTTTCTTGTTGCAACAGCAGAGTAGAGTAGTTGCAACAGAGATCATATGACCTGCGAAGTCTAAAATATTTACTATCTGGCCCTTTACAGAAGAAATTTGCTGACCCTGCTCTAGATCAATCCTGATCAAGGGGACTTTTGGAAATACAAAGGAAAGCCCTGTTGTCTGAAATGCTAACATAGGCACCTCTGATCAGTCTTTCCTGCTTTTCTGCCATTTTTTGTAGTAAATTCTCTTTCTGCAATTTTGAGTCTTGTTTGAACATGAAAAGGTGGGAGTTTATACCTATGCTATTGAAGATAGTAGATGCTAGCATGTGTGGCTTTTGAACACTTGAAATCTGGCTAGTGCAAACTGAGATGTGCTATAAATGTAAAGTATGCACCAGATTTTGAAGAACTAGTACAGAAAAGAATGTAAAATCTGTCATTAATATTTTTATATTGATTACATGTTGAAATGATGATTTTTAGGATGTATTGGATTAAATAAAATATTCACCTGTTCCTTGTCACTTTTTAATATGGCTGCTGGAAACATTAAAATTACACGTATGGCTTGTGTTACATTCCTTTGGACAGTGCTGGTTTGAATTCTTTCACTTCTCTTTTTTCCCAAAAAAATAGTTTTTCCTTCATTTTGGGGGAGGGAGTCCAATTTGTGTTTTCTTTCTTTTCCAGCTTTATTGGGATAAAATTGACAAATAACACTAAGTTTAAAGTGTACGACATAATTTGATATATGTATACGCTATGAAACGAGGTTAGTTAACACATCCAGCATCTTGCATAGTTACCAGTACATGTGTATGTGTGAGAATATTTAAGATCTACTCTCTTAATAAATTAAAAGTATATCATAAAGTATTGTTAACTATAACCAGCAAGGTGTATATTAGATCTTCAAAATGGATTTATCTTATAACCAAACCAGTTTTCTATTAGCAAATCTCTACTGAGTAAATAGAAACACTGTAACATGTACTTTATCAGAGTTCACCACCTTGCTGTTTCTCTGTGAGCCACTTTGGACAGAAAGTTGTTTTCTTAACCAGTTAAGTGTGTGTGTGCTCAGTCAAGTAAACAAAAATTTAATGGTGGACGAGTTTCTCCAAATTTGTTAGGTCACCAAATGATTTACTACTGTACCGGTTATTGAAAATTTTTATTTTTCTAAATGTCTTAATATTTTACAGCAGTTAAACACATTAAGACATTTTATTAACACAGGTTTCCCCACTGGTACTTCTATATTTTGCAAACTTTATAAATTACAACATGGGATATAGAAACAAAGGTACGTTAGGGGTTTCTTTTTTACAAATTGCAACATGGAAAATTAATGGTAAAAGATTCATAGTTAGCAAAGATTCAGAATTGACTGCAGATAAAATAGGCTTTATTTTTTACAGCAGTGTTTGGTTCACAGCAAAACTTCCCCCAACATGCATGTCCTCCCCCATTATCAACACCTCTACCAGAGTGGTGCATTTGTTACAATTGATGAACCTACATCGACACGTTACAATCACCCAAAATCCATAGTTTACATGAGGGTTCACTCTTCGTGATTTGGACAAATGCATAATGACATGTATCTTCCATTGTAGTATCATAAAGAATAGTTTCATTTTCTAAAAATACTCTCTCCACCTATTCATTCCTCTTACTTGATATTTAAATATGCACTACTCTTCTCAAAAGTTTCATTTCCATTCAGCCACTTTTGAAAAAAAAATTTTTTTGTCTGTTATTCTTGTGTATAATTTAAAGCGTTGAATACTTCCCAAGACTTCAGTTCAGTTCAGTTGCTCAGTCGAGTCTGACTCTTTGCAACCCCATGGACGGCAGCACACCAGGCTCCCCTGTCCATCACCAACTCCTGGAGTTTACTCAAGGTCATGTCCATTGAGTTGGTGATGCCACCCAACCACCTCACCCACTGTCATTCCCTTCTCCTCCTGCCTTCAATCTTTCCCAGCATCAGAGTCTTTTCCAATGAGTCAGTTCTTTGCATCAGGTGGCCAAAGTATTAGAGTTTCAGCTTCAACATCAGTCCTTCCAATGAATATTCAGAACTGATTTCCTTTAGGATGGACTGGTTGGATCTCCTTGCAGTCCAAGGGACTCTCAAGAGTCTTCTCCAACACCACAGTTCAAAAGCATCCATTCTTTGGCACTCAGCTTTCTTTATAGTCCAACTCTCACATCCATACATGACCACTGGAAAAACCATAGCCTTGACTAGACGAATCTTTTTTGGCAAAGTAATGTCTCTGCTTTTTAATATGGTGTCTAGGTTGGTCATAGCTTTTCTTCCAAGGAGCAAGGGTCTTTTAATTTCATGGTTGCAGTCACCATCTGCAGTGATTTTGGAGCCCAGGAAAATAAAGTCAGCCACTGTTTCCATTGTTTCCCCATCTACTTGCCATGAAGTGATGGGACCAGATGCCATGATCTTAGTTTTCTGAATGTTGACTTTTAAGCCAACTTTTTCACTCTCCTCTTTCACTTTCATCAAGAGGCTCTTTAGTTCTTCACTTTCTGCCATAAGGGTGGTGTCATCTGCATATCTGAGGTTATTGATATTTCTCCCGGCAGTCTTGATTCCAGCTTGTGCTTCCTCCAGCCCAGCATTTCTCATGATGTACTCTATATATAAGTTAAATAAGCAGGGTGACAATATACAGCCTTGAGGTACTCCTTTCCAGTCTGTTGTTCCATGTCCAATTCTAACTGTTGCTTCTTGACCTGCATACAGATTTCTCAGGAGGCAGGTCAGGTGGTCTGATATTCCCATCTCTTGAAGAATTTTCCACAGTTTGTTGTGATCCACACAGTCAAAGGCTTTGGCATAGTCAATAAGGCAGAAATAGATGTTTTCCTGGAACTCTCTTGCTTTTTCGATGATTGAACGTATGTTGGCAATTTGATCTCTGGTTCCTCTGCCTTTTTTAAGTCCATCTTGAACATCTGGAAGTTCACGGTTCACGTATTGCTGAAGCCTGGCTTGGAGAATTTTGAGCATTACTTCTCAAGCGTGTAAGATGAGTGGAATTGTGAGGTAGTTTGAGCATTCTTTGGCACTGCCTTTCTTTGGGATTGGAATGAAAATTGACCATTTCCAGTCCTGTGGCCACTGCTGAGTTTTCCAAATTTGCTGGCATATTGAGTGCAGCAGCACTTTCACAGCATCATCTTTTAGGATTTGAAATAACTCAACTGGAATTCCATCACTTCCACTAGCTTTGTTCGTAGTGATACTTCCTAAGGTCCACCTGACTTCAGAGTCTAGGATGTCTGGCTCTAGGTGAGTGATCACACCATTGTGGTTATCTGGGTCATGAAGATCTTTTTTGTATAGCTCTTCTGTGTATTGTTGCCACCTCTTCTTAATATCTCCTGCTTCTGTTAGGTCCATACCATTTCTGTCCTTTATTGAGCCCATCTTTGCATGAAATGTTCCCTTGGTATCTCTAATTTTCTTGAAGATATCTCTAGTCTTCCTCTGTTTCTTTGCATTGATCACTGAGGAAGGCTTTCTTATCTCTCTTATCTTTCTTATCTCTCCTTGCTATTCCCAAGACTTATTATGACTAAATATCAGTCCCCAGCCTCTATTTTACTCCTTTTCCTTCTTTAAAGGTAACTTTTCATCTTCTTAATTTTTTTGATGTCTATTCTTTTTTAACTTGTAGGAATTATCTAATTATTTTTTCAGTATCCTAAGTCAAGACTTAGCTCTTTCAGATCTATTCACCCCCACCACACAAATGAACATTTAACATTTCATAAACACTCATTTTCCCACTATAATTTCATTATAATTCTAGTTAGCTCAATAATTTCACTGTATAAATGCTAGTCATAGCTGAGCCAAGTTGAGTCATTATGATAAGACATAATTAAAGAAATAGGGAATTAGAACATAGATTTAAATATTTCACCAGAATTTAGCTTATATACATAAAAAGAAGAGAAATTGTGAAATACAGGTTAAAGGAAAGTGAAGGAGAGTAAGAATGCTCAACATATGCTAAGGTGAAATTTGGAAGGAGAAAATTTAAAGGATGGGGAGAATTAAGAGTCAGATACTGTAGACAAAGGAAGAACAATCAAATGACTAGCAGGAAAATTTAAAAAACCATGCTACTATCTATTGAGACTAAAGTGAAATAAAGATTTTTTCCCAACAAAATCTGAAAGACTTGACCATTCGCAAACCCTTAATATTAAAAGATGCTATATGTGATTCATGCTGATGTTTGGCAGAAGCCAACACAATACTATAAAATTATTATCCTTCCATTAAAAAATAAATAAATTTAAAATTAAAAAAATTAAAAGATGCACTTCTATAAGAAAGAAATCAAACCTAGAAAGAAGAATCGATATCTAAGAAGTCACGTTGAGCAAAGAAATTGGCAAACAGGTTGGTAATTTTAAAGATCCAATGACTGTCTGAAAATAACCCCATAATAATAAGAGCAATTATGACAGTGGAGGGGGCATAAAGTGGTATAAAGTATAAATAAAATAGAATTAAATAGTATATGACCTTTCATGGAGCACTAGGGATATATATCTTGAGTTACAGAATTCTGAGTACTTTGCATTGTCAGGAGGAGTCTAATCGTGTGATTACACTCAAAATATTAAAGTCAGGTAGGTATATTAAATCTTTCTACTAAAATAATTGAAATAAGATGTATATTTTCCAAGTAAATGGAAAATAGAAAAAGAGGGGAAAAAAGAAGCGAAAGGGAAAAAAAGCAAAGAAAAATTGAAGTAGCTAGAACACTCAAAATAATGAAAAGAAATCCACATGTATCTGTAGTAATCATAAGTATAAATGGTTCAACATTCCTCATTAAGTGTAGAGCTTCCTAGATTAAATAAAACCCCAAATCCAAACTATGTGCCATTTATAAGACATATAAAGCATAAAGACATGGAAAGATGGAATGTAAAAGAATAGAAAAAGGAAACCCAGGGAACTATTTGTTAAACAAGTGATAAAAATTCCTAGATGGCAGAAACTGTTTTTCTCCTCTTATTAATAGACTTCATTTTTAGAGCACTTGTAGGTTCAGTTGTAGCTTCAGAGTGAAATCGAACATCAAGTACAGAGAAGTTCCCATTTAACCCCTCCATTCCCACAGCCTCTCCTACCATCAACATCCACCTCCAGAGTGGTACATTTTTTTAAATCAGTGAACCAACATTAACACATCATTATCACCGAAGACCATGGTTTGCATTAGGTGTCACTCTTGATGTTGTATATTCTATGGATTTTAATGAATGTATAGTGACAAGTATCCACCATTACAGTATCACATAGAATAATTTCACTTCCTTAAAAAAATCCCCTCTGCTTCACCTATTCATTGAGAGTATGTTTTATATTTATCTTTCTTACTTGCTACAGTGCCATGATTATCTTAGGGCTTT